>NC_045962.1:1411434-1744408 GCF_010909765.2 Amblyraja radiata
AGGCCACATCTAACTCCCTCTTAAATATAGCCAATTAACTCTCTCCCCCCTCTCTACCCCTCTTCAATTCAATTCAATTCAATTCAATTCAACTTTATTGTCATTGCACAGATACAAGTATGGGTACAACGAAATGCAGTTTAGCGTCAGTCCGTAGTAATAGTGCGATATAGAAATAAAAATACAGAATAAGCAAACAATGTGGACGGAGAGACTGGAGAAATCTATCGGCGGGACTCCGAGTTCAGCAATGTGATAGTGTTGTTGTAGAAGCTGTTCCTCATCCTACTAGTACGAGACCTGAGGCTCCTGTACCGCCTCCCTGATGGGAGGAGGGCAAACAGTCCATGGTTAGGGTGGGAGGGGTCTTTGATGATCTTCCCGGCCCGTCTCAGACACCGTTTTCGGTGGAGGGCATCCATGGCAGGGAGTGGGGCACCGATGATGTACTGAGCGGTTTTCACCACCCGTTGCAGTGCCTTCCTGTCCGCTACGGTGCAGCTGCAGTACCATACCGTGAAGCAGGTGGTCAGGATGCTTTCGATGGTACAGCGGTAAAAGTTGGTCAGGATCTGGGGGGACAGGTGAGCTTTCTTGAGCCTCCTCACGAAGTAAAGGCGCTGCTGCGCCTTTTTGATCAGCTTGGAGGTGTTGAGGGACCAGGACAGATCCTCCGAGATGTGTACCCCGAGGAATTTGTAGTTGGAGACGCGCTCCACCTCAGTCCCGTTTATATGGATGGGGGTATGTCTGCCCCCTCTGTTCTTCCTGAAGTCAACAATAATTTCCTTCGTCTTCTTGGAGTTGAGGACGAGGTTATTGTTTGCACACCAGGTTGTCAGGTGCTGGACCTCATCCCTGTAGGCTGACTCGTCGTTGTCACTGATCAGTCCTACCACCGTGGTGTCGTCGGCAAATTTAATGATGGCGTTGGAGCCATTCTTAGAGATGCAGTCATGGGTGAAGAGGGAGTAGAGGAGAGGGCTGAGCACACAGCCCTGTGGCACGCCGGTGTTCAGTGTTATAGTGCTGGAGGTGAGGTTGTTGACCCGGTGGAGGAGGTGAGGCTCTTCACCGCCATCTCTCCCCCACCCCTTCCCCTCTCTCTTGCACCACTCCTCGCTACCCCTCTCCCACCTCCCCTACCCCTCTCCCCACCTTCCTGCCCTCCCCACTCTCCTCTCACCCCACTCTCCTCCCCCTTCCCATCCACCTCTCACTCCCCCTACTCTCCCTACTCTGCTCTCCCTCCCAAATCCTCCTCCCCCTCTCCCCTCCCTCCCCTCTTCTCACCCTCCCCTTTCCCCACCCCGTCTCCCCCTCCCCCCCTCCGCCCACCTGTGTGTTTGGGGGGTGGTTAGTGTGAGTGTGATGCCGCTGCCCCCCTTCCCCCCCCCCCCCCCCCCCAAAATTTCCACAAAAAAACGGCTTCTCACCCATAGAATGTTGGTGAACGTTCCATCCTGTGATGTCACAATGCCCAATGCTCACAGATGTCCAATCGGAATGGATCCATTTACATATGCCTTTGCACCAGCCCCAGCACCAGCCCCTCCCCCCCCACCCCCGCAGCCTGTGTCGAAGCTCGGCATCACGTGTGTGGGAATAGAGAAAGAGGATTGGGGGTGATAGGGAATGGGGAACAGATGGACTGTCCCTACCCCTCCCCCTTCCACTCTCCCTCCCCACTATTTCCCCTCTCTCCTCCATCCCCTCTCCCCCTCCCTCCACACTCTTCTCCCTCCCTCCCCTACCCCATCTCCCTCACCCCCCTCCCCCACACCTCTCTCCCCCTCCCCATCCCTCTCTCCCCCTCCTCCACACCTCTCTCCTCCCCTCCATCTCCCTCTCCTCACCCTTCTACCTCTCCTCCCCCTCCTCCTCCCATCCCCATCCCTCTCTCCCCCCCAACCCCCCTTCCCTCTCCCTTCCTCCCCACGCCCCCTTCCTTCCCCCACCCCTTTCCTCTCCTCGCGCTCACCCCCGCCCCTTCCCCCCCTCCCCCCTATTCCCCCTTCCATCCACACGCTTCCCCCTCTACCCCCTGCCCCTTCTCCCTCCTCGCCTCATTCCCCTCTCCCCCACACCTTTCTCCCCATCCCTCTCTCCTCCCTTCCACCACCCCTCTCTCCTCCCCTCTCCATTTCCCTCTCCTCACCCCTTTCATCATCCTCCCCATCCTCCTGCCCCCCCCATCCCTCCCTCACCCACCCCCTTCCCTCTCTACCCCAGCCCACCTTCCCTCTCTCCCTCTGCCCCCCTTCCCCCTACCCCTCTGTCCCTCTTACCACCACTCCCCTTACCCCTCCCTCCCACTTCCACTTCTCTCCCCTTACCCACCCCCTCGCATTTCCGTCCCCACCCCTCTCTCTTCCCCCCCCATTCTCCCACCCCTTCCCCTACCACCTCTGTCCCTCATTCCCACCCCCCTACCCTCTCCCTCTCCCTCACTCCCCCACCCCCCCGTCCCTCCACAATCTTCCCCCTCCATCCCCTACCTCATCTCCCTCCTCCCCTCCCTCCCCCATCCCTCCCCCCCATCCCCCACACCTCTCCCCCCCTCCCCATCCCTCTCTCCTTCCTTTCCCCACCCCTCCCGATATCCCTCTCCTCCCCTCCTCCTCCCACCCCCATCCCTCTCTCCCCAACCCCCTTCTCCCTCCCCACTCTTCCTCCCCCTTCCACACTCTTCCCCCTCTCTCCTCTACCCAATCTCCCTCCTCCCCTCCCTCCCCCCTCCCCCACACCTCTCTCCCCCTCCCCTCGCTCTTCCCCTCCCCCATCCCTCTCTCCTCCCCCCTCTCCATCTTCCTTACCAAAGACATTCTTGCCATAGAGGGAGTACAGAGAAGGTTAACCAGACTGATTACTGGGATGTCAGGACTTTCATATGAAGAAAGACTTGACAGACTCGGCTTGTACTCGCTAGAATTCATAAGATTGAGGGGGGATCTTATAGAAACTTACAAAATTCTTAAGGGGTTGGACAGGCTAGATGCAGGAAGATTGTTCCCGATGTTGGGGAAGTCCAGAACAAGCAGTCACAGTTTAAGGATAAGGGGGAAATCTTTTAGGACCGAGATGAGAAAAACATTTTTCACACAGAGAGTGGTGAATCTGTGGAATTCTCTGCCACAGAAGGTAGTTGAGGCCAGTGATGACGAGCTTCGACACAGGCTGTGGGGGTGGGGGGGAGGGGCTGGTGCTGGGGCTGCTGCATAGGCATATGTAAATGGATCCATTCCGATTGGACATCTGTGAGCATTGGGCATTGTGACATCACACGATGGAACGTTCACCAACATTCTATTAGTGAGAAGCCGGTTTTTTTGTGAAATTTTGGGAGGGGGGGAGAAGGATTTAATTAAAAATGTGTACATAAACACGACGACATTTAATCAGGAGTGGATACTTGAAATGAAAAGTGAAATCTCTACCGAAATGGAACAAAATCTCGGCGATTCTGCGTCTGGTGTTGGCGTAGCAACGAATTAAAGGCTGGCAGCCACAAGTCAGGCAGAAACAGACACACACACACACACACACACACACACAAACAAACACACACACACACACACACACACACACACACACACACACACACACACACACACACACACACACACACACACACACACACACACACACACACACACACACACACACGCATACACACACACACACACAGTTTAAAATAATAACTAGACCAAGTGTTTCCCCAATGCGCGTTTGCGGGGGGGGGGGGGGGGGGAGCTGCGGCATCACACTCACACTAACCACCCGCCAAACACACAGGTGGGCGGAGGGGGGAAGGCGGAGACGGGGTGGGGAGAGGGGAGGGTGAGAAGAGGGGAGGGAAGGGAGAGGGGGAGGAGGAAATGGGAGTGATTTGGGAGGGAGAGCAGAGTAGGGAGAGTAGGGGGAGTGAGAGGGGGGTGGCAAGGGGAGGAGAGTGGGGAGTGGGAGGAGAATGGGAAGGGCAGGAAGGGGGGAATGGGGTAGGGGGTGGGAGAGGGGTAGCGGGGAGTGGTGCAAGAGAGAGGGGAAGGGGTGGGGGGGAGATGGGGTTGAAGAGGGGTGGGAGGGGGGGAGAGAGAGGGGGTGGGAGGGGAGGAGGAAGAGGGGTGGGAGGGAAGGAGGGAGAGGGTTGAGGAGAGAGGGAGATGGAGAGGGGGAGAGAGGGGGGAAGGGGAGGATGAGAGTGTGGTGGGGGAGGGGGAGAGAGGGAGGAGGGAGGGGAGGGAGGGGTAAGAGTTTGGAGGGAGGGGAGAGGGGATGGAGGAGAGAGGGGAAATAGTGGGGATGGAGAGTGGAAGGGGGAGGGGTAGGGGCAGTCCATCTGTTCCCCATTCCCTTTTACCCCCAATCCTCTTTCTCTATTCCCACACACGTGATGCCGAGCTTCGACACAGGCTGTGGGGCTGCGGGGGAGGGGCTGGGGCTGCTGCAAAGGCATATGTAAATGGACATCTGCGAGCATTGGGCATTGTGACATCACACGATGGAACGTTCATCAACATTCTATGGGTGAGGAGCTGTTTTATTTTGAAATTTGGCGGGAGGGGGGGGAGAAGGATTTTATGAAAAATGTGTACATAAACACAACGAAATTTAATCAGGAGTGGATACTTGGAATGAAAAGTGAAATCTGGGCGTTTCTGCGTCTGGTGGTGGCGTGGCAATGAATCAAAGGCTGGCAGCCACAAGTCAGGCAGAAGGCCGGCAGGCAGCCGGCAGCCACAGACTTTTATATAATAATAGATAGATAGATAGATAGATAGAAGATAGATAGATAGATAGATAGATAGAAGATAGATATAATTGAGAAGGAAGTCATAACTCGTCATTGCCAAACGTTGCGCATTAATTAATTAAACTAATTAGAAAATGAGATCGGAAAGTAAGCACCATCTAGTGGCCAATGCCCATATGACACCATGGGCAGCCTATTTCCGTGTTGCAGTCCATTTAAACTATATATTATTATACCTATATATATATGTATATATATTACTTGTAAATATGACTGTAATCATATATTATTAAGTATAAGGGTCAGGCAGAGGCTACAAAAAAATCATCTCATAGTCATTAAATCTGCATGGACTTCAATTCATAGCATTTCAACCTCTTCTTAATGTTAATGAGAATAACACGGTTACTACCATAGATAAATTAGTTCGTTCACATACAACAATTCATTTATACATAAACATCAGCCATTTCTGACCATTTCGCACTCCAATGGCAGCTTATGAAGTGCAATGTATATCCCTCCGTTTTTCTCCCGTGGTCGGGGCCTGGAAAGGGCCGCTACGGACGGCACTATGTACAGCCACTATGTACAGCCTTCCCCCCCCCCCCCACACCCGCGGAGAACATCCGCGGCTCCGCGTTGGCGAATCGGCCGCTTCTTAATTGAGACCGCGGCTTCACTATGTTATGTACATAGGCCCCGCGATCGGAGCACTTTTTGCCGGTAAGTTATCGCAGGCAGCTCCGAGATTAGATGTTAAAGACTTATTAGACTACAACAAGCTGGCATTAGTGAAAATGTTTAATTTACCTTGTGTTATGGATACACATAGTTTAGGCCCTCAACTTCATGAATGAATGAGTGAGTGAATGAGTGAATGAGTAAATGAGTGAATGAATGAGTGAGTGAATGAATGAATGAGTGAATGAATGAAGGAATGAATGAGTGATTGAGTGAAGGAGTGAATGAGTGAGTGAGTGAGTGAATGAGTGAATGAATGAGTGAATGAATGAAGGAATGAATGAGTGAATGAATGAATGAGTGAATGAATGAATGAATGAGTGAATTAATGAATGAGTGGATGTCCAGCCTCCAAATCTCATTTTTTCACATTATAAAAGGGTGCAATTAAATTAATTAAAGTCCATACAGATTAATTTTCATAAATTCAGACTTTGGAAGTGGCGGCGCTGTTAACAGCTGCGGCTCGCCTGCAGTCCGTCTGTCTTTACTTTTTTCTGTTGTTTTTTTTGTCTTGTTTTGGTTAAGTTTTAGTTTGTTGGGTTGTGTTAGAGGGGGTGAAACATGTTCTCTGTCTCTTCCTTCGGGGGGATGTGACTTTTTCGCGTCGTATCCCCCTTCTCTGCCTCCGTCTGCGCTGAGGCCTAACCTGCGACCGACCCCGAGGCTCCGGAGGCAGAGCCAGTCAGGACTTACGAACGAGAGGCTGGCCGTCTTCGGGGCTAAGGCAGCGGTGGCCCGACTTGCTGGTGCGGCGTTCTGGCTTTCGGCGGCGGCCTGGAGCTGATGCAGCGGGGCTCGGAGCTGAGACTGCGGGACCCAGAGCTGGGGCAGCGGCCTGGAGCTGGGGCGGCTGCCCGGAGCTGGGGTGGCGGCCCGGAGCGGAGACTGCGGGACCTGGAGCGGCGACTGCGGGACCCGGAGCTGGGGTGGCGGCCTGGAGCTGGGGCAGCGGCCCGGAGCGGAGACTGTGGGACCTGGAGTGGAGACTGCGGGACCCGGAGCTGGGGCGGCGGCCTGGAGCTGGGGCGGCGGCCTGGAGCTGGGGCAGCGGCCCGAAGCGGAGACTGCGGGATCTGGAGCGGAGACTGCGGGACCTGGAGCTGGGGCGGCGGCCCGGAGCTGGGGCAGCGGCCCGGAGCGGAGACTGCGGGACCTGGAGCGGAGACTGCGGGACTCGGAGCTGGGGCGGCGGCCTGGAGCTGGGGCGGCGGCCCGGAGCGGAGACTGCGGGACCCGGAGCTGGGGCGGCGGCTTGGAGCGGAGACTGCGGGACCCGGAGCTGGGGCGGCGGTCCGGAGCGGAGCGGGGGGGGGGGCGGCGGCCCGGAGCTGGGGCGGCGGCCCGGAGCTGATGCTGTGGACCGAGCTGAGACGGCGTTCCGGCTTTCGGCGGCGGCGACATCACCACGGAGGTCCACTGGACTGGAGAGCGGCATCTTCGGCCTGGATCGATAGCCTCAGCGCAGAGGGAGAACAAGGAGGGAAGAGACGGAGACTAAGACTTTGCCTCCATCACAGTGAGGATGTGCTTGGTGAACTCACTGTGGTGGATGTTTAATTTGTGTTTATTGTATGTTTTGTTATTATTGATTCTGTGTATGACTGCAGGCAACACAATTTTGTTCAGACCGAAAGGTCTGAATGACAATAAAGGATCGATCTATCTATCTATCTATCTATCTATCTATCTATCTATCTATCTATCTATCTATCTATCTATCTATCTATCTATCTATCTATCTATCTATCTATCTATCTATCTATCTATCTATCTATCTATCTATCTATCTATCGATCTATCGATCTATCGATCTATCGATCTATCGATCTATCGATCTTATCTTTCAGTTTGAGTTGATTCACAAAGTTTCACTGGTTTCACAACTTTGTGTTGCAGCATCTAACCATACAGCAATAAACATGGGAAGCGGGTGGCACGGTGGCACAGCGGTAGAGTTGCTGCCTCACAGCGCTTACAGCACCAGAGACCCAGGTTTACTCCCGACCTCGGGTGCTGTCTGTATGGAGTTTGGACGTTCTCCCTGTGACGGCATGTGTTTTCTCCGAAATCTTCGGTTCTTCCCACACTCCAAAGACGTACAGGTTTGAAGGTTAATTGGCTTGGTATGAATGTAAAATTGTCCCTAGTGTGTGTAGGATAGTGTTTACGTGCAGGGATCACTGGTCGGTGTGGACTCGGTGAGCCGAGGGACCAGTTTCTGCGCCGTATTGGTTAAATAAACAAAAACGAAAGTGAGTTTAGCAGTGGTTTCATAAGAACTAAATGGCACAGAATTATCTGTAATGTGGGTCAATTTGAAAAGTGAAAAATAAGTTGGAATCTGAACGAAATAAGTCTAAAGGCGACTGCCTAAAAAAGAGAATTGGAAGCTAATTTTAGTGAACACACTGAGGGAAATGGGAAACAAGGAAAATAAATGAGTTTGGATGTGTTGGTGAGGTTGTCATGGTTCCCTACGTTAAAGCATTTGTTTTGGAATAAAGTGATTCAAGACTCCTTGTGCCTCCAGAAATCTCATCACTCCATAAAATTGCAAAACTTCCCATGTTGCCTTCACTTGTCCTTTGAGAAAAAGATGTGATGATAACCTGGAAAAAGGCATTGATAAAATATTAAATAGTTTTGTTTCCAGGTGTGAGGAAGACCATAACCAGAGAACTTCAATTTAATATAGTAATCGCAGCATGGAAACAGGCCCTTCGGCCCAACTTGCCCACTCCGGCCAACATGTTCCAGCTACACTAGTCCCACCCGCCCGTGTTTGGTCCATATCCCTCCAAACCTGTCCTATCCTATCTAGTCACCAATAAGTTCAATGGGGAATTGAGAGGAAACTTACCCAAATAGCGTTGATTGCCAGCAAATGGATAAACCAAACAGCTTTTTAATGGCAGGTTAGAGCAGTTGATGGAGAAGTGAATAGGTGGCTGCAGTGATCGAATCACCAGAGGAAGAACAGAAGGAGACCCAGATGGAGTATCAAAGCTGACATTGGCCCTTTGTTTCTACTGAGTTATTGTGTCATTCACAGTCATGGAGAGCACTGTGCCTCAAGATGAATTACAACCTTTAATCCATCTCTGACCAGCCAAGTCAAACAGTACTGTTGAACAATTATAGTTCAGATAAATTGCATGTACAGTTGTAGCCGCTATAGTACAGGTTAGTGTGCAAGAGAGTACTTGTGCAGCGGTTGTGGCTGCCTAACGTCTTCTGTATGCTTTCCATTCCCAGAATATGTCTGGCTCCCATCTGAACATTTGAAGTGAGCCTGGACTTCTTGTTCCTGACAAAGTAATGACCAAAGATAGACACAAATAGCTGGAGTAACTCAGCGGGACAGGCAGCATCTCTGGAGAGAAGGGATGGGTAGCGTTTCAGGTCGAGACACTTCTTCAGACTGATTAGGGATAAGTGAATCGGGAGATATAGACGGTGATGTGGAGAGATATAGATGGTGATGTGGAGAGATATAGAACAATGAGAGAGTGTCGCAGAACTCTCGTCAGAGAGAGGAGGAAAACTGCTTCAAAGTAGATATACCTTGAGAAGATTTTGCAGTGGAGCAGCCGAAATGTGTAGGAAGGAACTGCAGATGCTGGTTTAAACCAAAGATAGACAGAAAAAGCTGGAGTATGAGTTACTCGGGACAGGCAGCATCTCTGACTAAACTTACTATTTCTTGCTAATTATTTCTCTCCCTTTTATCCTTCTCCTTCCTGAAATGACTGGTTCATGCCGGGGTACACCTTTCATTGAAGGCAAAACTATTGCGGTGTGAGTCTGGACAGTGTGATGCTTGTGCCATCACATCAAAGCATGTCCTGACTTTGACTGGATGTCCACAAGTCACTACTGTGAGTGGAAATCTTCCATTGGATGTTATCCTTTCATATCTTTGAAAACGCCATTATCACCAGCCTTACTGAAGTTATTTGAAGGCAGACATGGTGTCAAACCTAGGATAGACACAAAAAGCTGGAGCAACTCAGCGGGACAGGCAGCATCTCTGGAGAGAAGGAATAGGTGACCTTCCGGGTAGAGATCCGTTTTCAGACTGAGGGTCTCCACCCGGATTCAGGGGAAAGGGAAATGAGAGATATAGACGGTGATGTGGAGAGATATAGAACAAATGAATGAAAGAAATGCAAAAAAGTTATTATGCTAAACGATGATGAGTGTCAAATCTGCAGCCTTTCAATGTGGTTTTCTTCCACAGTGGGCAGTGCACTCACTAAATCAGAGTTAGATCAGGCAGCCGGTGGTTGGGAGAACACTGTAAACATTAAAGCAAATCGAAATCTAGAAAACACTGCTTTTCACCGCTGCAGTCAGCTAATTGACCAAGATGTAGAGTATGGGGAAAATAATTAGTTAGGTCCCCCTACCCATCCCCCTACCCCTTCTTGTTAATGTTGGCTGCTTTACTGAGGCAGCATTCAATGTAGATGGAGTTGAGCTGGATGGAGATGGAGGTGGTCTTTAGCTGGATGGACTGGAGTGAGCCCCATCTGTAATTTCTTGCTGTGTTGGGAAGAGCAGTTGCCATACTAAGCATCTGGAGAGGATGCTTCATATGGTAATCCTGAAGAAAATGGGAAGAATCATTGGAGACATGCCAAATTTCCTTCACCGTCTGAGGAAGGTTTCCGTGTGCTTTCTTGCCCATAGCACCAATGAGATTTGACTGGGACAAATTATTTGTAATATTTACACGCAAGTGTAAGGTGAAGGGGAAAAGATTTAACAGGAATCTGAGGGGTAACTTTTTCACACAAAGAATGGTGGGTGTACGGAACAAGCTGCCAGAGGAGGTGGTTGAGGCAGGGTCTATCGCAATTTTGAAGAAGCGGTTAGACAGGTACATGGATAGGACAGGTTTGGAGGGTTATGGGCCAAACGCGGGCAGGTGGGACTCGTGTAGCTAGGACGTTGGCCGGTTTGGGCAAGTTGGGCCAAAGGGCCTGTTTCCACACTGTATCACTCTATAACGCGTGTGGCTGGGACATGTTGGCCGGTGTGGGCAAGTTGGGCCGAAGGGCCTGTTTGCACACTGCATCACTATAACTCTAAGAAATCTAAGGTGTTGGACATCTCCACATTAGCACCTTGCAGACTGGGCATGTTCTCCAATCTGCTTGAAGCCGACGGAGATCTCCTTGAGTTGACTGACATTGAGGGTGGAAGTTGTGTTGACACTGTGCTACAAAGCTGCCTATCTCTTTCCTCTACCTCATCTCATCATTGGTTGAGATCCGGCCCACTACAGTGGGGCCATGTACAAACGTGTAAATAGCATTAGAGCAGTAATTGGCAAACCGCTGCTGTGGTAGTGACTCGCCTTCTGCCTCGGCCCAAATGAACTCTGCTGTGCAACTACGGCAGTGTGGCATTTCTCTGCCCATGGCAGATTGATATCCCTGCCGGAAACATCGAGAGGGATTTGCCATTGCATAAACAAGGATAGCCTGCATGCATGAGTGGACCTGGCTGTGCTGGAGTGCTGGCTAGGTGGCGCAGCGGTAGAGTTGCTGCATGGCTGGGTCCACTCCAGCACGGCTCCCGCTGCCTTACAGTGCTTGCAGCGCAAGAGACCCAGGTTCGATCCTGACTACGGCTACTGTCTGTACGGAGTTTGTACATTCTCCCCGTGACCTGCATGGGTTTTCTCCGAGATCTTCGATTTCCTCCCACACTCCAAAGACGTACAGGTTTGGAGGTTAATTGGCTTGGTATAAGTGTAAATTGTGCCCAGTGTGTGTGGGATAGTGTAAATGTGCAGGGATGTGGTGGTGGAGTTTGGTACGTAGCTATGCTGAGAGGCCCCGGATGGCAGCCGACGTGAACAAGTAGTGACCGCTGGGAACAAGGGCGGACCGGATAAGGACAGACAAGGACAAACAAGACCAAGGAGCAAGGACAGGCTTGGTGGCTGACAAAGACCCAGCGGGCATTTGCAGTGTATGCTTGGAACCCCTGAAGACCGTAGAGTGGAGGTGGGAGCCGCTGGTGGTGACGACTGCGAGGAGTGGCCCAGAAGGAGAGGGACCAGGATATAAACTCCAGCACCATCAAAGTCGGCTGCACCCGGGATACTGGGGCGGTCACAGAGTAGCGGGGCAGCTGGTCGCAGGTCGCAGGTCCAAGGTCGCAGGTCTCTATCTTCAGAGTATTTGTGGACATCTTTAATCTTTCCCTACTCCAGTATCTGCTTTAAGTTCACTTTAATGCTGGTGCCACAGAAATACAAGGTTGCATGCCTTAATGACTACTGATCGGTAGCTTGGACATCCACCATGAAGTGCTTTGAGAGCTGGTCATAGTACAGATCGATATTTGACAATAGAATAAGGAGTAAGCCATTTAGAACGGAGACGAGGAAACACGTTTTCTCACAGAGAGTGGTGAGTCTGTGGAATTCTCTGCCTCAGAGGGCGGTGGAGGCAGGTTCTCTGGATGCTTTCAAGAGAGAGCTCGATAGGGCCCTTAAAAATAGCAGAGTCAGGGGATATGGGGAGAAGGCAGGAACAGGGTACTGATTGGGGATGATTAGAATTATTTTTAGATCCTTTATTTGTCATTCAGACCTTACGGTCTGAACGAAATGTTGTTACCTGCAGCCATACATACAATAATAAACAACAGAACAGACAGTAAACACAAATTAACATCCACCATAGTGAGTCCACCAAGCACCTCCTCACTGTGATGGAGGCAAAAATCTTAGGGCTGCTGTCTCTTCCCTCCTCTTCTCCCTCTGCGCTAAGGCGATACCCCGCCGGGCGATGGTAAGTCAGTCCCGCGGCTCACCGAGCTCCGCGAACGGGCCAGTTCAAATTCCGCGGCCCGGGGGTGGTCGAAGCTGTCGCCCTCCAGTCCAACGGACGCAGCTGTTGACGATGTCGTCCACTGGCCCGCGGCCGAACCCCGGACTCAGGCCGCCGCCAGAACGCCGTCTCAGCCACCGGAGCACCGTTCCACCCTCGAGCCAGGCGGCCCTCACGGGAGCGTCTCAGCCCCGCGCCAGGCCACCCTCACGGGAGCGCCGTTACCCTCGAGCCAGGCCGCCCTCACGGGAGCGCCGTTAACCTTGAGCTGGGCCGCCCTCACGGGAGCGCCGTTACTCTCGAGCCGGGCCGCCCTCACGGGAGCGCCGTTAACCTTTGAGCTGGGCCGCCCTCACCGGGAGCGCGTTCCCCTCGAGCGGGCCGCCCTCACGGGATGCGCCGTTATTTCTCTGAGCCGGGCCGCCCTCACGGTGAGCGCCGTTTACCCTCGAGCCAGGCCGCACTCACGGGAGTGCCGTTACTCTCGAGCCGGGCCCGCCCCCACACATAACACAAACTTAAAAACCAAAAACTTAACTAAACAAGATGAAAAAAACAACACAAAAAAGTAAAAACAAACGGACTGCAGACGAGCCGCAGCCGTTCACCAGCGCCGCCACTTCCGGAATGATCAGCCATGATCACAGTGAATGGCGGTGCTGGCTCGAAGGGTCGAAGGGCCTACTCCTGCACCTATTGTCTGTCTATTGTCTATATTGTCTATGACAACTACATCAAACTCTTACTTATTGACCGAAGACAGACACAAAAAGCTGGAATAACTCAGCGGGTCAGACAGCATCTCTGGAGAAAAGGAATAGGTGACGTTTCGGGTCGAGACCCATCTTCACAAATACTCCTGGTCCATGCCGGTTGTGAGGACATGGCTGGGAACTCCATCTGCTCCAGTTGGGTTCTGCGGTTTGGGTCTCTAGAAAGCCGACCTGATGTCTGCTACAGTGACCATCAATCCACTGATGTCATTCAAGTGACCTTCTCTTCACAATTATGCATAGAATGCCCAGCCCATTGGGGAGGGATTCATTGTTACCAGTAATTCTGCCCCATCGCTTTATAACTTGTTGTAGCATGCAATCCTAGCCACAATTAGCAATGTGTGTGTGTGTGTGTGTGTGTGTGTGTGTGTGTGTGTGTGTGTGTGTGTGTGTGTGTGTGTGTGTGTGTGTGTGTGTGTGTGTGTGTGCGTGTGTGTGTGTGTGTGTGTGTGAGTGTGTGTGTGTGTGTGGTTAGTCAGGGGCTCTAGCTTTGACTGTAATTGTCTCAGCTTCTCCGATAGTTTTGCGAAGATGAATTTGCCTCAAATAAATAAAAGCCCTGCTGGATTTGGAAATCCATCACTACCACTGCTGATGGGTGCACTTTACAGTAGGAATTTGTGAAGTAGATTAATCTATCTTTCTCAACTTCCTGCTGATGAAATCCACCATGATGAAAACACACAATAGGATATAAAAAATGAAGCAAAATGTAAAATAATCTCAAAGGGCAATTACAAAAAAACAAGCATTTTTGTGGTTTCTTCACATGTGGAAATATATTCTGAAGCATTTGCAGAGGAACAGTAAAGTACAACAGAATTAAAGCAGTTCATTTTATATCACATGGAGCGTTGCCCTTAATTGAACAGCTTCATTTACATTGTATCATCTTTCAGGAATGCTAACCATTTAACCATGATTTGGTTGCAAGAATTAGAAATCTCTGTAAACAATGATCACTGGGAATCAGAGCGAATTACATAGAAACATAGAAACGTAGAAAATAGGTTCAGAAGTAGGCCATTGGGCCCTTCAAGCCATCATCCAGAATCAGTACCCTGTTCCTGTTTTCTCCCCATATCCCTTGAATCCATTAACCCTAAGAGCTCTATCTAACTCTCTCTTGAAAACATCCAATGAATTGGTCTCCACTGCCTTCTGTGGCAGAGAATTCCACAGATTCACACATCTCTGGGTGTAAGTTTTTCCTCATCTCAGTCCTAAATGGCCGACCCCTTATACTTAAACTACGACCTTTGGTTCTGGACTCCCCCAACACCGGGAACATTTTTCCCGCATCTAGCCTGTCCAATCCCTTAAGAATTTTATATGTTTCTATAAGAACCCCTCTTCTAAATTCCAGTGAATATAATCCCAGTCGATCCATTCTTTCAGTATATGTCAGACCTGCCATGCCAGGAATTAACCTGGTGAACCTATGCTGCACTCCCTCAATAGCAAGAATGTCCTTCCTCAAATTAGGAGACCAAAACTACACACAATACTCCAGGTGCGATCTCACCAGGGACCTGTACAATGGCAATAGGTCCTCCATGCTCCTATACTCAACTCCTCTCGCTATGAAGGCCAACATGCCATTTGCTTTCTTCACTGCCTATGCTTTTATGCTTTCTAAACCATGCAGATTGCTACAATGCAAGGATTTGGATTTGGTGTTGTTTCAAAAATTTCCAATAAGGGTATCACATATTCACATATCATTTTAAAGAATTGGATTGAAAACTCAATGGCCCACTAGTCATTTGATGAATCAGTTTTTCACCTTGCTGTATCACAATGTTAAAAAAAAATGTACATTTGAGCTTTTTGTGAGCACTAATTTGAACTAATTACATAGAAGGATTACTTTTGTTCATCATTATTTTGGAAGCAAAGCAAATGTTCGCAGATAATATGTCCTATGGAGAGCATTGAGCTCTAATTCATATGCGGCTGACACTGCTTATCTTGTTTGAGTGGACTTGATTGAATGTGTTCCATCATCAGATAATTGTCTATTTATGTAGTTTGAGGCTCGTTAATAAACATACGAAAATGGCAGCCATCAATATTCACTGAAAAGTGTCAAACTCTTTCTGGTGTCATATTCATTCAGTAATTGATTGATGCATTTAATTTGTAATATGCAACACATTTATTATAGGCTTCTCTTGTTGAAATGTGAACTATGCTTCCTTGCAGACTTTAGCTACTGATTCAGTCCCGTGAAGAAGCCTACACATCCATTGGAAACTCGGCAAACTGATGAGCAGTGTATGCAGGGCAATTCTAGACGTGTGTTCACATTTCTAAACGTAAACAGCAAAGCTTTTTCAAATCTCTTCAAAATCCCAAGAGAAAAACTCTGATGTTTTTGATTCCTTGAACAAAATCTATTTATGATAATACAATACAAATTTATACAATACAAATTTATTGTCATTTGAGCCCCAGTGAGACTCAAACGAAATTTTGTTTCCACAGCCATACAAACAAAAACAATGTCCTACAGACATACACACAATTAAGTTCACACAAACATCCATCACAGTGAACCCACTGTGATGGAAGGCAAAGTCTTTTCTCTCCCCTGCTCGCCATGTCTCTCCCGATGTCCAAGCCCCAGGCGGGTGATGATAAGTCCCACGGCCATTTTAGGCCGCGCGGGGCGATTTACGGCCCCGCTCCCGGTCTGAAAGTACAAGGTCGGAGCCCCAGCATGCGATGGTGAGTCCCACGGCCATGAAGCCGTGCCAGGTGATGTACGGTCCCGGTCCGGGTCGTTCCAACCCCGCGACACGGGCTGGAGAAGTCGCGTTGCGGGAGCCCCGGGAAGCGGTC
Organism: Amblyraja radiata; assembly: GCF_010909765.2. Lineage (NCBI taxonomy): Eukaryota > Metazoa > Chordata > Chondrichthyes > Rajiformes > Rajidae > Amblyraja > Amblyraja radiata. Next base: position 1,427,403 of record NC_045962.1, read on the forward strand.
TCTCTCTCCCCCCGGACCCGCGAGCTCCCGATGTCCCAGTCCACCGGACCTGCGGCTGCGTTGCTGGAGCCTCCGAGCCCCAGGAGTCGAGTCGCAGCAGCGAGTCACCACCGCTCCCCACGGTCCGAGGCCGGCCAGCCCCACGATGGTGAGTAGTCCGCAGCTCCGAAGTCTCCCGAGCCCCCGGGTCGTTCAGGCTGGAGGCCGCTCCACGGTGCTAGGCCCCAACGACAACGGAGACCCGACAGGGAAAAGGTCGGGTCTCCCGAACAGGGAAGAGATTTAAAACGGTTTCCCCCTCCCCCCCCCCCCCGCCCCCCACATATACACATTTAAAACCAAGCTTAAAAAAACACAAACACTACATTTAACTAGACAAAAATAAAAAAAAAGACAGACAGGCTGTAGGAGCCGCTGCAACGAGTCGCGCCGCCACCAGGCATAGGAATCTTTGATAGGATGCTGAGCGGTAACCTTTTCACATGAGGTAATTAAGGCTGGGACAACCTGATGTTTAAGAAACAGTTAGATAGGTACATAGCTAGGGCAGATTTGGAGGGACATGAACCAAACAGAGGCAGGTGGGACGAGTGTTGCTGGGACATGTTGGCCGGTGTGGGCCAGATGGGCCGAAGCATTTGTTTATCTGCTGTATCACACTATGACTCTATCTGCAATTTGGTGGCCTTTGATCACAGTAAGAGTAACGTGTTTATTTATTTAGTTTACCACATCGTGGTGCTCCTCAAAAGAAGGAAATGGGGAAACATGAGCATTACAAATAAAGGCTCTGGTATTGGTAATGTCAGAATTGTAAATGGTTAAAGGAAGACCTTGGCAAATATAGTTAAATAAAAGAGTTCCTAAGAGTAAATTACAATTAAAACGCAATGTACATGCTATAACACCAGGATAAGCACGCGCCCAAGCCCAAAGCCAAAGGACTATCTAAAATGATTATACAAACTTATACGAAGTATAACACACTCCAAGCATATAAAAACTGATCCTGTAGATGCAAGGATATCATTGGGGTTGTCAAGTGGGCATCTCCCTTCACTGGTGTTTCATTGAGTTAGGCCCCACGACACCTCGATAAGGCCCAACAGTTGGTTCGGGCATCCCAGAACAACCCCCTCAATACCTGCTCTCACCACCTGTGCCACCAGTATCTACTAAATAAAGGAAACTACAAATGATTAATTCTCTCTAACAAATAATACATACTCGCATCCTGTCTTACACTTATCCTATCCCATCCTTAAACAAAGATTAGCCTCATTGGAGTGGAGAATATGAGCTAAAGAAGGGTCTCAACCCAAAACATCACCCATTCCTTCTCTCCACAAATGCTGCCTGTCCCGCTTAGGTGATTTTTTAGGCGACTACAGGCGACTAGGCTGTCGCCACATTGTCGCCGGAGTGTCGCCTGTATGGTCGTGAGTAGTCTCCACATTCGCCTAAAGAATCGTAGCGTTTTTCTGGTCGCCATTGGACTTTGAAATGTTCAAGACTTTTCGGTGACAGTCGGCGACAGTTGGCTTGTTGTAGGTTGTCACCAGGATGACATAGGTTGTCGCCAGGATGAGGTAGGTTGTCGCCGGTGCTGACTTTGGTGAATTCCATTGGCGACTACCTGCGTCAACCTACTTCAACCGGCGACAGGTACCGGCGACTGAATTGTCGTACCTTGTCACGGATGGACGTACAGTGGGTTGTCGTGGGTGTGTGTCGTAGGTGGACATCTTAATGGGTCGCCGGTTGTCGGTAGCTTGACATCGACTGGGTGGTAGTTTGTTGTAGACATTGTCGTAGTCATTGTTGTATGGGAGTCCAGTCGCCAGTTTTTTGGCGACCTGCTACGACTATGACAGTTGCCAGCAGTCGCCGAAATAATTGCCTAAGTTGGACAGGCCCATAACTCCAGCGTTTTGTGTTTATCTTCAGAATATGAGCTATGTGTATGGAGCTGTAACTAAGAGCAGAGGAAGTGAACAGGAATGTATGGTGTCTCATGATATCAGGTGTTGGATGGGAGATGGGAATATGTTGATCTAAGCAAGGATAGAACTGATGACTGTGAGCACGTGAAAAGATAAGAAGTTGGTTGGTTAGCCAACCATTCAAACAATCAATCATTGAGACGATTTGGGAATGATATTTTTTCGCGACCAATCTTAAGAAGGGTCTCAACCCGAAACGTCGAGAGATCCAGAGATGCTGTGTCTATCTCCAATCTTTAAAAATGTATTGAATGCTATATTGACAAGTCACAGTGAAATTCTTTGTTGGCGTACCCAAGGTATAATAATCACCATGTGAAGGGCACTAAGTTTCCCGCTCCAGGTCCACCCTTGTTGTCCCCCCCTTCCCCCCCCCCCCCCCCACTCCTAAATCTAGAAGAGAGGAGGCGCAAGACAGAGTGTGTCATAGTACAATAGCTGTACACAGGTGAGGTTTGGCCGATCGACCAGCATAACCAAGGACCAGTCTCACCCAGGCCACTCCCTCTTCTCCACTCTGCCTTCATGCAATAGGTACATAAATTTGAAAATGCACACCTCCAGATTCAAGGACAGTTTGTTCCCGGCTGTTATGAGGCAATTGAACTGTCCTCTCACCAATTGGAGTACGGTCCTGATCTTCCATCTTCGTCAATGGAGACCTTTGAACGATCTTTAATTGGACATTATCAGACTTTATCTGACATAATTGTTATATCCTTTATCTGTTCTCCCTTTATCTGTACACTGGACGCCCTGATTGTAATTATGTATAGTCTTTTCTTTGACTAGATGGCATGCAACAAAAAACGTTTTACTGTACATGTGACAATAGTAAACTAAACTAAACTGGATGTTTGGACCAAGGACAAAGATAAAATATCAGAACGATTGGAGAGTTGCGAATTGTGAAACCAGAGGTAGGAATGTAGATGAACGTGGGAGAGAAATCGGTGTGAGTTTACCTAAAATGGGAGAATTCAGTCTTCATACAGTTGGTTTGTAAATTACCCGGAGAATATAAGGTGCTGTTCCTCCACTTGGTGTTTGGCCAACTCTGACAATGGAGGATGTCCAGGCCAGAGAGGTCAGTGTGGAATGGGAAGGGAGTTAATGTAGTTAGCAACCAAGAGATCCAGTAGGCCCCTAGCAGATGGAGCGCAAGTGTTTGGGGAAGTGATCTCCAAGTCTATGTTTGGTCTCGCAATGTACAGGAGGCGACATCGGGAACACCGGATGCAGCAGATGAGGTTCAAAGAGGTGCATGTCTTCTGCCTCACCTGAAAGGAATGTTGGGGTCCCTGGATGGAGTTGAGGGGGGAGGTATAGGGACAGATGTTGCATCTCCTGTGGTTGCAGGGGAACTGTACTGGGGAGGGGGTGGTTTGGATGGGAAAGGATGAGTGAACCAAGGATTGCAGAGGGTGTGACCTTTGCGGAAGGTGGAAAGAGGTGGAGCTGGGAAGATGTGGTTAGTGGTGGGACCATGTTGGAGGTGACGGAAATGTCGGAGGATGATGTATTGGATGCAGAGGCTGGTGGGGTGAATGGTGAAGAAGGAAGAGGGGAAACATGAGGCCTTTAGTAATGCTGATGTGAGAATTGAAATATTGAAAATGGTACCTGGAGGAAGAGCTTGACAAGGTTAGTTTAATAAGAGAGATCCAGAGAGCAGCAACGATTAGCCTCATTGGAGAAGAGAATATGAGCAATGGGCTTGAAGCTGTAACTAAAGGCAGAGGAAGTGACCAGGAATGTATGGGGTCTCATCATCAGTGTGGTAACATCAGGTTGGTTAGGAGATGGGAATATGTTGATCTAGGCAAAGACAGAGCTGATGACTGTGAGAGCGTGAAAGGATAAGAAGATGGATGATGAGCCAAGTGTTCAAACAATCAATCATTGAGATGATTTGGGAATTAACTATGTTTGGATCAGTGCAGGTTAGGGCTACATGCAAATTACACAATACAGTGTGTGCTGCTTCGTTCTGACAACAACTAAATGTGGATACAGATAATTCATGGTACAGCAAAATGGCAAGGTTGCCCATTGACTGAGCAAAAACAAATGACGTTTACTTAACTAAAACTTTACAAGTACCTCAAATAGCTACCCATCTCCAGTTTGGATACATTGCTTGCCAGGTAGGCATGCTTTCTTGATCACAACAACTTTTGACAAAGAGTGTTTTCTTTATGTATCTTTTGTCCCAAACTTTAAATCTATATCCGTGGTCTTGAGCCTTCTGCTAAGAGAATCAGTTTTCCCTTCTCTCCCCTATTTAAACCTTCTTATCTTGTAGGATTCTATCAATTTCCCCCTCAAGCATTTTTGCTCTAAGAAGATTCCTATCTTCAACGGTGTAACCATTATATTGACATTCCTCATTCTTAGAACCTTTCTAATAATCCCTTTGTGCATCTTGTCCGATAAGGTTTGCATAGTGGTGCAGCGGCTTGCAACACCAGAGACCCGGGTTCGATCCTGACTACGGGTGCTGTCTGTACGGAGTTTGTACGTTCTCCCCGTGACCGCATGGGTTTTGTCCATGAACTTCGCTTTCCTCCCACACTCCAAAGATGTACAGGTTTGCAGGTTAATTGGCTTGGTGTATGTGTAAATTGTCCTTCGTGTGTGTAGCATAGTGTTAAAGTGCGGGGATCGCGGTCGGTGCAGACTCTGCGCTGTATGTGTAAACTCAACTAAACTAAGACCTCACATCCTTTATATCCATTGGGTGACCTTAATTATACAGAATATTTCAGTGGTCATTTAATCTTTGTGCAGGTTTAACATAATGTATGTGCTTCGTGTTATACACTTGATTTTACAAATCCCAGGCTGCTATCTGCTCAATAGTTTGTCATCACAAGAAGTTAAAACTAGAATCAGATTAGAGGAGTTCCCGAGGAACAGCTCAAGGAGTAACTGGCCTCCTCCCGCTCCTGATTCTTATGTTTGTGACACAGAATAAATATTTCCTCTGTTGAAGAATCAATCGCTGATAATGTGAACTCTTTAGGAGTGGAATTAGGAAAATAAAAGGGCCAGTTCAGATTCAGAATCCTTTCTCAAAAGCTTTACTGGCTCATGTTCCAGACTTGAGCTCTTTGTGACTGAGCGTGTTGTGATCTAATGGAATGGCTTAATAGACTTGAATTGATAAATGGCCAGAGCCTGATCCTTTATTCCTAATAATCATCACAGTGGAGTTATGTGCCGGAATTATGTTAAGAATGTTCCACTAATTACATCTGATGAAATAGTTTTATGTGTAACTTTAATCCAGGACAGTAATCGTGCTTAGCCTTGAAAAGACAGTGTATAATCATATGTAAAGTGTATTTGTCATCAATGCCGCTGATTAGAAGGTCCTGTTCTAAAGTGTATTTGTCATCAAACTTCCAGTTGTAAAGTCAGGGAGCAAAACTACTTAGAGTATGAGACAGGTACACAAAATTGCTGGGGAAACTCAGCGGGTGCAGCAGCATCTATGGAGCGAAGGAAATAGGCGACGTTTCGGGCCGAAACCCTTCTTCAGACTGATGGGGGGGTGGGGGGGGGGGGAGAAAGAAGGAAAAGGGGAGGAGGAGGAGGAGCCCGAGGGCGGGCGGATGGGAGGGTGGGAGGAGACAGCTAGAGGGTTAAGGAAGGGGAGGAGACAGCACGGGCTAGCAAAATTGGGAGAATTCAATGTTAATGCCATACGGACGCAAGGTCCCCAGACGGAATATGAGGTGCTGTTCCTCCAATTTCCGCTGTTGCTCACTCTGGCAATGGAGGAGACCCAGGACAGAGAGGTCGGATTGGGAATGGGAAGGGGAGTTGAAGTGCTGTTTTGGGGAGAAGGTAAAAACGGGCCGTGCGGGGCTGGGGAACGATGAGGTTGGAAGCTTGGTCGGGCAGGGTGTGGGAATTGATGAAGTCGGTGATGGTGCTAGAAATGGTGGCCTGGTGCTCGTCAGTGGGGTCATGGTCCAAGGGTAAGTAGGAGAGTATGAGACAATTTGTTGCAGTTCTATTCAAATCCAAGTGTTTCCACACGTTAACTGGTGCATATTACACAGACCAGTCATGCTCCAGATCTTTTTAGTTCTAGTTTAGTTAGGGATACAGTGTGGAAACAGGCCCTTAGTCCCACCGAGTCCACACTGACCAGCAATCCCTTTTAAACTGAAGCCAATTAACCTACAAACCTGTACGTCGTTGGAGTGTGGGAGAAAACCAGATCTCCCAGAGAAAACCCACACAATCCTCCTCCGCTCGAGAGACACGGACGCAATAAAACGTTGTCGCTCACTCGCTGGTTCGTAGCCGAGTGGGCTCGGCATGACAAAGAACCTCTCCGCCCCCTCCCCCCTCCCTCCCCCCGCACCCCTCTACTCACCCCCCCCCCCCCCCCCCCCCAAGCCCCTCTCCCTTCGCGGCAGTCGCAGGCAGGCACCAGCCTCTCCCATCTGGTTGGAGAGATTGCAAGAGTTTCACATATTCAGGGCACAGTTTGAGGGAAAGTGGGGGGGGAGGCAGAGAATGCGGGCCGGGGGGAGAAACGCCATCAAACAGTGGCTGGGCTGGCGAGGAGCCGGCGAGGGAGGCCTTTACATGCCCTCAGTCTGGCTCAGAAGTGGGAGGGCAGGCAGGATGTGAAAGGGTGCGAGCACTTGTACTTATTGCTTCTTGGCCTTTTCGCTAAGTTCAGTCTGAAAATGTTGGATGAATTTTTTTGCACAGTTCATGTATTTTAAATGTTTATTACCTGAATAACGTCTATTTTGCTTTATTTTTTTTAATCTGTTCTTATCAGTTTAATCTCTTATACGTTCCTTATCTAGGAACCATATATTAAAGCATGGAATAATCTCCACCCAACTATAGTTACCCAACCAGATGCAACTAAATTTAAAGTAGCACTTTCTTCCCAATAACCCTTTCTGGCTTAAGGCCTCCCTTCACCACCTCCAGTTTAAATTCCATTTGGAATATTTTGGAGGACCAAGAAACCAAGAAATTGATTTTTCGAATAGGGGCTTGCTCTGTCCACTCCATGCATTGACCTGGTATTGCAGTGCCTCTGGGAACGGTACACTTTTGGGAGATTTTCAAAGTTGAAAAGAAAAGACAATAATTCCTCCTTGTACTTGCTTGCTGCTGTCTGCCTGCTGCCCTTGCTCACTCTGTGCCTGTGTGTGTGTGTTGATGAACTGCCCAAGTAAAATGCTTTGCCTTAGTTTATTTCACCAGTGGATACTTTAAGGGGAAAAGAGGAGGTGCTACTCGCATTTCAATCCAAATGCAACTGAAACTTCCGAAAGGAGAAAAAGCTTGCAGACTTCGGCAAATTGTTCAAAGTCACAATTGCCGGCTCTACGAATAAAGTCGCCACATTCGGGGTCGGGTTGCCAACTGTCCTGTATTAGCCAGGACATCCCGAATATTGGGCTAAATTTGTTTGTCCCATATGGGATCGCCCTTGTCCCGTATTTGACTACTGCTATTCGGGTCGAGGGGGCTGTTGGGTTGTAGCGCTGCGTTCGGCCCCGCTTTGCCCGTCCCGATGTAGTGCAGCCCATGGAGTGCAGCAGCAGCGCCTCGCCCATGGCCCCGTCGTTTGGCAGCCCGGGCAACTGTCAGACCTTCGGATCTTTGCTTACCGTCGGCACCACCACCCCTTCTTCTCATGGCCGATCATCGGTTCATGAGTTGGATGGGGTGCCGGACTTTGCGCCCGACATCACGTGGGCCTAAACTCCTCAGCTGGCCCGCCGGCTGGGCTTTGTGTGCAGTCCAGCACCTGGGCCAATATCATTAAAGTCGGTCAACGAATTGCCGTCGGGAATTTGTCCCTTATTTTAATCTTTTATCCCATATTTGAGAAAGTAGGCAACCCTACACCCAGGTCACAGGGAAAACATACAGACAGAACCCATAGTCAGGATCAAACCCGGATTTTTGGCGCTGTAAGGCAGCAACTCTACCGCTGCACCACCGTGATGCCCGAGCTCTCAGGTCAGGTCTCACACCTGGTTATTGATGATTGTATGCAAATAAATAAATATTGACTATATCTGTACAGTTTGCTACTGTTCACTATTATCAGGGGCAATGATGCATTAATTCCTGCTCTAAAGGAACAGACATAGGACGAATCATCCCAGTGTGGTGTTTTTTACTGCCAGTTCATTGGGCCATGCTTATTCAGTACAGCATCCACCAGCACCACTCTGGCTTGCAACCAGAAGTGAGACCTTATCCCTCTTTGATGTTGGTGGCAATTCTTAGCTGTTGAAGGCTCAGAATGTTTAGAATAATTGTACTGGTGCTTCATGACAATAACACCACAATAATGGTGTTGACGAACGCAAATATAAATGTTGGCCTTCGCAAACATCACTAAAAGCTTCATGAGGTCTAATTACCGATCAGCAGGAGCTAATACAACACTGTGCCTCTTTGAATTGGTTCTGTTAGCTTACACATCCCATCATTGCTAAAGGCTCTTCTCCTCTACAGCTTCCCATGCACCAGCTGGTATCACGCTGAGCTTCAAAGGAGAATATGTTGCCGTGCCACATAGTCAGGGTTCTAGGACAGTGATCCCAAAATGAATTCCCTGCTTGACTGATTTTTATTGAAATCTTCTGCTTGTTGTCCACTGGAGTCCAATTAGAAGCCCAGTTTCTTTCTCTTGAATATGGAATATTTTGTGTGTAATATGAGGACATGAGGATGCATGATTACGGAACGCCACACCAAGGCAACTTTGCCATAACTTCATCTTAACTTTGTATGCACTTATTGACAGGTGTTTCCCCTTCCACATCATGGCCTGCATTTGTTGCCGCAAACCTTGTTATTTTCATGCCAAATCAGTGTCACACCCAATATACACACAAAAGGCTGGAGTAACTCAGCGGGTCAGGCAGCATCTCTGGAGGGAAGGAATAGGTGACGTTTCCGGTCGAGACCCTTCTTCAGACTAAGAGTCAGGGGAAAGGGAAATGAGAGATATTGACGGGGATGTGGAGAGATATAGAAGAAATGAATGAAAGATATATCCAAAAAAAGTAACAATGATAAAGGAAACAGGTCATTGTTAGCTGTGGGCGAGGTGAGAATGAGTACAGACAATGAGACTCAACAAGACGACTGAAGCTGGTACTCCTTGGGTGGATGGAGAGAGGGGGGATACAAGGCTTACTTGAAGTGAGATAAATCAATATTCATACCACTGGGTTGTAAGCTGCCCAAGCGAAATATGAGATGCTGCTCCTCCAATTTGCATTTGGCCTCACTCTGGCAATGGAGGAGGCCCAGGACAGAAAGGTCTGTGTGCGAATGGGAAGGGAAATTAAAGTATTTGGCAACCGGGAGATCAGGTAGGTCCAGGAGGACTGAGCAAAGGTGTTCAGCGAAACGTTGGCCAGCATCTGCAGTTCCTTCCTACACAGACACTTAAAGTATGGCCTCAGCAAAATGTTTTCTGAAAAATGCTGGGAATGTATTTGGAAAACCTCAGGGACTCTAAAGGTTGATTTGCCAACATCAGAGCTAATGCAACATGAGAGTCTATCAGACACTTTTGATAGACCGCATTACATTCCACAGAACCTCAATGCCATGTTCCTGACATTCCCATTGGAAGGCTACCTTCTATTCTAAGGAGGTGTTGGTCTAAATCTAATATTTGCTGGAGAATAATTGACATGTTTTGTAGACTCATCAGCAATTCAAGGTCATAGCATTTCAAAGGTTCACAGGTCTGTGTATTGTCACGTGTACCAATTCAGGTGATATGTGATATGCGAATTACCATACAGCCATACGAAAAAAAGCAACAAGCCACACAACTACATAAAAGTTAACATAAACATCCACCACAGTGGATTCTCCACATTCCTCACTATGATGGAAGGCAGTAAAGTCTAATCTTCTTCACCGTGGTCGGGCCGTCCATTGGGGCGATCAAAAGCCCCCGCATCGGGGTTGTCAAAGCTCCTGCGGCTTCCCCTTCATGCACCCACCACATAAAACAAGCTAAAGAACACTAAAAACATACATTTAACACATACTATTAAAACACAAAGAATGAAGGGATAGACAGACTGTTGGCGAGGCAGCCATTGCAGGCGCCACCCGGTGATCTAACAATTAAAACTCAGGGGGACATTACAAGGCAGGTCCTCAAAGTGAGTGAGGTTTGAGAATGAATATGAAAGGCAATTCAAAACTCCGTCAATATTGCCGACTTTTTGGAGGTTTTCAGTAAAACAGTCAAAATAGTCAGTCTTTCCTGATTATTATGCATTGCCAATTCTGATATCATAAAATATAAATCCTTTTCACTTTCTTCTTCGCCTTTATACCCATCTGGAGACCAGTATCTTCACAGTACTCCAACTGTGACCAGGTTTCCAAACACATTAAAAAAAAATTCTATTCATCCTTATCATCTTTGAATGATCAAAACAATATATTTTTGTGGTTTTATTCAAGTAAACCTGGAGGTAAATATTAATAACATCCCCTGTTCTTTTACTTTCTTACTAGCCAGGGCTCCACATTCTATGCACTACCAGTTTGAAGTTTGATCTTTATTTTATGAGGAGTTACGATCTGGACAGATGAGAACCCAATTTCTCAAATGGGTTTTGTGGCTGATACAGCTAACTTAGCAAAATACAGCGTTTAATCTCATCCAGATAGTTCTTAACAATATTTTAAAAACTCTGAGCAGCCGAAGCACTCATTTTGTAAATAACCTGGGAACTGAAGTTAGCCTATTTTGTAATGTTTTAACTATCATTGCCCCATCCAGTTAAATTTCAGATATCTCCACCCTGTGAATGAAGCTGACCCCATGGGAATTAATAGTCACAAAGTTTCAATGTCTATACTGCACATGCGAGTTGGGCTTGTTGATAATAAACATGCCTCATTTGTCATAATAGCGAATCTGCCTAAAGAGGCAACTCCGCCATATTCCTAGACTGTCTCGCTTATACTGTGCAGTATAAACTAAACTCATCCAACCTTCTTGTAAATGGTCCACAACCCCACGTTTCGGAAAGAACCAGACCCACCTAGCGGCATGGGTACCGGTGGCTTTATGGTAAGCCCAAAAGGCCCACCGATGTGGGTTCGATTTCCATCCTTGATTGGGTCGTAGGGCTGCTGGTGTATGTGGACCCATGTCTTTCCAGGTGCACGGTAACTCCCAGCCGGCACCTGTTCCTCGGACATGCTTCGACTTCAGAGTCAGTTGCCAACTGACTCCTCGCACTCACCTTTGCAGAAGGGAGTTTTGTAGGCAGCCCTGAAAAAGGGTGCTGCCACGGGCTCTCGAAGAGACCTGCGCTGATATGGCCCTCCCTAGCCAATAGGATGGGTAAAACATCCGAGGACGAACCCATATCGGAGGGGCCCTCCTGGCCTGACTTCAGTCTAGGCCTTTCAGTCTCCTGCTCTTACCATCCTCGGGCAGCCGGAGTCTGAAGTCGCCGCCGGCTACCCGCTCTTCTGCGGTCCTAGCCGTGTCTTCCACATGGTCCCCGTAGCTGGGGTGTCCCCCAAGCACGGTTCTACCCGCGGTCTTCCACACAGTCCCCGTGGCTGAGGTTTCCCCCATGCACGGATCTACCCGCAGCTTTTGCACGGTTCCCGTAGCTGAGGTTTCCCCCAAGCATGGTTCTGCCCGTGGTCTTCCACGGTCCTCGTAGCTGAAGTTTCCCCCAAGCACGGTACTACCCATGTTCTTTGCAAGGTCCATGTAGCTTGGTTATCCGCAGTCTACCCACGGTCCCTGAAGCTGGGTTATCCGTGGTCTTCCCACGGTCCCTGAAGCTGGGTTATCCGCAGTCTTCCCACGGTCCCTGAAGCTGGGTTATCCGTGGTCTTCCCACGGTCCCTGAAGCTGGGTTATCCGCAGTCTTCCCACGGTCCCTGAAACTGGGTTATCCGCAGTCTCCCATGGTCCACGAGGCTGGGTTATCCCCAGTCTTCCCACGGTCCTTGTAACCGGGCGTTATCCACCATGGCGTTCATCTCGCGGGTCACTTCCTTGTTGTTGAGGTGGAACATTGAAGATTTTGTCATACCCATGCTGAGCTTGAGGCGCCAGTTCCTCAGGTATGAAGACAGGATGTTCTTGTCTTGAGAGAGGCCCTCTTCTGCTGCTTCCCAGGAAGGCTTACTGAGTATGATGGCCAGGTCATCAGCATAGCCATACTTCTTTGACTGGGTTGCAGGCAGGTCATGGATGTAGATGTTGAACAGCATTGGTGCCAACACTGAGCCCTGTGGGACGCCGTTCTTAAGTTTCCTCACCCTGCTGCATTGCCCATTGCTGGTGTGTAGCCTGAAGCTTCAGTGGCTCAGCATCTCCATGATGAAGCTCACCATGTGCTTGTCTGGGATGGTTTCCAGAAGCTTCATGTGTAGTCCACGCAGCCAGACAGTATCATATGCAGCTGTGAGGTCCAAGAAGACAGCGCCTGCCTTCTTCCCTGCCTGGAAGCTGTTCTCTATGTCTTGGCACAGGAGGGTCACCTGGTCCGCCGTTGGCCTACCGCTTCAGAAGCCAGCTGTTCTTTGGGCAGCTGGGAGTCGATCACTGGATTGAGACGTGTGTGGAGGAGACGTTCCAACAGCTTGTATGGGACACACAGCAGTGAGATGGGTCAGTATCCCTTGGGGTCATCGCTAGGCTTGCTTGTGTTCGGCAGAGCGATCACCTTGGCATGGCGCCAGATCTTTGGCTGCTTCAGGCAGTGGAAACACGTGGAGAGGAAGGAGCACAGCCAGTCAGTTGCCTTCTTGCCTTGGTGGTGGATGCTGTCGGTGCCTGGTGCCTTACCGGTTTTCAGTTGTCGGATGGCCTGCTCGATTTCTTGTGTTGTGAACCCGTGGGATAAGTTGGAGTCGCAGCTCGGGGCCCTGTGTAGCTCGTGGGCTCTCGCCGATGTTGTTCTGGTGAAGTCCTTGTCTGCTTTGGGGAAGCGACTATTACTCAGCAGTAGCGATGCGATGGAATTTGCAGTGATGGGACACTGTGCTGGGGTTGTCGACCTGCCCATCAGTTTGTTCATGGTTACTTACTTACCATCTGGAGCGGGATCCCTCGCTGGGAATCCCTGGAGAAGAGCTCTGACCGCCGGCCTGCGGTCTACATCATCTTCTGTCCCTTAATTCGCAAGTCATGTCCCCTTGTTTGAATCTTCCCTACTCTCAGTGGGAAAAGCTTATCCACATCAACTCTGTCTATCCCTCTCATCATTTTAAAGACCTCTATCAAGTCCCCCCTTAACCTTCTGCGCTCCAAAGAATAAAGCCCTAACTTGTTCAACCTTTCTCTGTAACTTAGTTGCTGAAACCCAGGCAACATTCTAGTAAATCTCCTCTGTACTCTCTCTATTTTGTTGACATCCTTCCTATAATTAGGCGACCAAAATTGTACCCCATACTCCCGAATTGGCCTCACCAATGCCTTGTATAATTTTAACATTACATCCCAACTTCTATACTCAATGCTCTGATTTATAAAGGCCAGCACACCAAAAGCTTTCTTTACCACCCTATCTACATGAGATTCCACTTTCAGGGAACTGTGCACAGTTATTCCCAGATCCCTCTGTTCACCTGCATTCTTCAATTCCCTACCATTTACCATGTACGTCCTATTTTGATTTGTCCTGCCAAGATGTAGCACCTCACACTTATCAGCATTAAACTCCATCTGCCATCTTTCAGTCCACTCTTCCAACTGGCATAAATCTCTCTGTAGACTTTGAAAATCTACTTCATTATCCACAACCCCACCTATCTTAGTATCATCTGCATACTTACTAATCCAATTTACCACACCATCATCCAGATCATTGATGTACATGACAAACAACAGTGGACCCAACACAGATCCCTGTGGCACCCCACTAGTCATTGGCCTCCAACCTGACAAACAACCATCCACCATTACTCTCTGGCATCTCCCATTCAGCCACTGTTGAATCCATCTTGCTACTCCACCATTAATACCCAACCATTGAACCTTTTTAACCAACCTTCCATGAGGAACCTTACTGAAGTCCATATATACAACATCCACTGCTTTACCCTCATCAATTTCCCGAGTAACCTCTTCAAAACATTCAAGAAGATTAGTCAAACATGACCTTCCAGGCACAAATCAATGTTGACTGTTCCTAATCAGACCCTGTTTATCCAGATGCTTATATATATTATCTCTAAGTATCCTTTCCATTAATTTGCCCACCACTGACGTCAAACTAACAGGTCTATAATTGCTAGGTTTACTCTTAGACCCCTTTTTAAACAATGGAACAACATGCGCAGTACGCCAATCCTCCGGCACTATTCCCGTTTCTAATGACATTTGAAAGATTTCTGTCATAGCCCCTGCTATTTCTACATTAACTACCCTCAATGTCCTAGGGAATATCCTGTCCGGACCTGGAGACTTATCCACTTTTATATTTCTCAAAAGTGTCAGTACTTCCTCTTCTTTGAATCTCATAGTTTCCATACCTACTCTACTTGTTTCCCTTACCTCACATAATTCAATATCCTTCTCCTTGGTGAATACCGAAGAAAAGAAATTGTTCAATATCTCCCCCATCTCTTTTGGCTCTGCAGATAGCTGTCCACTCTGACTCTCTAATGGACCAATTTTATCCCTCGTTATCCTTTTGCTATTAATATAGCTGTAGAAACCCTTTGGGTTTACTTTGACCTTACTTGCCAAAGCAACCTCATATCTTCTTTTAGCTTTTCTAATTTCTTTCTTAAGATTCTTTTTACATTCTTTATACTCCTCAAGCACCTCATTTACTCCATGCTGCCTATAATTATTGTAGATCTCCCTCTTTTTCCGAACCAAGTGTCCAATTTCCCTTGAAAACCATGGCTCTTTCCGATTTTTACTATTTCCTTTCAACCGAACAGGGACATAAAGATTCTGTACTCTTAAAATGTCACCTTTAAATGTACTCCATTTCTCTTCCATATCTTTCCCATAAAACAAAATGTCCCAATTTACTCCTTTTAAATCCTTTCGCATCTCCTCAAAGTTAGCCTTTCTCCAATCAAAAATCACAACCTTAGGTCCGGTTCTGACCCTCTCCATAATTATATTGAAACTAATGGTATTGTCATCACTGGTCCCGAACTGTTCCCCAACGCATACCTCTGCCACCTGACCCGTCTCATTTCCTAACAGGAGGTCCAGCACCGCCCCTTCTCTAGTAGGTACTTCTATGTATTGCTGCAAAAAACTGTCCTGCACACATTTTACAAACTCCAACCCATCCAGCCCATTTACAGAATGTGTTTCCCAGTCTATGTGTGGAAAATTGAAATCTCCCACAATCACTACCTTGTGCTTACTACTAATATCTGCAATCTCCTTACATATTTGCTCTTCCAATTCTCGCTCCCCATTTGGCAAGTTCTTTTCACTGCACTTTATTGTGTATGTGACGAATAAATCTGACTATTGTATATTGACTTTAGCTTTAAGGGCCTGTCAAAATCGGCAATTTTTTCGGCGACTGCCGGCGTCATTAACCATGTAACCATATAACAATTACAGCACGGAAACAGGCCATCTCGACCCTTCTAGTCCGTGCCGAACACGTATTCTCCCCTAGTCCCATATACCTGCGCTCAGACCATAACCCTCCATTCCTTTCCCGTCCATATAACTATCCAATTTATTTTTAAATGATAAAAACGAACCTGCCTCCACCACTTCCACTGGAAGCTCATTCCACACAGCCACCACTCTCTGAGTAAAGAAGTTCCCCCTCATGTTACCCCTAAACTTCTGTCCCTTAATTCTCAAGTCATGTCCTCTTGTTTGAATCTTCCCTATTCTCAAAGGGGAAAGCTTGATCACATCAACTCTGTCTATCCCTCTCATCATTTTAAAGACCTCTATCAAGTCCCCCCTTAACCTTCTGCGCTCCAAAGAATAAAGCCCTAACTTGTTCAACCTTTCTCTGTAACTTAGTTGCTGAAACCCAGGCAACATTCCAGTTAATCTCCTCTGTACTCTCTCTATTTTGTTGACGTCTTTCCTATAATTAGGCGACCAAAATTGTACCCCATACTCCAGAATTGGCCTCACCAATGCCTTGTACAATTTTAACTGTATCAGAGTCGCCAAAAGATTTTGAACATTTCAAAATCCAGCGGCGACAAAAAAAATGGTACGACACTTGAGGAAGTCGCCACGCCGCGTCACGCCGTATCACACCGCGGCTTTTTCGGTGACCTGGTACGTCAGTCAATGATAATAATAATAATAAATTTTATTTATGGGCGCCTTTCAAGAGTCTCAAGGACACCTTACAAAAATTTTGCTGGTAGAGGAAAAACATGTAAGGGGAATGAAATAAATAGTAGAGACATGACTAGTACACAAAGTAAAGACAGAATTCAATACAAAACACAATAATAAGGCAACTAATGCACAGATGAAAAGGAAGGGGGACGTGGGGCTAAGGATAGGCAGAGGTGAAGAGATGGGTCTTGAGGCGGGACTGGAAGATGGTGAGGGACACAGAATTGCGGATCAGTTGGGGGAGGGAGTTCCAGAGCCTGGGAGCTGCCATGGAGAAGGCTCTGTCCCCTAAACTGCGGAGGTTGGACTTGTGGATGGAGAGGAGACCGGCTGATGTGGATCTGAGGGACCGTGAGGGTTGGTAGGGGGAGAGGAGGTCAATGAGATATGGGGGGGGGGGGCAGATGGTGGAGGGCTTTGTAGGTGAGTATAAGGATTTTGTAGGTGATCCGGTGGGAGATGGGAAGCCAGTGAAGTTGTTTGAGGACTGGAGTGATGTGATGCCAGGATTTGGTGTGGGTGATGAGTCGGGCGGCTGCGTTCTGCACCAGTTGGAGTCGGTTGATGTAGGTGGAGCTGATGCCAAGGAGAAGTGAGTTGCAATAGTCCAGTCGGGAGGAGATGATGTCGAGAGTGGGACAGGCCCTTTACCCTCCATAACATTACTTCCTTAACTGCTCCAATAAAGTTTGAGAAACAGCAGTTCTTCGCCCCATTACATCTTTTCTCACCCAATATTGAACTTAGCTTGTTTGGACTATATTTATCGCTCCAATGTTTTCACACAGTAGCTGTTGATTCAGCTTGTATATCACTAGTTACGTCCTTTGTTTCGTTATTGTCTTTTAAATGTGTCTTCAACCATTTGTCAATTCATCACCCTGACAGGGCCGTAGGGCAATCACGGTGACACAACAGTAGAGTTGCTGCCATACAGCGAATGCAGCGCTGGAGACCCGGGTTCGATCCTAACTACGGGTGCTGTCTCTACAGAGTTTGTACGTTCTCCCCGTGACCTGCGTGTGTTTTCTCTGAAATCTTCGGTTTCCTCCCACACTCCAAAGACGTACAGGTTTGTAGCTTAATTGGCTTGGTAAATGTGAAAATTGTCCCTAGTGGGTATAGGATAGTGTTAATGTGCGGGGACCATTAATGTGCGGTTAATGGTCGGCGTGGACCCGGAGGACCGAAAGGGCCTTTTTTCCGCACTGTATCTCTAAACTAAAACTAAAACTAAACATGGCCTTTTTGTT
Organism: Amblyraja radiata; assembly: GCF_010909765.2. Classification (NCBI taxonomy): domain Eukaryota; kingdom Metazoa; phylum Chordata; class Chondrichthyes; order Rajiformes; family Rajidae; genus Amblyraja; species Amblyraja radiata. The sequence goes on from NC_045962.1 coordinate 1,445,018, forward strand.
CATTCTTTCCATATTCCTCTCCCTCTCCCAATACAACTGACTAATCTCCTGTTTTTTCCAGCTCTGCTGTTCTGTTGTCTGCTTGTGATCATGGGCGAGATCTTGCTGACAATCTGTACTCGTTCTGAGTTAAAGTTTAGTTTAGTTTAGTTTAGAGATACAGCACGGAAACAGGCCTCTCGGCCCACCAAGTCCACACCGACCTGCGATCCCCGCATATTAACACTACCCTACACACTAGGGACAATTTACGCATAGCAAGCCAATCAACCTACAAACCTGTACACACTGCAAATCCACTGAATTGGCCTCCACAGCCGTCTGTGATGAAGAATTCCACAGGTTCACCACCCTTTGACTAAAGACATTCTTCCACCAAGAGCACAGATGGACCACGTCACCAAGAACGAGGAGGGGCCAAGAGCAACTGCCGATAGCGTAGGTGGACCCGCGCTGCCGAGAGTGTGGGAGAAGGCAGCAACAAATGGCATGTTGGCCTTCATAACAGAGGAGTTGAGTATAGGAGCAAAGAGGTCCTTCAGCAGTTGTACTGGGTCCTCCACACCTGGAGTGTTGTGTGCAGTTTTGGTCTTCAAATTTGAGGAAGGACATTCTTGCTATTGAGGGTGCGCAGCGTAGGTTTACAGGTTAATCCCCGGGATGGCGGGACTGTCATATGCTGAGAGAATGGAGCGGCTGGGCTTGTATATTCTGGAGTTGAGCAGGATGAGAGAGGATCTTATTGAAACATAAGATTATTAAGGGTTTGGACACGTTAGAGGCAGGAAACATGTTCGGGGAGTCCAGAACCAGGAGCCACTGTTTAAGAATAAGGAGTAAGCCATTTAGAACAGAGATGAGGAAACACTTTTTTCACAGAGTTGTGAGTCTGTGGAATTCTCTGCCTCAGAGGGCGGAGGAGGCCGGATCTTTGGATGCTTTCAAGAGAGAGCTAGATAGGGCTCTTAAAGATAGCGGAGTCAGGGGATATTGGGAGAAGGCGGGAACGGGGTACTGATTGGGGATGATCAGCCATGATCACATTAAATGGTGGTGCTGGCTCGAAGGGCCGAATGGCCTACTCCTGCACCTATTGTCTATTGTCTTGAGAACCGCCGAGAGCTACCTGGTGGGGGGACGCAGAGTATACAAGTTCAAGTTCAAGTTCAAGTGAGTTTATTGTCATGTGTCCCTGTATAGGACAATGAAATTCTTGCTTTGCTTAAGCACACTGAAAATAGTAGGCATTTACTACAAAACAGATAAATGTGTCCATATACCATGATATAAATATATACACACATGAATAAATAAACTGGTAGTGCAAATAACAGAAAGTGGTTGCTAATAATCAGAGGTTTGTCCGAGCCAGGTTTAATAGCCTGATGGCTGAGGGGAAGTAGCTATTCCTGAACCTGGTTGTTGCAGTCTTCAGGCTACATAAGAACCGGGTGGGGGGGAAGGGGGCATCGAGAATGAAGAGGGGTCCAGCAGGAGGCTGCCTGTGGCCACGTGCGGCAGCAGGCATGGTTCATCGCTGCAAGCAGAAGATAGGACTGCTCAATGAACTTTGGGAAACTTTGTCGGCACCAGAAACGTGGCAACTCTTCGTGCACTGCCTAGGTGAGGTCTGCTGTATGATTTACCAGGTTGTCTGCAAAACAAAGCATTTCACATGTGACAATAATGTATCATCGAATCATAGTATGGGGAGTAGAGCAGGGAAATGAACACACAACTCTAAGAAACTCCAGTGTTGAGGGGCAGAATGGAGAAAATGGTATGACTGATCCGAACTGACTGAGTGAACTGCCTGTCCATAAGTCCAGAAACCAGTTAATGATGGAGGCCCCAATGCCAGGGTCCAGCCAGATACAAATATGGAGTTGAAAAAGACATTGAGGTAGGAGCTCAGTAGTGATCGTGATGGATAGCAGAGTGAGCTTGATGGGCCAAATTGCCTGCTCCTGCTCCTACATCCTTCAAATCTATCTTTGTGCGTATATATCTATATTACTAAAAGTCTGATCTTGGCCGCTTTTGGCTCGCTGTGGCGTGATTTCCGAGAGAAGGCCGCCACATACGGCTGTCATTTTTGGCCACCTCGCTCAGAGCCCCCCTCCGCCTTCCGAGACTAGAGGATTTTTCCCATCGATGACAAATCAGAGAGATATTAATGTTTAAAAATAATTCACCATTCTCTCACTGCCCCTTCTGGAGGGAGGGGGAGGGACTATAAAACCAGGAAGTGGTGTGCCTCACTCAGCCTCTGCATGATGGATGAAGCCAAAGGGTCACGTCTCTCTGAATAACACTGAACAAATGTCTACTCAACTGTGAGTCCCCTTAATGTGGTTTGAAAATAAAAATATGGTTTGTTTGAGGTAAAATGTTACTGCCTGCAAATGGTTATTTGGGTGCTTTGGCTTGAAGTTAAAAGGCACTACTTACTGCAAATGGTGGCTTGGGTGCTTTTGCTTGAAGTTGAAAGGCACTACTTACTGCAAATGGTGGCTTGGGTGCTTTGGCTTGAAGTTGAAAGACGCTACTTACTGCAAATGGTGGCTTGGGTGTTTTGGCTTGAAGTTGAAAGGCATTGCTTACTGCAAATGGTGGCACTGCTTACTGCAAATGGCAGCTTGGGTGCTTTGGCTTGAAGTTAAAAGGCACTACTTACTGCAAATGGCGGCTTGGGTGCTTTAGCTTGAAGTTGAAAGGCATTGCTTACTGTAAATGGTGGCACTGCTTGCTGCAAATGGCAGCTTGGTTGCTTTGGCTTGAAGTTGAAACACTGCTTACTGCAAATGGCAGCTTGGGTGCTTTGGCTTGAAGTTGAAAGGCACTGCTTACTGCAAATGGCGGCTTGGGTGCTTTAGCTTGAAGTTGAAAGGCACTGCTTACTGCAAATGGTGGCTTGGGTGCTTTGGCTTGAAGTTGATAGGCACTGCGTACTGCAAATGGCGTCTTGGGTGCAAATGGCGGCTTGGGTGCTTTGGCTTAGAAACATAGAAACATAGAAAATAGGTGCAGGAGTAGGCCATTCGGCCCTTTGAGCCTGCACTGCCATTCAATATGACCATGGCTGATCATGCAACTCAGTATCCTGTACCTGCCTTCTCTCCATACCCACTGATCCCTTTAGCCACAAGGGCCACATCTAACTCCCTCTTAAATATAGCCAATGAACTGGCCTCAACTACCTTCTGTGGCAGAGAATTCGACAGATTCGCCACTCTCTGTGTAAAAAATGATTTTCTCATCTCGGTCCTAAAACACTTCGCTCTTATCCTTAAACTGTGACCCCTAGTTCTGGACTTCCCCAACACTGTGAATAATCTTCCTGCATCTAGCCTGTCCAACCCCTTAAGAATTTTTGTAAGTTTCTATAAGATTACCCCTCAATCTTCTAAATTCTAACATGTACAAGCCGAGTCTATCCAGTCTTTCTTCATGTGAAAGTCCTGGCATCCCAGGAATCAGTCTGGTGAACCTTCTCTGTACTCCCTCTATGGCAAGAATGTCTTTCCTCAGGTTAGGAGACAAAACTATACGCAATACTCCAGGTGTGGTCTCACCAAGACCCTGTACAACTGCAGTAGAACCTCCCTGCTCGTATACTCAAATCCTTTTGCTATGAATGCTAACATACCATTTGCTTTCTTCACTGCCTGCTGCACCTGCATGCCTACTTTCAATGACTGGTGTACCATGACACCCAGGTCTCGTTGCATCTCCCCTTTTCCTAATCGGCCACCATTCAGATAATAGTCTACTTTCCTGTTTTTGCCACCAAAGTGGATAACCTCACATTTATCCACATTATACTGCATCTGCCATGCATTTGCCCACTCACCCAACCTATCCAAGTCACCTTGCAGCCTCCTAGCATCCTCCTCACAGCTAACACTGCCCCCCAGCTTCGTGTCATCCGCAAACTTGGAGATGTTGCATTCAATTCCCTCATCCAGATCATTAATATATATTGTAAATAGCTGGGGTCCCAGCACTGAGCCTTGCGGTACCCCACTAGTCACTGCCTGCCATTGTGAAAAGGACCCGTTTACTCCTACTCTTTGCTTCCTGTCTGCCAGCCAGTTCTCTATCCACATCAATACTGAACCCCCAATACCAGTGTGCTTTAAGTTTGCATACTAATCTCTTATGTGGGACCTTGTCGAAAGCCTTCTGAAAGTCCAGATATAACACATCCACTGGTTCTCCCTTATCCACTCTACTAGTTACATCCTCGAAAAATTCTATAAGATTCGTCAGACATGATTTACCTTTCATAAATCCATGCTGACTTTGTCCAATTAATTCACCACTTTCCAAATGTGCTGCTATCCCATATTTAATAACTGACTCCGGAATATTCCCCACCACCGATGTTAGACTAACTGGTCTGTAATTCCCCGTTTTCTCTCTCCCTCCCTTTTTAAAAAGTGGGGTTACATTAGCTACCCTCCAGTCCTCAGGAACTACTCCAGAATCTAAAGAGTTTTGAAAAAGTATCACTAATGCATCCAATATTTCTGCGGCTACTTCCTTACGTACCCTGGGATGCAACTTATCTGGCCCTGGTGATTTATCGCCCTTTAATACAATCAATTTACCCAACACCACTTCCCGGCTAACCTGGATTTCACTCAGCTCCTCCATCTCATTTAAACCCCGGTCCCTTGCTATTTCCGGCAGATTATTTATGTCTTCCTTAGTGAGGACAGAACCAAAGTAGTTATTCAATTGGTCTGCCATGTCCTTGTTCCCCATGATCAATTTGCCTGTTTCTGACTGCAAGGGACCTACATTTGTTTTAACAAATCTTTTCCTCTTCACATATTTATAAACACTTTTGCAGTCAGTTTTTATGTTCCCTGCCAGTTTTCTTTCATAATCTATTTTCCCTTTCCTAATTAAACCTTTTGTCCTCCTCTGATGGACTCTGAATTTCTCCCAGGCCTCTGGTAGGCTGCTTTTTCTGGCTAATTTGTGCGCTTGAAGTTGAAAGGCACTGCTTACTGCAAATGGCGGCCTGGGTGCTTTGGCTTGAAATTGAAAGGCACTGCTTACTGCAAGTGGCGGCTTGGATGCTTTGGCTTGAGGTTGAAAGGCACTGCTTACTGCAAATGGTGGCTTGGGTGCTTTGGCTTGAGGTTGAAAGGCACTGCTTACTGCAAATGGTGGCTTGGGTGCTTTGGCTTGAAGTTGAAAGGCACTACTGCAAATGCACTTACTTTCTGTTTGCACTTTATATTGATTTTAGATAAAACGCTACCACTTACGGCTGTGATTGTTGGCCATCTTACTCAGTCCCCCTCCGCTGAGCAGGTGCAGAGAATTCTTCCCATCAATGGAAAATAAAAGTGTTATTAGTGTTTAAAAAATGTTGAGAATCCCTCTCAATCAAGCCATGAAGGCCACACCTTTTCCGGTGGAAGGGGGAGAGGTTATAAAACCCAGAAGTGTGGGTGTGGCTCAGTCTCTGCTTTATGGGGGAGGGAGAGGTCATGATTCTGTCTGAGATGCGAATTAATTGAACACACTGAATGTCTACTGTGCTGTGAGTTTGATGTTTTGTGTGGTTTTATGGTGGTTTCACCCTGCATGAAATGGTATGAAGCAGCATTTGAATTTTGTGGCCTTGCACCCTGCTTGAAATGGAATGAAACTGCACTTGAATTTTGTGGCCTTGCACCCTGCTTGAAGTGGAATGAAACTGCACTTGAATTTGACGGTCTTGCATCCTGCTTGAAGTGGTAGGAAACTGCACTTGAATTTGGTGGCCTCGAACCCTGCGGAAAGTGGTATGAAACTGCACTGAATTTGGTGGCCTTGCACCCTGCTTGAAGTGGTTGGAAACTGCACTTGAATTTGGTGGCCTTGCACCCTACTTGAAATGGTAGGGAAATGGATATGAATTTGGTGGCCTTGCACCCTGCTTGAAATGGTAGGGAAATGGATTTGAATTTGGTGGCCTTGCACCCTGCTTGAAATGGAATTTCAAGGAATAGCCATGAGTCAACTGCCAGCCAACCAGCCATGAGTGAACTGCCAGCTGATCAGGCTTGAGGGACTGAGCTGCCACCCCAAGAACCCATACCATCGCTCCAGAAAGCCCCCCCACTGGCCACCAATATTGGAATTGGTGGAGAGGTGGAATATTGTGTCGGGGACCAGCCCTCCCGTGTGATCATGGGACCCAACGGGTCCCACTTAGTCTAGTATATACTTGTATTTCTGTGTTTATTATGTTGGATGCCCTGGAGGAATATCCATTGAGTCTCTTGGAGAGCTGAAGGTGAACAGTCAAGTTACTCTGCAGAGTGGAACGGTGGAACATAGACTTTCCAGGATAAACTAATTCACTCAGCGTGCAGAGAGTAGAATGTTGGGCTGGATGTGTTTTTAAACTTTTTAATGTATGTGCAAATGCCTCGGATTTTTTTTAAAATCCGTGCTATTATGTCCCTCAAACCTGTCCTATCCATACCTTGAGGAGTCAGTCTGAAGAAGGGTTTCGGCCCGAAACGTCACCTATTTCCTTCGCTCCATAGATGCTGCTGCACCCGCTGAGTTTCTCCAGCATTTTTGTGTACCTTCTGTCCTATCCATATACTTGTCTAAGTGTTTCTTAAACATTGGGATAGTTCCTGCCTCAACTACCTCCTCCATACACCATGCTCCATGTAAAAAAATAGAAGATTAAAGTCTGACCTCAGACCAACACAGCCGTTATCTTATTACAGAAAGATACCTGAACTCCATGTTCATTGTTTTGGGGGACTTTAACAAGGCTAACCTCAGCCAAGAGCTTCCAAAATACAGACTTCACATTACCTGCCCCACCAGAGGGGAGAGAACATTCGATCACTGTTACACTTCAATCAAGAATGCAAATCATTCTGTTCGCCGGGCAGGTCTGGGTCTATCTGATCATTATTTGGTTCACCTTATTCCGACCTACACGCAGAAACTAAAAGCTGTTAAGCCTGTGGTCAGAACAATAAAAAAGTGGTCAAGCGAGGGCATTGAAAACCTACAATCCTGCTTTGACTGCACGGATTGGAATGTGTTCAGGGAAGCAACCACAAGCCTCGATGAGTATACAGACATAAAGCCATGAGTGTACAGACAGCTGCGACATCACATGTCAGCTTTTGCGAGAACAGTTGCATTCCTATGAGGACCCAGACATGGTTCAACAACAACAAGCCCCGGTTCACTGCAGAACTCAGACAGCTCTGACAGTCTAAAGAGGAGGCCTACAGGAGCGGGGATGCAGACCTCTACAGGCAGGCCAAGTACAAGCTGAGAAGAGCAATCAGAGCTGCCAAGGAAAGGTACTCTGAGAAGTTGAGGAGCAAGTTCTCAGCTAATGACTCTTCTTCAATGTGGAAGGGCGTGAAAGAAATCACCAGCTACAAGAGGAAACTCCCCCCCCCCCCCCCCCCCCCCCCGCTTCTCGGACAATCATCAGCTGACCAACGACCTGAACGAGTTCCACTGTGGGCTCGATCGACAGAAACTTAACCCTGCTACCACCTCCCACACCCACTCCCCCCCAATCACCACTTCACACCCACTTCACACCCACTTACAGCCAGACTCCAGTCTGCAAAGACTGGGCCCTCGTCCACTACCCACCCCCTCCTTTAGATGAAGGGATTCAAAGTAACATGAGCAAATTTGCAGATGACACAAAGCTGAGTGGCAGTGTGAACTGTGAAGAAGATGCTATGAGGATGCAGGGTGACTTGGACAGGTTGGGTGTGGGCAGATGAATGGCAGATGCAGTTTAATGTGGATAAATGTGAGGTTATCCACTTTGGTGGCAAAAACAGGAAGGCAGATTATTATCGTAATGGTATCAGGTTAGGAAAAGGGGAAGTACAATGAGATGTGGGTGTCCTTATACATCAGTCACTGAAAGTAAGCATGCAGGTACAGCAAGCAGTGAAGAAAGCTAATGGCATGTTGGACTTCATAACACGAGGAGTTGAGTATATGAGCAAAGAGGTCCTTCTGCAGTTGTACAGGGCCCTGGTGAGACCACATCTGGAGTATTGTGTGCAATTTTGGATTCCAAATTTGAACAAAGGCATTCTTGCTATTGAGGGAGTGCAATGCAGGTTCATGAGGTTAATTCCCAGGATTGCGGGACTGTCATATGTTGAAAGAATGGAGTGGCTGGGCTTGTATACTCTAGAATTTAGATGGATGAGAGGAGATCTTATTGAAACATAAGATTATTAAAGGTTTTGGACACGCTAGAGGCAGGAAACATGTTCCCGATGTTGGGGGAGTCCAGAACCAGGGACCACAGTTTGAGAATAAGGGGTAGGCCGTTTAGAAAGAGGAGGAAAAATATTTTCACCCAGAGAGTCGTGATTCTGTGGAATTCTTTGCCTCAGAAGGCAGTGGAGGCCGATTCTCTGGATGCTTTCAAGAGGGAGTTTGATAGGGCTCTTAAAGATAACGGAGTCAAGGGATATGGGGAGAAGGTAGGAACGGGATACTGATTGTGGATGATCAGCCATGATCACATTGAATGCTCGAAGGACTGAATAGCCTATTCCTGCACCTATTGTCTATTGACTATTGTCCTTGCTGCCCAACATCAGTCTGGCCACTTCTCCATCACCAACAATAACAATTGAGGAGGTAGAAAAGCTATTCAGGAGATAGGAAATCCAGAAATCTCCAGGACCGGACAATGTTCCCCCCTCTACTCTCAACTCTGTGCTGAACAACTGGAACAGAGATTTTACTACACAGACATTTTCAACCAGTCCCTGCAAACCTGTATTGTCCCTGCCTGCTTCAAAGTCTCCAGTATTGTCCCTGTAGCCAAAAAGACAAGGATTACTTGTCTTAATGACTGCAGGCCTGTGGCACTGACCTCTGTAATCATGAAGACGCTTGTAAGACTTATAACCATATAACCATATAACAATTACAGCACGGAAACAGGCCATCTCGGCCCTACAAGTCCGTGCCGAACAACTTTTTTCCCTTAGTCCCACCTGCCTGCACTCATACCATAACCCTCCATTCCCTTCTCATCCATATGCCTATCCAATTTATTTTTAAATGATACCAACGAACCTGCCGCCACCACTTCCACTGGAAGCTCATTCCACACCGCTACCACTCTCTGAGTAAAGAAGTTCCCCCTCATGTTACCCCTTGTGCTGGCCAAGCTGAAAAATATCACAAACGTTCTGCCATTTGCATATCGGGCCAATAGATCTGTGGATGACACAGTCAAACTAGGCCTGCACTTCATCCTCCAGCACCTAGACTGCCAGGGGACCTATGCGAGGATTTTGTTTGTTGATTTTAGCTCTGCATTCAACACCATTGTGCCAGAGCTACTACACTCCAAACTTCCCGAGTTGACTGTGCCTGAACCCCTCTGTCGGTGGATCACCAGCTTCCTGACAGACAGGAAGCAGCATGTGAGGCTGGGAAAGCACATCTCAGACCTGCAAACCTTCAGCATAGGAGCACCGCAAGGCTGCGTACTGTCCCCTCTCCTTTACTCTCTCTACACCAATAACTGCACATCCACAGACTCCTCTGTCAAGCTTCTCAAGTTTGCGGACGACACAACCCTGATTGGACTGATCCAGGATGGGGAGGAATCTGCCTACAGACAGGAAGCGACACAGCTGGTGTCCTGCTGCCATCGCAACAACCTTCTCCATCATGGTCTGGTTTGGCTCAGCCACCAAGCACGACATCCGGAGGCTGCAGCGAATCGGTTGATCAGCTGAGAAGGTTTTGGCTGCCACCTTCCCTCCATTGATGAACTGTACACTGCAAGGGCCAGGAAGCGAGCGGGTAAGATCATCTCTGACCCCTCTCACCTTGGACACAAAATCTTTGAATCACTTCCCTCTGGAAGGTGACTTCGGACTGTCAAAGCTGCCACAGCCAGACATAAAAACAGTTTTTATCCAGGAGTAGTAGCTCTACTCACTAACCAATAGTCTGTAGCCTCCTTTTGCGCTGGTATTTTATTTCATTGTTCACATATTTAAATTATGTTTTATTTTTAGTTGTCTACTGTATATTATGTTGTTACTTGTGAGCAAAGCACCAAGGCAAATTCCTTATATGTATATATACTTGGCTAATCAAATTTATTCATTTCAATTCAATTCAAACAGTTAATCAACGGTGTCCTTCCGAGAGTTTAAGAATAGCTTTGTAGCTTTGGAGTAGATTGTTTTCAAAGGATTCAAAAATAGATGCGATATGAGGTAATGACTATGGTTTGTTGAAGATAAAGATGATGTACAAGGAACATGGTTCTTGGCTGCTTGTCAGAGGTCAATGGATAGATGTTATGCCTCAATACCTTCTAGTGGGGTTGCTGCGTGGATCATTAACACCAGTCGTCAGTCTGTTCCAGATGTTCCAGTATGCAGAGTTCTGGTCATTGGGGAAACTCTAGAAGTGAAGAGTGCTAATGTGTTAAAGCAGCACAGTGTGAACCTTGAACACTAGGCCAGGGTCACGCCACTGTTTGCACCATTCTTCCTTTGTATAAAGTGCTGGCACAGGGAAAACCAGCTCGTACAAGGTGGGTGAATAGCTGCAGAGAACGCAGGCGTGGAAGAAACTGGAACTAAAATCTCAAGTCTACTCCAGCCAATTTGATAAATTCTGATTCAAGTCTGTCTTACTTATCCTGCTGAGCACATATCCTTGATTTTTCTGTGTAAAGTATCTGCTGAGTCGAGTCTGGGGATGTCGTCAACAATTTGACAACCAAAACCCACTGGGCAGTGAATCTCAAATATCTATGATCCTCTGATACGGAAATCTCTCCTCAATCAGCCCCATTGACACACACACACACTCACACACATGCACACACACACATGCACGCGCACACACGCACACACATATGCACGCGCACGCTCACGCGCACACGCACACATACATGCGCGCACACACACACACACACACACACACACACACGAGCACACACGAGCACACACACACGCACACACACACACACGCACACACACACACACACACACGCACGCAAGCACGCACGCACGCATGCACACACACACACACACACGCACGCAAGCACGCACGCACGCATGCACACACACACACACACACACTCACATGCACGCATGCACACTCACTCACGCACACACGCACTCACTCACACGCACACTCACTCACACACACACACACACACACACACACACACACACACACACACACACATACACACACACACACACACACACACACACACACACACAAACAACACACGCACGCACGCACACAGGCACACAGAATCAAACTGGTTTTTCTCTATTTGCCTATCTACCTTTCACAATCTCATTTTTTTCTCTGATTGACTCTCCTAAACCCTAATAACAAATTTACCAAAAATATAGCAAGGTAGTACCTCTTAAAAGGGCTGCAGTTGGGTATAAAATAGAAACTATGGTCTGATCATTCACTCAAGCAGTAGAATTTGACATCCAATGGGAAAAAGTGCACCCAGCTAATCGGCGGCACTTTGAGGAACAGGCGAGATCATTCATTCAATCTATAACCAATGTCCTCTCTCAGCAGAACGGCCGAGAAACTGTTGACCTGAAATGTTAATTGTTTCTCTCTCCACAGAAGTGACCTCCTCTGTTGAGCATTTCCACCATTTTCTGCGTTTACTTCAGATTTTTGGCAGCTACAGTTCATAACTTTAGAGGTTCTAGGAGCAGAATAAGGCCATTTGGCCAATCTAGTCTAGTTTCTTTGTTGAACTAAATTAATGGGCATGTTGCAATCAAAAGCGCTTGAACAATTGGTTGGGAAGAAAGCAAAACTGTAAGAAAGACGACTGATCATGGCTGATCTATCTTTCCCTCTCAACTCCATTCTCCTGCCTTCGCCCCTTAACCCTGACACCCATACTAATCAAGAATCTGTCAATTTCCACCTTAAAAATATCCATTGACATGGCCTCCACTGTCAAGCGGCAATGGATTCCACAGAGTCACCACCCTCTGATTAAAGACATTTCTTCCCATCTCCTTCCTAAGCATTTTTGCTTTTGCAAGATCAATACATCCAGCAAGTGAAGCAACAAAAGGACCTTCAGTTGCAAATTCCCAAAAGAGCCAGTTTTAGCTGGTCTGGTTCCCCGATTCCTTGCACATAGTTTCATCGGATAAGACACACACCTTACTGACAATGGGAAACATGCAAAAGGACCCTTCAGTATAGGTATCAACTATAATGGCATGGGATTATGATTTGCATCTCCATAGGTCTTCATACACTCTTCCATCGGTCACATCAGATGACCCATTTAGTTACGACACCATACAAGAAGCAGGTCCATGCAAAATTGTGATTTGCACTCAGGTTTCAGCCCATTGCATTTTCTTGGTTGTTTCAAAGCAGGAAGGGGATGAATAAGAAAATAATACCTTAGGTCCAATTCTTCAAAGTCTAACAAATGTAAATTAGGTTGGTTGCTTTGTTATAAATGACAGGGCAGAGTTCCACCATTTGTTTAACCTCTTTTTCAAACCCCGTTGTCATGGTGATTTTTACGTGATCAGGTCAGGAACGTGATGACATGATGATGTGCGAGCTCTGCCAGGAAGAAGAACACAGCCAGATGGTCTGATTTTTCAAAAATAGGGTTGAGGGATGGAGCGATAGTCTCTTGATAGCGGAGTAGCAGTGGTCAAGGGTGTTTGATCCTCTGGCGCTGCAGGGAATGTGGTGATGGTGGTTTGGTAGTGTCTTCTTCAATCTAGTCTTGGTAGGTCCCTGGCAATGGTGGAGAAGATAGACACAAAATGCTGGAGTTACTCAGTGGGCCAGGCAGCTTCTCTGGAGAGAAGGAATGGGTGACGTTTCGAGTCGAGACTCTTCCTCAGACTCAGGAGACGGTGTGGGTAATGCTGTCTGGTGTTTGTTGACTACAGCACATAGTTCCTTCAGTGCTCGCTGCAAACTGCAGGCATGATGATGGAGGGAATTCTGTTGGGAGGTAGGAGGGATGCACTTTACTGCAGATGCTCCAGGTGGAGGGAGCAGGGGTTGGACAAGACCATCAGGCCCAAACACCTTTCGCTTTGCCTATTTTCCGTGACTATAAGTATTTTATGTTCAATGCAGATCTTGGCTTCCATTAAGATTTATTGTGTGGTCTATTAACCACTGGCTGGCATAACAGAATGCAAATGAACAGCTGCCATTAATAATGAACTTGTTAACAAAGATGAATGTTTCTCTGTGTGTTTTGAGCAGAGCCACTGATCTCTGCTGATCCAGTGTAGAATATTTATGGGTGGTTAACCAGCTAGATTAATTGCCCTGTTTCCAAACCATTGGAAAACCAGAGACGTGAGTTCAAACCCACCATGATAGTAATAATCTAAATCAGTAAATAAAAAGAGAATGAGCCTCAGTAATGGTAGCTGTGAAACCAATAGCCATCAGGCAATTAAACTTAACTCAAACAAAACTCTGAACATTAATAGCCCATTATCTGTTTATTTGCACTTTACCTGTTTTATTTATTGATGTGTGTATATATTTATACAATGGTATATGGACACACTGATCTGTTCTGTATTTATGCCTTCTATATTCTGTTGTGCTGAAGCAAAGCAAGAATTTCATTGTCCTATCTGGGACACATGACAATAAACTCTCTTGATCTTGATCTCTTGATCTTGATCTTGATCTTGATTGTTGTAAAACGGTTATATGTTTCTTTGTGAAGTTCAGGGAAGAACATGTGGCATGGTGGTGCAGTGGTAGAGATGCTACCAGAAACCCTGGTGCTGTAGGGATTTCATGCAAAAATAGAATTAATTCATCACAAAAATTCTTAAGGGATTGGACAGGCTAGATGCAGGTAAAATGTTCTCGATGTGGCGCGAGTCCAGAACCAGGGGTCACAGTTTAAGAATAAGGTGTAGACCATTTAGGACTGAGATGAGGAAAAACCTTTTCGCCCAAAGAGTTGTGAATCTGTGGAATTCTCTGCCTCGGAGGGATGTATTCAAGAGAAAGTTAGATTTAGCTCTTAGGGCTAAGGGAATCGAGGAATTCAGGGAGAAAGCAGGAACGGGGTTCTGATTTTGGATGATCACCCACGATCATATTGAATTGCGGTGTTGGCTGGAAGGGCCTGTTTCCAATTGAATCACTCTAGTACTCTATAACTCTTAGTGTTTGTCCACCAATCCATTTGATTAGTTAACCTTATGATTTGAACAGCGTAATTCCATTGTAGTCAATTAGCCCAGTTTAGCACCTGTATTAATCATTCATCACCATCTGATAATCTCATGATCACAGGAAACATACAGGGAACATAGATTTACAAGAAGGCATATCCAGTGCTAAACAGCAGTCTTGAATAGATGTTTTAAAATTCATTGGCCCTGATATTCAACAGTGACACTGTTTAATTTAACACGGTGCAGATGAAAATTAATTTCTTTCCCTGGAACAGAGTCAAGAGTCAATAGTGTTTGTTTGTCAAATACACCAGATATGAAGCAGAACAATCAACGTCTCACTTGCTGCAGATTTACAACACAATAGAAGCAGCAGCAACAATAAATGTACAATATGTTTTTAATTATTCTAACTAAACTAAACAATGATAGTGCAAAAACAAAGTACACTGAGCAAGCAAGGTACGGAATCAAGGGATATGGAGAGAAAGTAGGAACAGGGTACACAAAAATGCTGGAGAAACTCAGCGGGTGCAGCAGCATCTATGGAGCGAAGGAAATAGGCGACGTTTCGTGGCTGAAACCCTTCTTCAGACTGATGGGGGGTGGGGGGGAGAAGGAAGGAAAAAGGGAAGAGGAAGAGCCCGAGGGCGGGGGGATGGGAGGAGACAGCTTGAGGGTTAAGGAAGGGGAGGAGACAGCAAGGGCTAGCAAAACTGGGAGAATTCAACGTTCATGCCATCCGGACGCAAGCAAACCAGGCGGAATATGAGCTGTTGTTCCTCCAATTTCCGGTGTTGCTCACTCTGGCAATGGAGGAGACCCAGGACAGAGAGGTCGGATTGGGAATGGGAGGGGGAGTTGAAGTGCTGAGCCACCGGGAGTTCAGGTAGGTTATTGCGGACTGAGCGGAGGTGTTCGGCGAAACGATCGCCCAACCTCCGCTTAGTCTCCCCGATGTAAATCAGCTGACATCTAGAGCAGCGGATGCAGTAGATGAGGTTGGAGGAGATACAGGTGAACCTTTGTCGCACCTGGAATGACTGCTTGGGTCCTTGAATGGAGTCGAGGGGGGAGGTGAAGGAACAGGTGTTGCATTTCTTGCAGTTGCAACGGAAAGTGCCCGGGGAGGGGGTGGTACAACGGAAACGGAAAGTAGGAACAGGGTACTGATTGTGAATGTAGATAGGGTGGTAAAGAAAGCTGGCCTTTATAAATCAGAGCATTGAGTATAGAAGTTGGGATGTAATATTAAAATTGTACAAGGCATTGGTGAGGCCAATTCTGGAGTATGGTGTACAATTTTGGTCGCCTAATTATAGGAAGGATGTCAACAAAATAGAGAGAGTACAGAGGAGATTTACTAGAATGTTGCCTGGGTTTCAGCAACTAAGTTACAGAGAAAGGTTGAACAAGTTAGGGCTTTATTCTTTGGAGCGCAGAAGGTTAAGGGGGGACTTGATAGAGGTCTTTAAAATGATGAGAGGGATAGACAGAGTTGATGTGGATAAGCTTTTCCCACTGAGAGTAGGGAAGATTCAAACAAGGGGACATGACTTGAGAATTAAGGGACTGAAGTTTAGGGGTAACATGAGGGGGAACTTCTTTACTCAGAGAGTGGTAGCTGTGTGGAATGAGCTTCCAGTGAAGGTGGTGGAGGCAGGTTCGTTTTTATCATTTAAAAATAAATTGGATAGTTATATGGACGGGAAAGGAATGGAGGGTTATGGTCTGAGCGCAGGTATATGGGACTAGGGGGGAATACGTGTTCGGCATGGACTAGAAGGGTCGAGATGGCCTGTTTCCGTGCTGTAATTGTTATATGGTTATATGGATGATCAGACATGATCATATTGAATGGTGGTGCTGGCTCCTGCACCTATTTTCTATGTTTCTATGTTTCAACATTCTGTGGGAGAAAGAGGACCAGATATGTTCAAGTTGCAGTTCACATTTATTATCCCATGCACCAATTGGTACAGTGACATTTGAGTTACCGTACAACCATATGAATAAAAAGAACACAATACACAATAGAATTTAACATCAACATCCACCACAGTGGAATCAACATCTCACTGTGATGGAAGGCAATAAAGTTCAGTCAATCCTCCGCCTTTTGTTCACCCGTGGTCGGCGCCGTGAACCCTCCGCAGTCACCGCTACGGACGTCCCGATGTACAGGCATATGATGCAGATTGTGTAAGGATGTAAAAGCAACAGAGTAGTTGTCATTGGTGACTTTAATTTTTCAAATACTGACTGGGATTCTCTTCATGCCAGAGGCTTGGATGAGGCAGGATTTGTTAGTTACACCCATGAGGTTTCCTTACAGAGTAATTAGATAATCCAACATGAAATGAGCTTGGCCAGGTGATCAGAGTTTCAGTGGGAAAACATTTTGGGAACAGTGATGATAAAACTGTAAGTTTCCAGATGGTTGTAAGGATAAGACTTGAACTTGGGAGAAAGTGTTAAAATGGGAAATGGCAAATTACAACTGTATTAGGCAGGAGCTGTGTTTCAAGGGTATATCCCGTCAACAAGTCTGTGAAGTCTTTGCAGGATCACTCTAAAAAAGGCCTTTGCTGCAGCGCTCAGAAGTGAGACGCCCCTATAGTTGTTGAAATCACTGCGATCTCCCTTGTACAGGGTGAGGATGTTGGAGTTACAAGTACCATTAGTGACACCACCCTCTCTCCAGCAGAGCAGGGGAAGAGTGTGTGGGTCTGGCAAGAGTTGGCCATTTCCATACCTAAGGAGCTCAGCAGATACAGTAGGCTGCCCTGACCTGGAGCTGCCCTGGCTGCCAAGAGATTGATGGCTTTGTCCATTTCATGCGGTGGTGGTTAATAGTAAGATTAAACGAGAACTTACCAGTTTGAAGTTTGATCTGTATTTTATGAGGAGTTACGATGAGGTATTACGTGTAGAACCCGCTCAGCGCGCATGCGCGGCATACTTCCAAGCAGCGGTGTGGAATCACAGATAGACACAGTTATTTGAAGTAAACATAGTAAAGAAAAGGAGACATCAGTTATTAGTTTGATCCATACAATGAGGGTGGGAGCGGAGGACACGTAATCCCTCATCGTAACTCCTCATAAAATACAGATCAAACTTCAAACTGGTAAGTTCTCGTTTAATCTTACTATTTTACTTCGGAGTCACGTGAGTGACTACGTGAAGGCTTCAAAGCTCTGTGATTTCAAACCGTGTAACAGTTTTATTTCACTCACTGCCGAAGTTCTTGAGGGAGGAAGTGTTATCGTAATCAACCAATGAATCTGTTTTTCGAGAAACAAAAAAGTTTTTTTTTTTTTAACAATAACAAAATAAATTGCTCCTCCGGGCTTAAATTAAATATTTGCAGCTTGTAATATTTTCTCTGCAAATAAATCTGGTTTCGTCAACGGCTTGTTATAAAAGTTCTGAATGTCGTTTCCCTCGACCATCCTGCTGTATTCAGAATATGGTCAACCGGTACGTCCATTCTCTCGGCCGTTGATGTAGATGCTGCCCTAGTGGAATGAGATTTTAAATGTATTAGTATCTATTCCGGCAGCCTTCAGTACCTGTTTGAGCCATCTTGAAATGGTTTGGCTCGTTATCCGGCCATGAGGTTTCTTGTGGCTGACCCATAAGGCTTTTTCACTCCCTCTGATATTGTGGGTTGTGTCTATGTAATGTTGTAGATGGGTCACGACACACACCCGTGGCTCTGGTGGGTAGGCCCGGAATACCACTACTGGATTAGCTGTTCCTGGCCTGCTTTGTTTCACCAGACACTGTGGGATGAATGTCAAGGTCAAAGGTCAAAGGTCAAAAACTTTATTTGCCATTTGTGCTTACACACATAGGAACTCTTGTGCGGCTATTCAGAGAGTCAAGTCAAGTTAAAAATTAAAGATTAAAAATTTAAAAATTTAAAAAAATTAAAAAGACACACAGAAGACACATAATCCATTAAAAAAAACAAAACAAAAAAAAAAACACATACCACTCCAGAAATAAAAAAAAAGAAAATGCCTAAAACCCTATACAAAGGGAAAAGTGAGAGCATTGTAACTTGCACAAACCCTATATCAGGACATCAGTTCATTTTGTTTTGTTTTGGCCAAGAGTCTCACTGTTGCAGGGAAGAAGCTCTTAAAAAAGCGTGTTCCATTTGTGGCGATACTGTCCGCTCGTCTGTGCCTGAGGTTGTATGTGCAGTTTTTGTGTTTGAGCAGGGAGTGAGCTGGATGTAGTGTGTCTCTAATAATTCTCTCTGCTCTTTTTTGACAGCGCTGTGTGTAGATTGTGTCCATGGAGGGGAGTTCAGTTCTGATGATCCTCTCTGCAGTCTTTATGACTTTGCAGAGCCTTCCTCTCTGCCTGTGTGGTGTTTCCATACCACACCGTGATGCCTGTGGTGAGGATGCTCTCTATCAGTCCTTTGTAGACCTGGGTGAGAGGGCGACAGTGCAGACCAGCTTTTCTGAGCAGCCTGATGAAGTACAGTCTCTGCTGGGCTTTTTTCACTGTGGCTGCAGTGTTCAAAGTCCAGTTCAGATCTGATGTTACTTGTAGTCCCAGGTATCTGTAACTGTCAGCCCTCTCCACCACAGTCCCCTTGATGATGAGGGGCTGCAGGGGGGGGTGGATTTTTTCTGAAGTCCATTATTATTTCTCTTGTCTTGTCTGTGTTGAGGCTTAGGTCGTTCACCTCACCATAGGCAAGAATGTCGTTCACCAGACTCCTGTAGCCCGACTCGTTCCCCCCCCTTGATGAGGCCCAGGATGGTGGTATCATCCGCATACTTAATAATGATGGTGTTTTCCTGGGTGGAGACACAAATGTGATCTGATCTGGGGTGGTCACCATGTTGTCCAGCCTCAACTTGTGTAGTGACTGGACCCTCTGAGTGGATACAAGTGCCATCAACATGAGCGTCTTTAGTGTAGCTTGCTCGAGGCCGAGGGATCTGGCTGGTGGCCATTTCCTGAGGTATGTCAGGACCACACTGATATCCCAAATATGGGTATACCTGGGCTTAGGGGGCTTGATATTGTAAATGCCCTTCATCAGTTTTACCACCAGTGGATGGGATCCCATCGCCTGTTGTCCTGGCGCTGGTTGTTGCGTACATTGTCCCTGTTTCCTGGCAGTACTTCTCCCATTTTTTGATGCTGGCTAAGTACTGCCTCTTGTTGGATGTTCGAAGGGATGGCGACATGGTGGTGATGGTTTGTTCGGACAATCCTAGTTCCAGGTAAGGTCTGTTCAAAACCTGCAACCCAGGAGTTTAATTTTCTCATGGCATGGGTGTTTAACTTACCTGGTAGGTAAGTAGCTGATAGCCAAATATGTCTTTCGACACACCCTTGCCAAATCATGTTGACCAATTTGTCGCATGATAATGATTTTATGACGCCCATATGGTTAATATAAGCCACCACTATAGTATTATCAATTTGTAACCGAACATGCGAGTGCTGCATATTAGATACATATGCTTTTAAACCATAAAAGGCGCCCAACATCTCTAGATAGTTAATGCCCAGTGTAAGTAGTAATGATGACTAGGTTAGTTCATCTACCACCTGTGCTGGATATGGAGTTAGTCGCTCCCCAGCCCGAGCACTGGCATCTGTTTGAATAACTAAAGTAGGGTTAATGATGATGATAGGGCTGAAACTATGCCAAACGTTTTCTGCCCACCACTGTAGCTCTGATATTGCTTCAGTGGGTAATTTCATGACACGATCATAGTGACCTGTATGTCGTTTTAGTGCCTGTACCTTTGCTCTCTGTAAATTTTGATAGTGCAAAGGTCCGAATTGTGTAGCCGGAAATGCTGCTACCATTTCCCCAATTACTCTTGCTACTTGTCGAATAGTTGGTCGCTCGTTGACCATTAAATTGTTGCATGATTGTGCTAATTCAACCATTTTTGCCTTTGGCAAGGTAACAGTCATATGGACTGAGTTAATTGTGAAGCCCAGGTAGTCCATGATAGTGGATGGCTTCAACTTAGATTTATCTGGATGTAGGACGAACCCCAGAGTTTCGAGGAGCTGTTTTGTAGCTGATACTGCTGCCACAGCCAATTCCATCGTTTTCCCCTACTATCAGAATCTCATCCAGATATGCCATGACAATATGTTTTTGTTTTCTTAGTATTGCCATGGCTGGTTTCAATATTTTGGTGAATAATCTTGGGGCCGAAGTTAGCCCATTGGGCTGTGCTTTGTACTGCCATCGCTGTCCCATCCAGATAAATTTTAGGTATCTGCGATGATCCTTGTGTATGGGTACTAGATAGTAAGCATCTTTGAGATCAATGCTTGCCATGAAGTATCCTTTGGAAATCAGTTGTTTGGCAGTAACAAATGTCTCCATTTTGAAATGTATATACTTAACAAACTTATTTAGTGATGTTAAATCAATGATGATGCGACATCCACCATCTTTTTTGGTTTTAGTGAATATATTCGATACAAATGCCAAAGGTCCATGTTTGGTCTTTTCGATGACCCCCTTTGGGATAAGTCTCACCAGTTCAGCTTGTCCCTCACGTTTCTCTTTGACAGAGGGAGAAACACCCTTTGGGCCCAATGTTGAACTGGCGGCGATTTTTCTGACATGAATTGTATTTCATATCCTCTAATGCTGTTGAGTATATAGTTGTCACTCGTGACAGTGTCCCATGCTTCTTTGAACAAGTGTAATCTCCCCCTGTTAGTAAAGAACCCCTACTCTATATGCTGGCAGGAACCAGACCCACCTACCTCCATGGTTATTGGGGTTTCTTCTGTTTTCTCATGTACTTGAAGGCTTTGCTTGTCTGACGTGCTGGCGATGTTGGGGGGTGGCACATTTTCCATGGGGTCCGCTCTGGGCCCTGATCTAAAAAAGATCTTTGGGGATAAATGCGGTCCCCGAGCTTTCACTAGTCCCATATTGAGGACGTCGACTGGTGGATGCCGTGGGGTGCTGCCGCTTGGGTATTGTAGGTCTTGGTTTTCTCGTCCCGGGGCCTGCCCTCATGAGGCTGAAAGTTTTCGATGCCTCTTCCATGTCCCTTACCTTTTTGGTGAGGTCCTTCCCGAATAACAGAGCGTCCGTCTCTGCAGCTGGGGCTTTGCATAACCCAGCAAATTTGGGATTGAGGGCAGGTCTTATGGTTTCCCGCCGGAAGTTTCAAACTGAGTGTTGCACATCAATGCCAGTACATCCTGCTGGCAGGTATCCATCTCCGTGCTGTCCACAGAACGAGCAAAGGCTGTGATGGCCAACGTCAGGAGCCATCACAGCTGTAGCTTGAGTTCATGGTTACGAATGTGTGACCCCACGTGCCCCCAGATTTGGCTGTTCACAGTCAGCACTCTGAGGCCTCACAGTTCTCTGGTGCTGTGTAAAGATCTAGTGCCTCAGAAAGCACCTTCCTGCAAGGGCTTATTCGAAAGATGATTTATGCTGGCCGTGTTTCGGTTCCAGCAGTCTTCCAGCACGTGGGGTTGCTACATAGCGGTCCATCACACCCAGCAGCTCTTCCTGCTCCTGCACCCCTTGCATACTCCCGATCTCGTCCGCCAGCCCCTGTTCCAGACCAGCCCAGCCCTGGTCGCCAATGCTAGCCTCCAGTAATGAGGGAGCAGAGGGCAGTGCACAAGACACTGTGGAGGGGGTGCCTGATCTCCCTCCGCGAGAGCGTCTTTCTGCGCATCCCGCTGGAGCTGCTCCAAGAGCCGTTGGATGCAGCTCAGGCGGCTGTCTCTCCTCCGTTTAGGTGGAGACATGTCCCCGTCCGACGAACCGGGAAACACCGGCCGGTTGGTTTTCCTGGTGGATTTTTTTTTCCCCCCAGTCCGCTGTTCAGGCGTTTAGCGGGACTGGGCTTGGCTCGGTGTCGGGGATGGTGGAGCGCTCTATGACTGGCACCAGAGGGAGAGCATCGAGAGCTGCGGTAGAGATGTCACCCTCGTATGAATTCCATCTGCACTTGTGCCCATGATGCCAGGGTGCAGTAATTCCAAACTAATTCTAAAGAGCAAGCATCAAATACCGGGAGTACTGGAGACCTGGTTATCCTTCTGTTCTTGGTGAACGGCTGTGGCTCGCCTGCAGTCCGTTTGTTTTTACTTTTTTGTGTTGTTTTTTTAGTTTTGTCTAGTTAAGTTTTTGTTTTTTTAGGTTGTGTTTATGTGTGTGTGTGGGGGGGGGGGGTTGAAACAGGGCTTGCTGTCTCTCCCTTCGGGGGAATGCAACTTTTTTGTAGTATCCCCCTTCTCTGCCTCCGCCTGCGCTGAGGCCTAATGGTGGAGCTGGCGACCTCGAGGCTCCGGAGTCAGAGTCTGTCAGGACTCGCCCTGGGCTCGCCCCCGTGTGGGCGGCCCAGCTCGGGGCTGGAACGGCGCTCCCGTGAGGGGCTGAGACGCTCCCGTGTGGGCGGTCCAGCCAGAGGGAAACGGCGCTCCCATCGGGGCGGCCCAGCTCGAGGGAAACGGCGCTCCCGTCGGGGTGGCCCAGCCCGAGGGAAACGGCGCTCCCGTCGGGGCGGCCCAGCTCGAGGGAAACGGCGCTCCAGTCGGGGCGGCCTGGCGCGGGGCTGAGACGCTTACGTGAAGGCGACCCGGCTCGGGGCTGGAACGATGCTCCGGTGGCTGAGACGGCGTTCTGGCGGCGGCCTGAGTCCATGGTTCGGCCGCGGGCCAGTGGACGACGTCGTCAACAGCTGCGTCTGCTGGACTGGAGGGCGGCAGCTTCGACCACCCCGGTTTGAACCGGCCCGTTCGCGGAGCTCGGTGAGCCGCGGGACTGACTTACCATCGCCCGGTGGGGCAATGCCTCAGCGCAGAGGGAGAAGAGGAGGGAAGAGACAGCAGCCCTAAGATTTTTGCCTCCATCACAGTGAGGAGGTGCTTGGTGGACTCACTGTGGTGGATGTTAATTTGTGTTTACTGTCTGTTCTGTTGTCTATTATTGTATTATTGTATGTATGACTGCAGGCACGAAATTTCGTTCAGACTGAAAGGTCTGAATGACAATAAAGGAAATTCAATTCAATTCAATTAAACTACGACAACTGTATAATGAAATAATCCATGATCAATCTCCTCAAAGCAGCATTGTTGCATGTTGAAGACAGGATCTTTGAAGAATATGAAAGAAACAGGAGAGAACTTAAACAGGGAATCAGGAGCTCATGCAATGTGCTCGGAGAATAGGATTTAAAAATAAATCCAAGGCATTTGTTCAGACATTATAAACAAGGCATTTTCATTGAAGCTGTCACATTTTAGTGCCACCATTTTAGTAAAAGAGTTAAAAGGAAATTCCAAATATTTCGGCACAAAGTAATTGTTTTCCTCCAGATATTTCTCCGGAAATCCCTCAGCTCTTCCATCTCTCCAATGTGGATCATTTGTTACATTTATGAAGCACTTCAGTTATTATTTGTGAGAGTTGTGAATTTGTGGAATTCCCTGCCACAGAGGGCAGTGGAGGCCAAGTCACTGGATGGATTTAAGAGAGAGTTAGATAGAGCTCTAGGGGCTAGTGGTATCAAGGGATATGGGATTATTGATTGGGGACAATCAGTCTTGATCACAATGAATGGAGGTGCTGGCTCGAAGGGCCAAACGGCCTCCTCCTGCACCTATTTTCTATGTTTCTATGTCTATGTTTCTATATATAACAATGAATGACATTTACGAGAATGCTCCAGTTGCTACAAGATATGACTTTTGCATATTTTGTACCATGGGTGTTGAGAAAGTTGAATGTTCAATTCCTTCTGTCTGGATTGGTGCCTGTTAGGCCAAAGTGCTGCACTCCTGAAGTGCATGAGCAAGAACCAAATACCAGGAGTGCTGGAGACATGGTTGTCCTTTTTTCTAAATTATTACAACTGTATAATGGAATAATCCATGATCATTCTCCTCAAAGCAACACTGCTGCATGTCTAAGACAAGTTGGGTTCATTTCCTTCATAATTTTGTCATGATTCATCCAGAGCCAAGGCGCAATTACATTTACCAACGCACTTTATTTCTTTCAGGTTGGCTTCACGAGTTGGCAAAGCGTTTGGGAACTCCGTATGTATACGTTTCAACACTGAGTGCCTCCACCACCCTGAACTCCACTCTTCAGAGCACCTCCATTAACACCAGCTCTGGAGGTAATAGTTCCAGTCTGGAGCTGCTGGGAGGTCCCTCAATCCGAAGCTCCTACATCACATCACTCTACTTTGCACTCAGCAGCCTCACCAGTGTGGGCTTTGGGAATGTGTCAGCTAACACAGATGCTGAGAAAATCTTTTCCATTTGCACCATGCTCATAGGAGGTAGGTTTGCATTCTCTCACACTCCCGACATTACATCCGTTCTTCTTTCAGTCCAAGGTGTCCACTTTGGGTTTTAACATTAGTAATTATCAAAATTCGCCTCAATTTCGACATTTAGGATTCATGTTGATAAATAAGCTTAATGTTTTGATATAGTTTAGAAAGGTGGCAATTTGGCAAACAAGACAAGCTAAAACTAGAGCTTAAGTTTCAGATCAATAACCTTCCTAGAGAAACAGAAAAGATGAACAGCAGTGAGTGAGATGTTTGGGGAAGTACCAGTAGTAATAAAAGACTTTCTAGAAGCTTTACTCTTCACAATTGCATTATAATAGATGAAGTGCAATTATGTAAATACAGGAGACCCCTGTTATTATGGACATATGTGCACCGGATTTTGGTTATAGTGTACAGAGCGACCCACAGTAATTTGATATTTTCTAGCGGGTCCACAGAAACAAAGTCAGAGTGGCGGCGCGGCCCTGGCTGCAGCGGCTCACCGGCAGTCCCGTTTGTTTGTGTTTTTTGTGTTGTTTATTTTGTTTTGGTTAGTCTAGTTTTTGGTTCTTAGTTTGTGTTTTGGGGGGGTGGGGGGTTGAAACGGGATTTGCCGTCTCTTCCTGCGGGGGAATGCGACTTTTTTGTCGTATTCCCCTTCTCTGTCTCCGTCTGCGCTGAGGCCTAATGGAGCTGATGACCTCGAGGCTCCGGAGGCAGAGCCCGTCAGGACTCGCCCTGAGCTCGCTCCCGTGAGGGTGGTCCGGCTCAGGGCTGGAAACAGTGCTCCCTGAGAGGCTGTGGCGCTCTCGTGAGGGCGGCCAGCCCAAGGGTGGAAGAGGCTCCCGTCGGAGCGCCGAGCTCGGGGAGGGGCGGCGCTCGCAGCCCGAGGGAGGTTCGGCGCCCATGTCGGGGCGGCGCCGGCCCGAGGGAGAAGCGACGCCCAAGTCGGGGCGGCCCTGGCCAGAGGGAGAAAGACGCCAAGTCGGGGCGCCCGCCAAGGAGAAGCGACGGCACCGGCCCGAGGGAGGTTCGGCGGCCCATGTCGGGGGGGCCCAGCCCGAGGCTGAAGACGGCACGATACTCACGTGAGGGTGGCTGGGACGGTGTTCTGGCGGTGGTGGCATGAGTCCGGGGTTTCGGCCGCGGGCCAAGCGCTGCGTCTGCAGGACTGGTGGGCGGCAGCTTCGACCACCACCGGGCGCGTATGAGCCCGACTGATTATAACATCGCCCGGGGGGTAATTGCCTCAGCGCAGAGGGAGAAGAGGAGGGAAGAGACTGCAGACCTAAGACTTTTGCCTCCATCACAGTGAGGAGATGCTGGGTGGACTCACTGTGGTGGATGTTAATATGTGTTTATTGTTGTTTTTATTGTATTATATGTATGACTGCTGCAATTTAGTTCAGACTTCGGTCTGAATGACAATAAAGGCATATCTATCTATCTATGAGTAGATAATAGATGAAGTGCAATTATGTAAATACAGGAGACCCCTGTTATTATGGACATATGTACACCAGATTTTGGTTATAGTGTACAGAGCGACCCACAGTAATTTGATATTACTAGCGGGTCCACAGAAACAAAGTTCACTGCCTCCCTGGTCTCTCTGAGGCCGGGTCCATGGAAGCTGCTGCTGACCCGCACCATCCCACTGCTTCTAGACCAGTCCTACCGACCTTCACCGCAGGTCATGCTGCCAACACCACCCCTGGTCCACACTACCTCCCCAGCCACTTCAAGGCCAGGCTGACAATATCACGTCCGGTCTACACTACCACCCTAACCGCTTCAAGGCTAGGCTGACAACACCACCCCTGGTCCACACTACCTCCCCAGCCGCTTCCAACCCGGACCTACTCCGCAACCGCCAGCCACACAGCTTTCTCGGTCGCTTCCAGGCCACACCTGCCACCACCACCATCGCCGACTCTTACCGGCACTTCGGCCGCCTGCGGGCCGCGACCATTGACTCCACCGTTCCTCACCTCTCCCCTGGCTAACAGCAGGCCGCGATTCCTGGATTCCAGGGCCAGTTCCAGACCGAGACTCTGAAAAAGGGTTTTGACCCAAAACGTCACCTATCCATGTTCTCCAGAGTTGGTGTCTAACCTGCTGAGTTACTCCAGCACTCTGTAACCTTCTCGGTAATCCCTTACTCAGTTATAGTGGACAATTGGCAATATTCCTCCCCTATAACGAGGGTTTACTGTAACGGCAGAATATTTCAGGATACTATTTCAGTTTTACAGCAGGAATTTGTTTCACCATCATTTCATAAGAATCAGTGTTATTCTGAAAGCAGAATACTGTATGATGCTGAAAAACAGAAAATAGAAACAGAAAATGTTGCAATGGCGACTACGGGTGCTGTCTGTGTGGAGTTTGTACGTTCGCCCCTTGACCGCGTAAGTTTTCTCAGAGAGCTTCCGTTTCCTCCCACACTCCAAAGACGTGCATGCTTGTAGATTATTTGGCTTG
The DNA here is from genome assembly GCF_010909765.2 of Amblyraja radiata. Taxonomy (NCBI): domain Eukaryota; kingdom Metazoa; phylum Chordata; class Chondrichthyes; order Rajiformes; family Rajidae; genus Amblyraja; species Amblyraja radiata. Next base: position 1,472,067 of record NC_045962.1, read on the forward strand.
GTATAAATGTAAATCGTCCCTAGTGTGTGTAGGGTAGTGTTAATGTGCGGGGATCGCTGGTCAGTGTGGACTCGGTGGGCCGAAGGGCCTGTTTCTGCGGTGTATCTCTAAATTAAACTATTATGCAGGAAAGCAGCATCTATGAGCAAAGGCAGAGAGTGTCTATGGATAAATCATTATCTTCATCATCATTGTTGAAAACATCAAAGGTTACGGTGCCTAATGGGCCTGTCCCACTTAGGCGACTTTTTAGGCGACTGCAGGAGATTCTGCAGTCGCCACATGTTCGCGGGTGGTTGCCGGGGAGTCGCCTTCATGGTCGTGCGGAGTTCCTGCATTCTGGGAACTAGTCGCGGCCTCATTATGGTCACCGCAAATTTTTCAACATGTTGAAAAATTAGCGGTGACTAGAATGAAGCCGCCTTGGAGTGTAGCAAGAATTCTCGAGCCGTAGGTGGGTCGCCAGGAGGTCGAAGGTTCTCGTAGGTTGTAGCCGGTGCTGACCGGTAAATTATATTGGCTCATTGGGGAAAAAAAACATAAGCAGTAGTTTTCTGAACCAAGGATACCCGACCAGTAATGTTAAATGTCTGCCTAACCTCACAGCCATGTATCTCTGGCTTCTTAAAAGTTTACTCCACTCCTTCTCCCTCCTTCTCCCCCCTGTACCCCCCCTCCCCCCCCTCCCTCTCCCCTCCCATCTCCCCTCCCCACTCCCCCCACTTTTAAGGGCTTACCGTACACTGTGCTTTAGCCGTCTTAATTACAGCGCCAACCTTCCTGTTCATCACGGTGTGTGTCTGTATCATCTTGGCTTTGCAACATGTGAATTTCAGACAGTGCTCCCGCTTGCCCTGTCCCCCACCTGCGATGCGTTTGTGTATTTGTGTGTGTGTGTTCCATTCTGACTGTCGCCGTTCCAGTTTCCGGTTTTTCAGGCGACTGCCGGCAACTTGACAGGCCCATTACAATGCTATGTGTGACAGTGATCGCAACTGCTGCTGAAGTGTGGATGGCAGCTGGCTCGCTAGGAGCTCATCCACCCTTTGTCAGGTCTTGTTTTTGGTCCTGATGGGGGTCCACAGCCCCCTCCTCACCTGGCTAACCACGTGGGGGAGACGGTTTAGTCTCCGACTATGGAGCAGGTAGCATGGGATTACATGGTACCCGTGGCGGGAGGTACTTCCCCTAACCTGACCTGGATAAAGACACCGTTTTAATGATGCAGGTAGTAATCTTTTATCTTCTAAGTTGCAAAGAAGATGAAGGTTGTAGAGAGCAAAAGGAATGCCTGTGACAGGATAGAGAAAATGAACGACTAAGTGACACAAATGGTGGTGGTGGTGGTGCCAGATGAGAGACGGCGGTGAAAGTTAGCTAGTTGCAGCTAATATAACCATATAACCATATAACCATATAACAATTACAGCACGGAAACAGGCCATCTCGGCCCTACAAGTCCGCGCCGAACAATTTTTTTCCCTTAGTCCCACCTGCCTGCACTCATACCATAACTCTCCATTCCCTTCTCATCCATATGCCTATCCAATTTATTCTTAAATGATACCAACGAACCTGCCGCCACCACTTCCACTGGAAGCTCATTCCACACCGCTACCACTCTCTGAGTAAAGAAGTTCCCCCTCATGTTACCCCTAAACTTCTGTCCCTCAATTCTAATCTGTGCGGAGCAGATGTAAGTAGAACCATACATACAAGAACAGAACTGGAGCATTAATATTTCGAAGAATGCAGATGCTGAAAATTCAAGTAACACAGAGAATGCTTGAAAATGAAAGTCGAGCAAAATCTACGGAGCAAGAAAAACAGAGTTCACATTGCAGATTGATAACAAGTTGGAAAAGATGGCCATCTGAAATTAACCATATAACCATATAACAATTACAGCACGGAAACAGGCCATCTCGACCCTTCTAGTCCGTGCCGAACACATAATCTCCCCTAGTCCCATATACCTGCGCTCAGACCATAACCCTCCATTCCTTTCCCATCCATATAACTATCCAATTTATTTTTAAATGATAAAAACGAACCTGCCTCCACCACCTTCACTGGAAGCTCATTCCACACAGCTACCACTCTCTGAGTAAAGAAGTTCCCCCTCATGTTACCCCTAAACTTCAGTCCCTTAATTCTCAAGTCATGTCCCCTTGTTTGAATCTTCCCTACTCTCAGTGGGAAAAGCTTTTCCACGTCAACTCTGTCTATCCCTCTCATCATTTTAAAAACCTCTATCAAGTCCCCCCTTAACCTTCTGCGCTCCAAAGAATAAAGCCCTAACTTGTTCAACCTTTCTCTGTAACTTAGTTGCTGAAACCCAGGCAACATTCTAGTAAATCTCCTCTGTACTCTCTCTATTTTGTTGACATCCTTCCTATAATTAGGCGACCAAAATTGTACACCATACTCCAGAATTGGCCTCACCAATGCCTTGTACAATTTTAACATTACATCCCAACTTCTATACTCAATGCTCTGATTTATAAAGGCCAGCACACCAAAAGCTTTCTTTACCACCCTATCTACATGAGATTCCACTTTCAGGGAACTGTGCACAGTTATTCCCAGATCCCTCTGTTCACCTGCATTCTTCAATTCCCTACCATTTACCGTGTACGTCCTATTTTGATTTGTCCTGCCAAGATGTAGCACCTCACACTTATCAGCATTAAACTCCATCTGCCAACTTTCAGCCCACTCTTCCAACTAGCATAAATCTCTCTGTAGACTTTGAAACTCTACTTCATTACCCGCAACCCCACCTATCTTAGTATCATCTGCATACTTACTAATCCAATTTACCACACCATCGTCCAGATCATTGATGTACATGACAAACAACAGTGGACCCAACACAGATCCCTGTGGCACCCCACTCGTCACTGGCCTCCAACCTGACAAACAACCATCCACCATTACTCTCTGGCATCTCCCATTCAGCCACTGTTGAATCCATCTTGCTACTCCACAATTAATACCCAACCATTGAACCTTCTTAACCAACCTTCCATGAGGAACCTTGTCAAAGGCCTTACTGAAGTCCATATACACAACATCCACTGCTTTACCCTCATCAATTTCCCGAGTAACATCTTCAAAAAATTCAAGAAGATTAGTTAAACATGACCTTCCAGGCACAAATCCATGTTGACTGTTCCTAATCAGACCCTGTTTATCCAGATGCTTATATATATTATCTCTAAGTATTCTTTCCATTAATTTGCCCACCACTGACGTCAAACTAACAGGTCTATAATTGCTAGGTTTACTCTTAGACCCCTTTTTAAACAATGGAACAACATGCGCAGTACGCCAATCCTCCGGCACTATTCCCGTTTCTAATGACATTGAAATTGTTGAGCCCAGCATCACATTGCGAAGGCTTTATCTTATCTCGTCACAAGATAATATTGTGTTCCTTGAATCCATATTTGGCTTTCTTGGAGAAGTCAGTGGCAGCAGAATAGAGACTTAAAGTTACTAACTTTAAGGGGTGTTCTCAAAACAGTCCGCCAATCAGTCTTGCTTACTCCAGTGATGAGGAGACCATTTCATGAACACTGAAGATAGTGCATTAAATTGAAAGTAATATAAATGGAAAGCGACTTCTTGTGGAAAGAATATGTGAACCTCTGGATGGTGAGCAGCGAAATGATAAACGGGTAGCTTTGTATCTTCCGCAGGGAAGGTGTCATGAGAAGGGGCCATGGGTCTTAGTGGAGATGAAGTAGTGAACCAAAAAGTTGCAGAGCAAAAAATATCATTCAATTGCAATATGGCAAAGCAGAATGTATCTAGTGATGGGAGGATGTTGAGCATGGTGGACATTATGGAGGATAATTGGTGAAATGTGGGGACTAGTGGCTGGACATTATGGGGAAGAGATGTCCTATCATTGTGCTGGGTGGGTGACACATGGGATTGGGGTCTCGGGCAATTAAAGAGGAAGATAAGTCATGTTTGAGGAAAAAGGGATGGCGAAGATGGCGAACACCACTACTTGTATGAAGTAGTGGTGTTACTCCACTCTTGATTTGGAGGAAGTAGTGGAGTTAAAGGTGAAGTTGTTGCTCGTGAGAACATTCAGCAACAGTGCTTCCTGCTCTTGAGTTTCATCACCTTTTATGCCATTGAGCTCCATGCTCCCAGATCCCCATGGTCAATTTCTAATTTTTTTCATTCACTTTCTTCTGCATCTTCATCTCAAGAATAGGTTAGTGACCAATATCCATTGCAAGTCTACAGGTGGTGCAGCGGTAGAGTTGCTGCCTTACAGCGCTTGTAGCGCCAGAGACCCAGGTTTGATCCCGACCACAGGTGCTGTCTGTACGGAGTTTGTACGTTCTCCCTGTGATCAAGTGGGTTTTCTCCGAGATCTTTGATGTCCTCCTGCACTCCAAAGATGTACAGATTTGTAGGTTAATTGGCATGGTATAAATGTAAATTGTCCCTAGTTTGTGTAGGATTATGTTAATGTGCGGAGATTGCTGGTCGGTGCGGACTCAGTGGGTCGAAAGGCCTGTTTCCGCGCTGTATCTCTAAACTAAACTAAACTAAATCTACATAGCTAGTTTGACTTCTTCACCCCCTCTCCCATCCAGGTTCCATAGCATTCCATTCCATTCAGCCAACTCATCCACTTCCATTGTATCTGTTTCAGTGATGAATCCTTCTACATCAGTGCTTCTGAGCTATCTTCTTTTCTTAACTGTGATTTATCCTTCTGCAGAGTTTAAAGGGTGGTCCAACATATCTGTTTCACCTTCTGCACATACCTTGCCCAACTCCTGCTCCATGCCCCAGAAAAAGGAAGTGAGTCCCTTTTGTCCACTTTAAAACCACCAGCTTTCACATTGAATTGTTAAGCCTTCATAATTACTGCTGCCTTTAACTCCCAGACATGTCATTGCCTCCCCTTTACTTTCAGCATTTCAAAATGGCTGCTCACTCCATCTCTCTCGAGCTCACTCTCAAATCTCCACCAACACATCTCCATTCTCCTTCTCACTGCACCTTCCCATGCAATATCAGGAGCGATCACATATTGTACCTCTTCCCTTTCTACCGTGCAAAGACCCTTCTGTCAGGGGAAGTAGGCATTCCACGTGGAAGTGAGGATGCCACTGCCGGGGGGGGGGGGGGGGGGGATCAAAGGAGGACGTGTCATGGGGGGGCCGCCATGAGTGAGGAGGAGGGGGGAGGGGGGAGGTGGGCGAACAAAGCACGGATCCTAGCACGGATACTTTGTATCTTTGTCAGCATCCTTTATGTGGCAACTATTTGCATACCTTGAGTACGCAAGCAAAGAATTTCACCGTGACCTGTCATATGTAACAATAAAGTATTCATTCAGTCAGCTTCATTTCCCCCACTTTAGCAGTGGCGTATACAGTGTTGTCATCAAATTAGATGGATCTGAAAAGCTGGGACAATGGAATTAAATCCTTAGAGATGATGCACTTGATGTTTACAATATTGTCTCCTCTCAGCTGAAGAAGCCAAATGCAGCTTGGCTAACTGCTCTGCACAACACCTCTGCCCAGTTCACAAGTGTGGTCCTCAGCTAACACTTTAACCCTCAATCCCATTTCCTTTGACATCTCTGTCTTTTGCCGCCTACACTATTCCCGTGGAGGCCAACATAATCTCTGGAGCAGCATCCCAACTTCAAATTAGCGCATTAGAGCAGCAGGATTTAACATTAATTCAGTGATTTCAAATAACATGCTTTCTTAACATGAACTCTGTTTTTCTTTATCCACAAACATTGCCTAACCGTGTATTTCCAGCACTCTGTTTTATTTCAGATTTCTAGCATCTGCAATATTTCATATTGAATGGTTCACAGTTCTGCTTTTCTGTGCTCATTCATACCCTTCTGTTTACATCTCCTCCAGACAGATTAGCAGTGAAGAGGCCTTCACAACGTTCTCTCAGCCAGCACCACACCACTTATCTCATTTGATAGACACAAAATGCTGGAGTAACTCAACGGACAGGCAGCATCTCTGGATATAACCTTTAGCCTGTCCTGCTGAGTTGCTCCAGCATTTTGCATCTATTTTCAGAGTAAACCAGCACCTGCAGTTCCTTCCGACACATATCTCAGTTCCCTCCTACATTTATCTAATTTGATCACTCTTGGCTTTCAGCACATCCTTGACACTTCTTTTGTTTCCCCCAACCTTCCCCTTCCCCTGTAATGTTTAATGTTTGATTTTTAAACTTGTTGTGAATAAAAGCCATCCATACTTTCTTTCTTCAGGAAAGCAGCCTGTGTAATTTCACTATTTCCTGTTTTAATGCAATGATATTCCAACAGCGCAAATAAATATTGGTGATGCATGAGATTAAAGATCAAAATTACAGTTCAGTTGTGTCTTGAAACGTTTAATCTTACATTGGCTTGATTCAGATTGGATCAACATTTGTCATTTAAAGACATTCATCTGAATTCTTCAAAGAAAGCCACCGTGTAATCAGACATGTGGTAGCTGAGGACAGAATTTAATAGCCTTAGATTCCGGGCAGGTTGGATTCACTTCAGGCCAAAACATTGACTGTCCTCTTCTGAATATTGTTCATTTTAGACAATAGACAATAGACAATAAGCAATAGGTGCAGGAGTAGGCCATTTGGCTGTTCATGGCAGATCATCCCCAATCAGTACCCCGTTCCTGCCTTCTCCCCATATCCCCTGACTCCGCTATCTTCAAGAGCCCTATCTAGCTCTCTCTTGAAAGTATCTAAAGATACTCTGGGGCAGAGAATTCCACAGATTCACAACTCTCTGTGTGAAAAACTGTTTCCTCATCTTCGTTCTAAATGGCTTACCCCTTATTCTTAAACTGTGTTCTGGATTACTCCAACATCGGGAACATGTTTCCTGCCTCTAGCGTGTCCAAACACTTAATAATCCTTACAAACCCTTACATCGGGGAGACCAAGCGTAGGTTGGGCGATCGTGTCGCCGAACACCTCCGCTCAGTCCGCAAAAACCTACCTGAACTCCCGGTGGCTCAGCACTTCAACTCCCCCTCCCATTCCCAATCCGACCTCTCTGTCCTGGGTCTCCTCCATTGCCAGAGTGAGCAACAGCGGAAATTGGAGGAACAGCACCTCATATTCCGTCTGGGGACCTTGCGTCCTTATGGCATTAACATTGAATTCTCCCAATTTTGCTAGCCCCTGCTGTCTCCTCCCCTTCCTTAACCCTCTAGCTGTCTCCTCCCACCCTCCCATCCGCCCGCCCTCGGGCTCCTCCCCTTTTCCTTCTTTCTCCCACCCCCCATCAGTCTGAAGAAGGGTTTCGGCCCGAAACGTCGCCTATTTCCTTTGCTCCATAGATGCTGCTGCACCCGCTGAGTTTCCCCAGCAATTTTGTGTACCTTAATAATCTTATTGGTTTCAATAAGAATCCCTCTCATACTTCTAAATTCCAGAGTATACAAGCCCAGCCGCTCCATTCTATCAACATGACAGTCCTGCCATCCTGGGAATTAAACTTGTGAACCTACACTGCACTCCCTCTAAAGCAAGAATGTCTTTCCTCAAATTTGGAGGCTAAAACGGCACACAAAACACCAGGTGTGGTCACACTAGGCCCCTGTACAACTGCAGAATATTTGCTTCTATACTCAACTCCTCTTGTTATGAAGGCCATTCGCTTTCTCCACAACTGAACCTGCATGCTTACTTTCAGTGGCTGATGAACAAGGACCCTCAGATCCTGTTGAACTTCCCCTTTTCCCAACTTGCCACCATTTAGATAATAATCTGCCTTCCGGTTTTTGCCAACAAAGTGGATAACCTCACACTTATCCTCATTAAACTGCATCTGCCATGCATCTGCCCACTCACCCAACCTGTCCAAGTCACCCTGCATCCTCATAGCATCCTCCTCACAGTTCACACTTCCTCCCAGCTTTGTGACATCTGCAAATTTGCTAATGTTACTTTTAATCCCTTCATCTAAATCATTACTGACTGAGACTAAGTGGGAATCATTGGGTCCCAGCATCACACGGTAGGTCTGGTCCCCCAACGCAATATATCACCTCTTCACCAATTCCAATATTGGAGGCCAGTGGGGTGGGGGGGCTTTCTGCCGCACGAGTATGGGCATTGTGGGCTGAAGGGACTGGTTTCCAGATGGCTAGTATAGACATTGTGGGCCGAATGGATTCTTGGGCTGTTGGCTCAGTCACTCAAGCCTGTTGTGGTGGCAGCTCACTCAGTCATGGCGGTTGGGCTGACAGTTGACTCACGGCTATTCCTTGAAATTCCATTTCAAGCAGGGTGCAAGGCCACCAAATTCAAATGCAGTTTCATACCTCTAGTTTAAATTCCATTTGGAATATTTTGGAGGACCAAGAAACCTAGAAAACCAAGAAAACCATACTATTTCAAGCAGGTTGCAAGGCCACTAATGACAGCGAGTTGCGACCTCTCCCTCCTCCATCTTGCAGAGACTGAGCCACGCCCACACTTCTGGGTTTTATAGTTCCTCCCCCCTCCCACCAGAAGGGGCGTGGCCTTCATGGCGTGATTGTCAACAGAGAGAATCTTAACATTTTTTAAACACTAATAACTCTTTTATTTTTCATTGATGGGAAAAATCCTCAGCACCTGATGATCGGAGGGGGCTCTGAGTAAGATGGCCAAATATCACAGCCATACGTTGTAGCGTTTTTTCTAAAATCAATATAAAGCGCAAACAGGAAGTGGTTAAGATTAGACTTATATAGAAGGCAAGGCAAAATTAATTAGGCAAGGCAAAATTAATTAGGCAAGGCAACTTTAATTTGGCAAGGCAAAATTAATTAGGCAAGGCAACTTTAATTTGGCAAGGCAACTTTAATTAGGCAAGGCAACTTTAATTAGGCAAGGCAACTTTAATTAGGCAACTCAGCTTTAGCATTTCCAAACCAAAGGCAACACAGCTTTAGCATTTGCAAACCAAAAGCAACGCAGCTTTAACATTTCCAAACCAAAGGCAACATAGCTTTAGCATTTCCAAACCAAAGGCAACACAGCTTTAGCATTTCCAAACCAAAAGCAACGCAGCTTTAACATTTCCAAACCAAAGGCAACATAGCTTTAGCATTTCCAAACCAAAGGCAACACAGCTTTAGCATTTCCAAATGATATTTTCAAACCACATTAAGGGCACTGACAGGTCAGTAAAACCACTCACAGTTTAGTAGACATGTGTTCAGTGTTATTCACAGCTCAGACTGAGAGACTCAACCCTCTCGCTCCCCCATCTTGTAGAGACTGACGGAGGCACTCAACACTTCTGGGGTTTATAGTCCCTCCGGAAGGGACGTGGCCTTCAGGAGGGAGAATCTCAACATTTTTTAAACACTAATAACTCTTTTATTTTTCATCGATGGGAAAAATCCTCTTGTCCTGCGCAGCGGAGGGGGACTCTGATTCTGGCCAAAAATCACAGCCATAAATATACAGAACAACAGGAAGTGGTCAAGATCAGACTTTTAGTAATATGGATAAATAGCTGCGGTCCTAGCACTGAGCCTTGCGGTACCCCACTAGTCACTACCTGCCATTCTGAAAGGGACCCGTTAATCCCTACTCTTAGTTTCCTGTCTGCCAACCAATTTTCTTTCCATTCCAGCACCCTACCCCCAATACCATGTGCCCTAATTTTGCCCACTAATCTCCTATGAAATGTTTTCTGAAAGTCCAGGTACACTACATCCACTGGCTTGCCCTTGTCCATTTTCCTAGTTACATCCTCAAAAAATTACAGAAGAATAGTCAAGCATGATTTCCCCTTCGTAAATCCATGCTGAATCGGACCGATCCTGTTACTGCTATCCAAATGTGCGACTATTTCATCTTTTATGATTGACTCCAGTATCTTCCCCACCACCGATGTCAGGCTAACTGGTCTATAATTCCCTGTTTTCTCTCTGTTTTGAATACAATCGCATGGAATTAATGCTGTGCTATGACAGTCTACGTATACTCATCTGGCCTGAAATGGTCTTTGTCATGTTATTAGCAAAACTTTAAATTACTTTAAACAGATTGGCAGGATGCAAGACTGCCAGTATGTGCAAAGATATAGAGAAGAGGGGTATTGTGTGCAGAATAACTTTGCAGTGTAATCCTAGCGCTAGTCACTTGTAAGGTGGAGCAGATGCATTTTTACAGGCCTCAAGCTACTGTATATTTTTCAATGTGAGACAATTTATTGATGAAGCTTGACACAAAAAGCTGGAGTAACTCAGCGGGACAGGCAGCATCTCTGGATACATACATAGATATATAGACAATAGGTGCAGGAGTAGGCCATGCGGCCCTTCGAGCCAACATCACCATTCACTGTGATCATGGCTGATCATCCACAATCAGTACCCCGTTCCTGCCTTCTCCCCATATCCCTTCATTCCGCTAGCCCTAAGAGCTCTATCTGACTCTCTTTTGAATGCATGCAGTGAATTGGCCTCCACTGCTTTCTGAGGCAGAGAATTTCACAAATTCACAACTCACTATGTGAACAATTTTTTTTCTCATCTGTTTTAAATGGCTTACACCTTATTCTTAAACTGTGGTCCCTGTTTCTGGACTCCCCCAACATCGGGAGCATGTTTCCTGCATCTAGCATGTCCAATCCCTTAATAATTTTATATGTTTCTACAAGAATCCCTCTTATCCTTTTAAATTCCAGTGAAGACAAGGCCAGTCGCTCCATTCTCTCAGCATATGACAGTCCCGCCATCCCAGGAATAAATCTCATGAATTTACGCTGCACTCCCTCAATAGCAAGAATGTCCTTCCTTAAATTTGGAGACCAAATCTGCACAGAATACTCCAGGTGGTCTTAACAGGGCCCTGAACAACTGCAGAAGGACCTTTTCAATACTCAACTCCTCTTGTTATGAAGTTTACTTCACTGCCTGCTGAACCTGCATGTTTACTTTCAGTGATTGATGTACAAGGACAACCAGGTCTCGTTGTACTTCCCCACTTCCTAACCCCTCTTCAGAGAATAATCTGCCTTCCTGTTCTTGCCACCAACGTGGATAACCTCACATTAATTCACATTATACTGCATCTGCCATGCAACTGCCCGCTCTCCCAACCTGTCCAAGTCCCCCTGCATTTTCATAGCATCCTCTTCACAATTCACACTGCCACCCAGTTTTGTGTTATCTGCAAATTTGATAATGAAATTCCTTCATCTAAATCATTAATGTATATTGTACATAGCTGCGGAGAGAAGGAATGGGTGATGGCTCGGGTCGAGACCCTTCTTCAGATTGATGAAGCTTGGATGATATTGATTACTTTTCATTCATGATTCATATCTCTAATCTATTAGGAGTAATAGTGTTTGCCTCACACAAATTATCCAGAGAAAGCAACATAAATTGTTTAACTTTCACTGGATGTGATTTTTTTTCATATTCTGCGCTGTATGTGAACACTGCACACTCCAGTCATGATGGGGTGATCTCAGGTGCACTCTTGGTCTGATGTCTTCATCTTTCCAAAGCAAGAAAGGACCTTCCTCATTGCCCTTCACTTATCAGGACACGGTATCAGAATAAAAACAATGTATATGAAAATATAGCAGTCATAGATGACAAACATGTCCCAGCTATAGTAGTCCCACTTGCCTGCACTTGGTCCATATCCTTCCAAACCTGTCCTGTCCAAGTACCTGTCCAACTGTTTCTTAAATGATGGGATAGTCCCAGCCACAACTACCTCCTCCAGCAGCTTGCTCCATACACCCACCACCCTTGTGTGAAAAAGTTACCCCTCAGAATCCTATTAAATCTTTTCCCCTTCACCTTGAACCAATGTCCTCTCTCCTTGATTCCCCTACTCTGGGCAAAAGACTGTGTATCTACCCGATCTATTCCTCTCATGATTATGTACACCTCTATAAGATCACCCCTCATCCTCCTGCACTCGATGGAATAGATACCCAACCTACTCAATCTCTCTATATGGCTCAGCAACATGCTAGTCCTGGCAACATCCTCATGAATCTTTTCTGAACCCTTTTAAGCTTGACAATATATTTCATATAACATGGTGCCCAGAACTGAACACAATATTCTAAATGCCGTCTCACCAACGTCTTATACAACTGCAACATGACCTCCCAACTTCTATACTCAATACTCTGACGTCCCAAAATGCAATGCCTCACACTTCTCTGTATTAAATTCCATCAACAATTCCTCCTCCGACCTGGCCAATCGATCCAGATCCTGCTGCAATCTTTCACAACCATCTTCACTATCTGCAAAACCACTAAATTTTGTATCAGCAGCAAACTTGCTAATCTTGCCCTGTATGTTCTCATCCAAATCACTGATGTAGATGACAAACAGTAACGGACCCAACACCGAACCTGAGGCACACCACTAGTCACAGGCCTCCAGTCCGAGAAGCAACCTTCCACCATCACCCTCTGCTTCCTACCATGGAGCCAATTTGCTATCCATTCAGCTATCTCTCCTTGGATCCCATGCGATCTAACCTTCCAGGGCAGCCTACCATGCGGAACCTTGTCAAACGCCTTACTGGAGTCCATCAACACAACATCTACAGCTCTGCCCTCATCAACTTTTTTGGTCACGCCTTAAAAAAAATCAATCAGATTTGTGAGACACGACCTCCCACGTACAAAACCATGCTGACTATCCCTAATCAGCCCTTGCCCATCAAAATGCCAATATATCCAATCCCTCAGAATACTCTCCAGTAATTTATCACCTATAGATGTTAAGCTCACTAGCGTATAATTCCCAGCATTTTCCCTGCAGCCCTTCTTGAAAAGAGGCACAACATTTGCCCCCCTCCAGTCTTTCGGCACCTCTCCTGTATTTAAGGACGACTCGTAAATTTCAACCAGGGCTCCCGTAATTTCCTCTCTAGATTCCCACAATGTCCTCGGATATATCTGATCAGGCCCTGGAGATTTGTCTACCTTCAAACACAACAGTACCTTCCGTACTTCTTCAATGGTAAAACTGACTGCTCTCAAGACACTTCCATTGACTGGCCCAATTTCCTCCGTCCTACTGTCTTTCTCCTCAGTAAATACAGAACCTCATTGAGGACCTTGCCCATCTCCTGTGGCTCCACACAGAGGTGACCGCGTTGATTCCTCTCTCTCTAGTTACCCTTTCCCCCTTATGTATTTATAAATTCTTTTGGGATTGTCCTTAATGCGACCCACTTCTCCTGGGCCTGATTTTGCCCTTCTGATCTCCTTTTTCAGTTTACTCCTTAGTTCCCGAAACTCACCCAGGGATGCACTTGATCCCAGCTGCCTATACCTGTCCCATGCATCATTCTTGTTTTTGACCAACGCCTCAATTTCCCTCTGAGTCATGAGAATTTCCCTCTCGACCCATTCCTTCTCTTCAGAGATGCTGCCTGACTCGTTGAGTTACTCCAGCATTTGGTGCCTACCCTCAAATTCCCTCATCAGCCAAGCTTCCTTACTTTTGCCTGCTTTGCCCTTCACTCTAGTGGGGCCGTATATATCCTGAGCTTTCTTCAGCACACTTTTAAAAACATCCCACTTGGCGATGTTCCTTCCTCTTCCTACCCATATCGTTTGTGCCCCTCACTCTTGAGGATGCCGTGCAGCCGCTCCGAGACATCTTGGACCTTGGCACCAGGGAGGCTACACACCATCCTGGAGTCTCACCTGCTGCCGCAGAATCTCCGATAGACACAGAATGCTGGAGTAACTCAGCGGGTGAGGCAGCATCTCTGGAGGTAAGAAATGGGCGACGTTTTGGATCGAGACCCTTCTTCAGACTGATGGTCTGTCTAACTATCTAAACTAACTATTCTGCAAGTTGATTTGCAGAATTAGTGTTCCAGCAACTGGAAAACCTTTAATTAGATTATTAGTTATTTCGGCTATTAAACAGTTCAAAGAATGAAAAAATCTTTTTTCATCTATATCATAGCATCATATACTTGAATTATTGAATACTTTACATATTTTATTTTATCTGCAGTCATCTATTAGGTTTGTTATTTGTGCTAAATGAGAAACTTTACAGAGTAAAATTATGATATTCCCCAGAACAGTGGGATCTCTTTCTTATGTTGAGGTTTGTTCAACTTTTATTTAATTCAGTTTAGTCATTGGAAGAAATTCTACTCTCATCTCTAAAGAGACAGAGTTTTCTTTGTGTCCTTATAACTAACAGTGATACTTTATTCACGATATGGTACCTAAGGGTCTCGACCTGAAACGTCGCCCATTCCTTCTCTCCAGAGATGCTGCCTCACCCGCTGAGTTACTCCAGCATTTTGTGTCTACTCTCGATTTGAACCAGCATCTGCAGTTCGTGCTTACACGCTGCAGAATCTCCTGTCCGCACCTCTGACGATGGATTCTCCCATCTCCCAACTAAACTAGACAATGATATGGCTCTGCTTGATGTCACTCTTCCCCGTTGAGCCTCAGCACCAGGGTTGGAATCACAGCCCTGGCTGCCACTCAATCTTGTCGTGTCATCCGCTCCCAAGAAGGTGTACCTGTTTTCAGTAGGTACAGCCACCGGGGCCTCCTGCACTCCATGTTTACTCTTCTTTCTCACAGTCACCCACCTTCACTCTTCCTGTATCCTTGGTGTGACAACCTCATTATCGGTCCTGTCCAGGAAACTCTTGTTTTCCCGGATGATCCTGAGGTCATCCAACTGCTGCTCCAGTTCCCCAACACGTTCATTCAGGAGCTGTACCTGGACACAATTTCCGCAGGTGTGGTTGTCAGAAGCACCAGCAGTGTCCCTGACTTCCCACATCCTGCAGGATAGACACCGTAACAACTTGCCTGCCATTACGTCTGTGGCCAAAATCCCAAATTTAAAATGAGACACACTCAGAGTTGAGTGAAACCTACTGTTTGAGTGAAACTCTGCTGTCAATAGCCTCCTTCTGCACTGCAATATGTCACAAGTTTAAATATCGGACACATGCAGAATTGATTCAAGTGAAGCCTCAGCGCCTCAGCGCTGAAGACTCTTGAGCCAAAGACTCACACTTCCCCTCAACTAGGTCCCTCGCAACAGGCCGCTGCCTTAGACCGGAACTAGAACGGTTGGGGGGAGGGACTCAAATAGAGAAAGCTAGTAGTGTGTGAGGCAGAAGTCAGAGAATAAGAGGTGGTAGGGTTTCTTAAATGTGTGAGCAGAGAGACAGAGGGGTGTAAAATGAGGGTAGAAGCAATAGGTAGCAAGGTGAAAAGTAAAAGGGGCAGGCAGACAAAACCAGGGCAAAAATCAAAAAGGGCCACTTTTCAACATAATTGTATAAGTGTTGTAAAAACAAGCCTGAAGGCTTTGTGTCTTAATGCAAGGAGCATTCATAATAAGGTGGATGAGTTGAACGTGCAGATAGCTATTAATGACTATGATATAGTTGGGATCACGGAGACATGGCTCCAGGGTGACCAAGGATGGGAGCTGAACATCCAGGGATATTCAATATTCAGGAGGGATAGACAGAAAGGGAAAGGAGGTGGGGTAGCGTTGCTGCTTAGAGCGGAGATTAACGCAATGGAAAGGAAGGACATTAGCTTGGAGGATCTGGAATCGATATGGGTAGAACTGCGAAACACTAAGGGGCAGAAAACGCTAGTGGGAGTTGTGTACAGGCAACCTAACAGTAGTAGTGGAGTTGGGGATGGCATCAAACAGGAAATTAGAAATGCGTGCAACAAAGGTAAAACAGTTATAATGGGAGAATTCAATCTACATATAGGTTGGGTGAATCAAATTGGCAGGGGTGCTGAGGAAGAGGATTTCTTGGAATGTATGCGGGATAGTTTTCTAAACCAACATGTAGAGGAACCAACGAGAGAGCAGGCCATTCTAGACTGGGTATTGAGTAATGAGGAAGGGTTAGTTAGCAGTCTTGTTGTGCGTGACCCCTTGGGCAAGATTGACCATAATATGGTTGAGTTCTTCATTAGGATGGCGAGTGACATTGTTAATTCAGAAACAAGGGTCCTGAACTTAAAGAAAGGTAACTTTGAGGATATGAGACGTGAATTGGCCAACATTGACTGGCAATTGATTCTTAAAGGGTTGACGGTGGCTATGCAATGGAAAACATTTAAAGACTGCATGGATGAACTACAACAATTGTTCATCCCAGTTTGGCAAAAGAATAAATCAGGAAAGGTAGTGCATCTGTGGATAACAAGGGAAATCAGGGATAGTATCAAACCAAAAGATGAAGCGTACAAATTTGCCAGAAAAAGCAGCCTACCAGAGGACTGGGAGAAATTCAGTCCAGCAGAGGAGGACAAAGGGCTTAATTAGGAAAGGGAAAATAGATTATGAAAGAAAACTGGCAGGGAACATAAAAACAGACTGCAAAAGTTTTTATAGATATGTGAAGAGAAAGAGATTAGTTAAAACAAATAGTAAGATTAAACGAGAACTTACCAGTTTGAAGTTTGATCTGTATTTTATGAGGAGGAACGTTGAGGGAATACGTGAAGAACCCGCTTCCAACGCATGCGTGTCATTCTTCAAAGCAGCGGTGTGAGGTCACAGAAACTATAATGACCTAACATAGTAAGATTATCAAAGAGATACCAGTTTTGATATGATCATAGGAGGGTGGGAGCGGAGGGCACGTATTCCCTCAACGTTCCTCCTCATAAAATACAGATCAAACTTCAAACTGGTAAGTTCTCGTTTAATCTTACTATTTTACTTCGGAGTCACGTGAGTGACTACGTGAAGATTTCAAAGCTCTGTGACCTCATGCCGTGGAACGAGTCCATGCTTCACAACTGCCTTGGGTATCGGGAGAGAGTATCATTAGCAATTTTAGACACACTTATACAAAGACTTGTGTGATATAACGAGAAAATACATTTATTAATTGAAATCATAGCCCTGTAACCCTTCGGGCAAATTATAATATTGAACGTAAAATGCTTTCCGAAAATGATGATGGCTCCAAAACTGGTTTATTATAAAACCTTTGGAAAGTCCTTTCGGATGACCATCCTGCTATTCTGAGGATTTGGTCCGTGGGTACCTCAGAATTTTTGCTGCGGATGTTGCTGCAGCCCTGGTGGAATGAGATTTAAAACCATTAGTGTCTATTCCTGCCATCTTTAGGACACATTTGAGCCACCTTGAGATAGTTTGGGTCGTGACCCTTTTGTGCGGTTTCTTGTAAGAAAATTAACAAAGCCATTTCCTGACCTCGAATGCTCTTAGTATATTCCATGTATAATTGGATATGTCTTGCTATACACAGACGTTCGTCATATGGATATGCCATAAATTCAATCACTTGACCCGATGAACCTGGTCTGTTTGTTTTATTAACTCATGTATGACAAACACCAGTTTCTCTCGTGAGATGATCAAGGAGTCCAGGCTCAGTTTGCTTAATGACTGGACTCGTTGTGCAGTAACTAACGCCATGAGCATAACCATCTTCATGGTCAGTTTCTGCAGTGATAATGCTGTTTATGGGCGACCAGCTCCTCAGCATGTTTAAAACGACACCCACATCCCAGATTTTGGAGTACCTGGTTTTAGGGGGATTTGCATTGAATATGCCCCTCATAAGTTTTGTTACCAGGGGGTGCGTTCCCACCGTGTGCCGCTCCGTTCCTTGTGATAGGTAATTGGAGAGTGCACTTCTGGCACTATTGATGGCACTGTAGCCCAATCGTTTATCATAATGGAGGTTTGTTAAGAATTCCAATACGGCCGGAATGTTCTTGGCCCTTTGGTCTAGGTTGTTGTCAAAGCAGTATATGCCCCATTTCTTGATGTGTCCGAGGTACTGCTTCCGTGTTGACAGTCTTTGTGCGGATGTGATGAGATTCATCGTCCTGTCTGACAGCCCCATGCCGTGTAGTGGGTCTTTCAGACTCTACAAATCAACAAATCCATAGTCTTATGGCATGGGTGACTGCCCCCCTCCAGTTACTGGATGAATTAATAAATTCGGGCTATGTCCAATAATGGAACATGGTTCTAACACCATCCCCTGTATGACCGAATACCACGGTTGAGTAGGCCAATCGGGTACTATGAGAATCCCAGATGCCGAATATTGTTGAATTTTCCTTTGTACCCGATTGATGATGCAGAATGGGGGAAAAGCATAAAAAACGCCATTTCCCCCAATGCAGTGAGAAAGCATCTGTAGCTTCTGCCCCAGGGTCTGGTTCCCAGGACAC
Organism: Amblyraja radiata; assembly: GCF_010909765.2. NCBI lineage: Eukaryota > Metazoa > Chordata > Chondrichthyes > Rajiformes > Rajidae > Amblyraja > Amblyraja radiata. The sequence continues at coordinate 1,490,317 of NC_045962.1, forward strand.
ATACCTTGGTAATTGGTGATTCAACCTGGACGCAAAAATATCAATATCTGGTCTACCATATTTTGCTGTAATTTCAGCAAATACATTTTTATTTAACATCCATTCCGTGTTTTCATTAAATTTGCGTGACCTGGTGTCTGCCACTGAATTTAGCTTACCTGGTAGGTATGTTGCCGATATCCAAATGTTTCTTTGGATACACCATTTTGTAATACCATAGACGAGTTGTCAATAATGATGGGGTTGGGGCAATACCTAATGCTATGTTCCCACCACTGTAGTTCAATTATAGCTTCCGTAGGCAGCTCCATAGGTCTATCAAAATGACCTTTGTTAAATTTGAGTGCTCTAATTTTTGCTCTTTGCAAATTTTGATAATGTAATGGCCCAAAATGTGTGGCCGGGAATGAAGCCACAATCTTCCCAATTATCCGGCCTACCCGTCTAATGGAGGGTCTGTTGGTGTTAAGAAGCTCGCTGCAATCCTCCTGTAGGGCTGCGGCTTTATTTATTGGTAAAGTTACTAACATATTGACCGTGTTAATGGTGAATCCTAGATAATCCATATTCGTTTCTGGTATCAATTTACACTTAACTACCGTCTGTGTTCCCCTCTGATGGGTACTATATAGTATGCATCTTTTAAGTCAATGCTTGTCATATAGAAACCAGCTGATACTAAATCTTTAGCAGTGATAAAGGTATCCATCTTAAAATGAACATATTGAACGAATGTGTTTAGGGTTGAAAGGTCAATGATAATCCTGCAACCCCCATCTTTTTTATTTTTAATAAATATGTTTGATACAAATTTTAATTGTTCATGAGTAGTATGCTCAATCACACCTTTTGTATACAATCGTTGTAGCTCCATGTGGGCTTTAGATTGTTCGGTTTTTGTAAGGACGAAATGCCTTTCTGGTGTATGTTGTACTGGGGGGTTATTGGGATGAGTAAATTCTATCAGATAACCCTGAATACTGCTTAGAACATACGAGTCTGTAGTGATTTTACACCATTCGTCACTGTAGTATTGCAACCTCCCTCCCACCGTCGTGGGTCCCTTTTTTACAAAAGAACCACACCCACCTACCTCCATGGTTACTGGTGGTTGTATTATTTTCTTTGTTTTTTGAAAAAAGGGGGTTTTGTTTTTATTCGTGTTCGTGGTTGTACTGGAGGTTTAGGCTTCCGCATCTTCCAGGGTGGCCGTCCCTGGCCATACCCTAAAAGAAGGCTGCTGCGGGTTATATTGGGTTCTGGCACTGCCACTGATATAAGCCACACTTTTCGGTCTTCCATGTGGCTGGTACCGTGATCCAAAATAAGCCTTTGCGCTGGTTTTGATGAGCCCCAGTGTCTTGGCTTCCCCAAACAAAAGGGTTGGGGTTTTAACGGCTCTTTGTTTGCAAATTGTTGCATATTTAGGATCCAGTGCTGGCTGAATAGCCGCCCTCCGCATGCTATTCAGCTCATATTGTACATTACAGAACAGGGCTAGTGCGTCTTGGTGGCCTTTAGTTTGCTCTGTTTTGTCCAGGGTGCGGATGTAAGCTGTGATCCCTGCCGTAAGCCCCTTTAAGGCTTTCTGGATTTTGAGATCATGGTTCCTGATTTCCTTCCCCATATGCTTCCAAATGCATTGGTTGACACTGGGGATTTGTAATACATCACAGTTACCAGGTGGCAGATGTCTGGCCAGTGTCTCTGTGAATATTTGTTGTTGGAGTTGATGGCCAGACATGTAGTTAATACTGGCTGCCATCCTGGAATCCAAGTCTGCCCCTGTTTGACTTGGTTTGAAGTAATCAGCCACCATGTCCAGCAGTGTATGTTTTTCTGCAGATTCAGGATCATGGGAAGCTGTGTGATCAGGGTCTGGCCCATCAGGGTCCTGCCCACTCTCCTCCGAAGAGGTCGAGATTTCAGGGGGTCCCTCACGGGGTACCCATATGGGGCTTGTCTGCCCACTGTGGCTAGTCTCCACATTCATGGGACTGCCACTGTGAAGGAGCTCCTCCAGCAGCTCCTTTAGACGGTGAGCTGCACTTGCTATTTTTGGCTGCTCCCATTCCTGCAGCCTTTCAGCAGTGTGCTGCTCTTCTCTGTATCCCAGCTGTTCCCGTCCCCGGTACTCACGGGTGCTGGTTTGCGGGCTTTCCTCGTCCCGCCGCTGGCCACACCGGTCCTGACTGTCGGTCCACGTCTGTTCCCGGTCAGCTGTTTCTCCTGGCTGCTCCGTATGCAGCCACTCATAGCGGGTTTGTTCCGTCTCCCGCACCCGTTCAGCCCTGGTCCGATATTGATACGGGCTGGTCGCCCGCTGCTGCTCCAAGTCGGGCTCTGCTAGATGGTGCGTTTTTGTTTGAACTTTGCCTCCCGGCCGGTGAGTAAGTTTCGTCGGTGCCAGAATGATTTCTGGCACAGCTGATTCCTCTACCGAGGCCTCTAGAGCCGACGGCTGCTGTCTCTGCCGTTCATCCACGTTTACAACGCGTTTCTCGGGCAGCTTTTTTGCAGACCGCTTCCTTTTCACTCTGTCCATTTTTCTGTGAATAAAAATGCAGAGTCCTTACCTGCCTTTTGCTGGTCCTTTTTTCCTTCTCCCGTTACTGGGGGATGCCCTCCACCCTTCTGTTGACTCGTGCAATGCGTGTAGCGATATGACACGCATGCGTTGGAAGCGGGTTCTTCACGTAGTCACTCACGTGACTCCGAAGTAAAATGTAGGTCCCTTGCAGTCAGAAACAGGTGAGTTGATCATGGGGAACAAGGACATGGCAGACCAATTGAATAACTACGTTGGTTCCGTCTTCACTAAGGAAGACATAAATAATCTGCCGGAAATAGCAGGGGACCGCGGGACAAATGAGATGGAGGAACTGGGTGAAATCCAGGTTAGCCAGGAAGTGGTGTTAGATAAATTGAATGGATTAAAGGCCGATAAATCCCCAGGGCCGGATAGGCTGCATCCCAAAGTACTTAAGAAGTAGCCCCAGAAATAGTGGATGCATTAGTGATAATTTTTCAAAACTCTTTAGATTCTGGAGTAGTTCCTGAGGATTGGAGGGTAGCTAATGTAACCCCACTTTTAAAAAAAGGAGGGAGAGAGAAAACGGGGAAATACAGACCAGTTAGTCTAACATCGGTGGTGGGGAAACTGCTAGAGTCAGTTATTAAAGATGGGATAGCAGCACATTTGGAAAGTGGTGAAATCATTGGACAAAGTCATCATGGATTTACGAAAACTAAATCATGTCTGACGAATCTTATAGAATTTTTCGAGGATGTAACTAGTAGTGGATAAGGGAGAACCAGTGGATGTGATATATCAGAAGGCTTTCGACAAGGTCCCACATAAGAGATTAGTATACAAACTTAAAGCACGGTATTGGGGGTTCAGTATTGATGTGGATAGAGAACTGGCTGGCAAACAGGGAGCAAAGAGTAGGAGTAAACGGGTCCTTTTCACAATGGCAGGCAGTGACTAGTGGGGTACCGCAAGGCTCAGTGCTGGGACCCCAGCTATTTACAATATATATTAATGATTTGGACGAGGGAATTGAATGCAACATCTCCAAGTTTGCGGATGACACAAAGCTGGGGGGCAGTGTTAGCTGTGAGGAGGATGCTAGGAGGCTGCAAGGTGACTTGGATAGGCTGGGTGATTGGGCAAATGCATGGCAGATGCAGTATAATGTGGATAAATGTGAGGTTATCCACTTTGGTGGCAAAAACAGGAAAGTAGACTATTATCTAAATGGTGGCCGATTAGGAAAAGGGGAGATGCAACGAGACCTGGGTGTCATGGTACACCAGTCATTGAAAGTAGGCATGCAGGTGCAGCAGGCAGTGAAGAAAGCGAATGGTATGTTGGCATTCATAGCAAAAGGATTTGAGTATAGGAGCAGGGAGGTTATACTGCAGTTGTACAGGGTCTTGGTGAGACCACACCTGGATTATTGCGTACAGTTTTGGTCTCCAAATCTGAGGAAAGACATTCTTGTCATAAAGGGAGTACAGAGAAGGTTCACCAGACTGATTGCTGGGATGTCAGGACTTTCATATGAAGAAAGACTGGATAGACTCGGCTTGTACTCGCTAGAATTTAAGAGATTGAGGGGGGATCTTATAGAAACTTACAAAATTCTTAAGGGGTTGGACAGGCTAGATGCAGGAAGATTGTTCCCGATGTTGGGGACGTCCAGGACAAGGGGTCACAGTTTGAGGATAGAGGGTAAATCCTTTAGGACCGAGATGAGAAAAACATTTTTCACACAGAGAGTGGTGAATCTCTGGAACTCTCTGCCACGGAGGGTAGTTGAGGCCAGTTCATTGGCTATATTTAAGAGGGAGTTAGATGTGGCCCTTGTGGCTAAAGGGATCAGGGGGTATGGGAAGAAGGCAGGTACGTGATACTGGGTTGGATGATCAGCCATGATCATATCGAATGGCGGTGCAGGCTCGAAGGGCCGAATGGCCTACTCCTACTCCTGCTCCTATTTTCTATTTTTCTATTAACTTAATTTTATCCAATCAGGTCAAGTACCCACTGAGGTAATTAGGACGTCTCAGCCAATCCACTCACTCACTGGTCTGGCTACTGCTGCTCATTAAAACTTGTACATTATACATTATTTGCTCATTGTGCATTAACATTAAAAATCAGTGATGACATAGTGAGCTCTATATTTTCCACAGTAACCTTTCTGCAGGTTGCTTTGCCGATTAATGTTCCAGCAACTGGAAACCCTTTGAAGAGATTATTAGCTATTTATGCTGTTAAAGAATGAGAACATCTCTTTCATCTATATCATAGCATCACTCAAACTTGAATTATTGAATGCTTTATATATTTTATTTTATCTGCAGTCATCCATTAGGTTTGCTATTTGTACTAAATGTTAAACTTTGCAGAGTAAAATGATGATATTCCCCAGAACAGTGGGATCTCTTTCTTGTGATGAGGTTTAAACATCAATTTATTATTCAACTTTTATTTAATTCAGTTTTGTCTCTAAAGAGACAGAGATTTCTTTGTGTCCTTATAACTAACAGTGATACTTTATTCACGATATGGTACCTAACGGTGGAAATTGCTGAACAGAATGTCAGCACAAAGAAAGCTCCAGGAAGATGATCACATAATTGAAACAGCAACTGGGGCTTACGCCAGTTACCCATTCCTGTGAGCTTCTCCCTGTCTCTCCTAAAGGTGCTGATAGACACTGCTCTAAAACTGGACTGAACCCAGCAGCTCTCAAGTGCCTTAAGATGATGGAAGCAGCCTTTCAATATGCCAAGCTTGTGCTGTCACCAAGACACACACGTTCCCTGAACACTAACCCAGTTCCGTTTCTGAGACTATTTACATGATCTGTTTGCACTGTCTTATCAAGAACATTCCAGATGCAGTTCAACAGCTTAGCAAGAAAATAGATTCTCTCATCTCCCCTCTAAGTTGTTTGCCAGTGATTTTGAAAGAATAATTACTGTCCCATTTGCCAGGAGGATATGTTTGTTTTCATCTTCTCATTGTGCTTCTCAGCGTGTTTAAAACATTCATGGGATCATTTGGCCTACCAAGAAAAATAACTTTCCCCCAATCTCTGTACATAACAAATGTCCTTCATCTTTGGTAACAGTGTGGAGAACATCCTTTGTTCACTCCCATGGGAATCCTGTGTCTTTTCTGTGATGTGGTGTAAAGGGTTGTCCACAATAGGTTCTAACGAGTGATAAAAAGTTCTATCATGAACTCTTTGGGTTTATACATTTTTTATTTTTTAATCATCTTCTCAATTTGAGAATTCATGTCCAAAAACACCAGAGTATCACTGGTCTTCTGCAATGTTCATATTCAGGCCCTTTAGAACAGCTCTTTCAACATAGTCTTCCTGAGTGATACCATTGGTATCTTCACACTGAATTCCATCTGCTCAGCATTCAACTTGTTTCACCCAGCTGCTTCTGTGTCATAAGGTCATAAGGTCAGAAGTGATAGGAGCAGAATTAGGCCATTCGTCCCATCAAGTCTACCCTGCCATTCAATCAAGGCTGATCTATCTCACCCTCCTAATGCCATTCTCCTGCCTTCTTCCCATAACCCCTGACACCTGTACTAATCAAGAATCTATCTATCTCTGCCTTAAAAATATCCATTAACTTTGCCTCCACAGCCTTCTTTTGCAAATAATTCCACAGATTCTCCGCCCTCTGACTAAAGAGGTCATCCTCCATTTTCCAATGTTCCACATCATCTGTATCTATACAGGGCTGATTCTATCACTGACTGGAGTTTGGCTCTATACAATGGAAAGAGTAATGGACAAAAACTTAATCCTGATAGAACTTCCCAATAAACCATGTGTTCTTTCTTTACATTGGTTGTATTTTACTTTGTAATATGCCCTTTCCAATCTATCTCTGCTAGGTCTGTTTTCAATTCATTAAAATTATCTCTACCCTGGTTGATTGTTGCACTTTGGATAGGTTCTGATTGATTTCCATAATTCCTTTCAGATTAATTATGTTGTGGTCACTATTAACAAGATCATCCCCTATTGTAATACACAGTTGCCACACCAATCTGTGATTCATGCTGATTAGATGTGTTTTACAGTGCATCTGTTGAAATTGGTAAGAGTCATTGAAGACATGACAAACTTCCTTAGACTCCTGAGGAAGTAAAGGCATTGATGTCAAGTCAAGAGAGTTTGTTGTCATGTGTCCCAGATAGGACAATGACATTCTTGCTTGCTGCAGCACAACAGAATATTGTAAGCATAAATACAGACCAGTTCAGTTCAATATACATATAAATAAGCAAATAAAATGCCTAGTGTCAATGTGGTTGAGCCAGATCAATTTGTTGGCAGTATTTGCACCTGAGGTCCAGTTTCAAGCTGGAAAGGGTACTGAGAAGATTTACAAGGATGTTGCCAGGACTAGAGGGACTGACCAATACGGAGAGGTTGAGTAGGCTGGGACTCAATTCCTTGGAGAGCAGGAGGATGAGGGGTGATCATGAGAGGAGTAGATCGGGTTGATGCACAAAGTCTCTTGCCCAGAGTAGGCGAATCGAGGATCAGAGGACATAGGTTCAAGGTGAAGGGGAAAAGATTTAATAGAAATCTGAGGGGTAACTTTTTCACACTAAGGATGGTGGGTGTATGGAACAAGCTGCCAGAGGAGATAGTTGAGGCTGGGATTATCCCATCGTTTAAGAAACAGTTAGACAGATACATGGATAGGACAGGTTTGGAGGGATATAGACTAAATGTGGGCAGGTGGGACTAGTGTAGCTGGGACATGTTTGTCATCTATGACTGGTCAGTGTGGGCATGTTGGACCGAAGGGCCTGTTTCCACATTGTACCACTCTATGACTCGGTGACTCTATGACCTAGACATTTGAAGCTCCGATCATCTCCACTTCGACAACATTGATGTAAACCGCAGATGCTGATTTACAATAAAAGACCAAAGCGCTGAAGCAACTGACTCCAGCAATTTGTGTCTTTTTTGAAGTAGAGGTTCTTGTCTTGACACCATGTTACTAACTCTCTATCTCCCTCCTGCACTCTGTTTCATCACTGTGTTGAGGTCTAGCCCGGCATGGTGGCGTCATCTGCAAACCTGTAAATGGAGTTAGAGCAGTTGGCCACACAATCACATGTATGATCCGGAGCAGAGGATGCAGCCTTGTGAAGCATGGATGTTGAGAAGGGATAGGGGAGCATGGTGGTGCAGCGGTGGATTTGTGGCCTTACAGCACATGCAGCGCCAGAGACCGGGATTCGAACCCGACCACGGGTGCTGTATGTACGGAGTTTGTATGTTCTCCCCGTGACCTGCATGAGTTTTCTCCGAGATCTTCAGGTTTCCTTTCACACTCCAAAGACGTACAGGTTTGCAGGTTAATTGGTTTGGTATAAGTGTAAATTGTCCCTAGTGTGTGTAGGATAGTGTTAATGTGCGGGGATCGCTGGTCGGTGCAGACTCGCTGGGCCGAACGGCCGGTTTCTGCGCTGTATCTCTAAATTGAACTAAACTAAAAGTATTATGGAGGATATTTTCTCCCGTATTCTCACAGATTGCTATCCATTAGTCAGGAAGTCAAGGATCCCAGTTGTGGAGGGGAGGAGAGGGTGTTGTTGTTTCTGAGGTTTGGTGGAACTTAGGCTGTTATAGGCAGAGTCTTAGGATGTTAAAGTCAATAAATAGGAGTCTGATGTGGGCAACCTTGTCAGCCAGATATTCCAGGGATAAGAGTAGGACCAGGGAGATGGCATCTGTTGAGGACCTGCCGTAGCAGTAGGTGAATAGCTGTGGCTCCCGACTGGAGGGCTGGAGTTAACGTACGCCAGGACCAGCCTCTCAAAAGGCTTCATGATGGTGGATGCCAGAATGACTGTAGTCATTAAGCCATGCACCTAGTTTTTCGTTCACATCAGGATAGTGATCTTCTTAAAGCAAATGGAGAGGACAACTCAGAGAAGATTAAACAAGGAATCATGATCAATGAATAAATGGTATAAAAAGTTATCCCTGTTCACATTCATTGTCATTGGAAGAGAACCATTGCAGATAAAGTGAAGACCGATACATAGAGCAATGGTAATGCGGTTTCTATTTGTAGAATATGGATATTTATTTCATCAGTTTCTGGTGAGTACGAAGGATCCTGATCAGGAAGTAGCAAACTCAATGTTTCTCAGGCACTATAGCTCACCCAGGTGTCCAACATAGCAAGGAGGAAGCACAAACTAATGCACATCTTATTAAGCAAACATAAATAAAGTTGCGTACATGTAATTATTGGATATAACTGATGTTTGATGCAACTTGTGCAAATCTGGAGATAGACACAAAAAGCTGGAGTAACTCAGCGGATCAGACAGCATCTTTGGAGAACAGGAAGAGGTGACGTTTCAGGTGGAGACCATTCTTCAGACTGTGAATCAGAAGAAAGAGAAATATAGACAAATGAATGAAAGATATGCAAAAAGTAACAATGAATAAGGAAACAGGCCATTGTTAGCTGTGGGTTAGGTGAAAACGGATTATAAACTGGAATTAAAACTGGAATTAAGATAAGAAACGCTAGAAATAATTTGGTCAGGTGGGATCTGTGAAAAGAGGAACATTTAATATTTCTGTTCAGGACTGCTTGCAGAATTAACGGTTTCTCTTTCCATAGATGCAACCTAACTTGATCAAAGTCTGTTTTCAGCCATCTAATTTCCCAATCACTCTCCTTCCCACTTGCCATCCATCCCGATCACCACCCATTCTGATAGATACATTGATACATAGACAACAGGTGCAGGAGGAGGCCATTTGGTCCATTGAGCCAGCACCGCCATTCAATGTGATCATGGCTAATCATGCACAATCCAAAACAGCACACAATACTCCAGGTGTGGTCTCACCAGGGTCCACTACAACTGCAGAAAGACTTATTTGCTTCTAAATTCAACTCCTCTCATTACGAAGGTCAACATGCCATTAGCTGATGTACAAGAACACCCAGGTCTCGTGGTACTTCCCCTTTTCCTAATCTGACACCATTCAGATAATAATCTGCCTTCCTGTTCTTGCCACCAAAGTGGATAACCTCACTTTATCCACTTTAAACTGCATCTGCCATGCATCTGCCCACTCACCCAACCTGTCCAAGTCACCCTATATCCTCACAGCATCTTCCTCACAGTTCACACTGCCAGCCAGCTTTGTGCCATCTGCAAATTTGCTAATGTTACTTTTAATCCTTTCATCTAAATCGTTAATATATATTGTAAATAGCTGCGGTCCCAGTACCGAGCCTTGCAGTACTCAACTAGTCACTGCCAGCCATTCTGAAAGGGACCTGTTAATCCCTACTCTGTTTCTTGTCTGCCAACCAATTTTCTATCCATGTCAGTACCCTACCCCCAATACCATGTGCTCTAATTTTGCCCACTAATCTCCTGTGTGGGACCCGATCAAGGGCTTTCTGAAATTCCAGGTACACTACATCCACTGGCTCTCCCTTGTCCATTTTACTTGTTACATCCTCAAAAAACACCAGAAAATTTGTCAAGCAATGATTTCCCCTTCGTAAATCCATGCTGAATTGAACCGATCCGGTTACTGCTATACAAATGCTATTGCATCTTTAATAATCGACTCCAGCATCTTCCCCACCACCGACGTCAGGCAAACTGTTCTATAATTCCCTGCTTTCTCTCTCCCTCCTGTCTTAACGATTAACAGAAGATAACAAAAAAAGACAAGCTGAAAATTTTTCTGCGAGTAAAAATTGTCGGCAGTGGTAGTGAGGTCACCACATCGTTGTAGGTAGTTGAGGTAGCCGTAGATAATCTCCTTTGCTGACCGAGCATTTTAATTGGGGAAAAAAAACGTAAGCACGAGTTTTTAGAACCAAGGAAAACCGACCGGTAATGTTAAATGCCCGCTAAACTTCACAGCTGTGTATCTCTGGCTTATTAAAAGTTGTCTGGCTTCTTAAAAGTGTCTCTACTCCTTCTCCCCCCCCCCCCCCCCCCACTTCTCTCTCCCCTTCTCCCCCCTTCCCACCCCTTCTCCCGCCTTCTCCCCCCCCCCCCCCACTGTGCCAGCCACCTTTAACCTTCCTGTTCATCGCGGGTATCACCTTGGCTTTGCACCGTGTGAATTTCAGACAGCGCGCCCCGCTTTCCATGGCCCCCCGCCTTTGCGATATGTGTGTGTGTGTGTTTGTGTTCAGCGCTGACGGTCGATCCAGCTCGTGGTTTTTCAGGCGAGTGCCCCCGAGCTCGAAGGTCGCAGACAGTTTGCTGAAAAGTTGCGTAAGTGGGACAGGCCCTTAACTCTACTGCCAAGGTGGAGACGGCCTTATCAATTCTTAAAAATCGGTATTAATGTAGGTCAAACATATATTTGTTCATCTAACCTTTTTTCCCCAAGATGAGAATTTTGCTTTCATTTGTCTGGCAAGAACTGAAGCTAATTATCCGTTTCCAAGTTAGACTGTCCCACTTGGCTGTCTTTTGCACGCCATTTACGCGACCTGCTAGCATGTGGGTAGAGTATGGGTAGAGCGTAGGTAGCGCGGGGACGGGCGCATGGAGTGGTGTGGTGGAGTGTGGACTTCGTCCTGCACAAAATCGTCGCGCGCCACCAGGCCTGTCGCGTAACTGACGGCCAAAGTGGGACAGGCCCAAGACCCTGGCGCAACGCAACATCTCACCTCCAACAGCAACAGAAGCAGGCAAACGATCGCCGAACTCGGCCTGGGGCTCACGGCCGTTGCGGTCCGGATCCGCCCCCACTCCTACTCCCAGAGCGGGGCCAAGAAAATTGAAGATAGACACAAAATGCAGGAGTAACTCAGCAGGACCGGCAGCATCTCTGGAGAGAAGCAATGGGTGACGTTTCGGGTCAAGATCCTTCTTTCAGACTGAAGAAGAGTCTCGACCCGAAACATCATCCATTCCTTCTCTCCAGAGATGCTGCCGATCGTGCCGAGTTACTCCTGCATTTTGTGTCCATCTTCAAATGACGTCACGTGCTCCCAACGGCTGTGCGGACGCATGATGACTCGCGCGACTCTCGCGGGACCATCGCGTAATTAGCGTGCCAAGGACACGCAAGTGGGTCAGGGGCTTAACTTTCACTCTCCAAGCATCTGCAGTGATTCGCACAGTAATTCCACAACTGCTGGTAAGACTAGACTTCACAAATCTTTTGGGCGTCAAAATATTGGAAGAGACATCCTTGTAGAGTATTTGCGTGCTTGCTGCAAAAACAGATCCCCATTGAACCTGGTCTGGTGTGTTCCTTCCACAGCTCTCATGCACGCAGTGGTGTTTGGCAACGTGACTGCGATAATCCAGAGAATGTATTCTCGACGTTCCTTGTACCACACCAGGACTAAAGACTTGAAGGACTTCATTCGTGTTCATCGACTGCCCAAACAACTGAAGCAGCGAATGCTCGAATGTTTCCAAACCACATGGTCTGTGAATAGTGGTATTGATGCAAACGAGGTACATATCTCTAACTTTATCTCTTATAAACATCGGGTTCTCTCAATGGTCAAGAACTGAAAAATTGATTAGAGTGTAACAAAATGACAAGTTTAATCAAGCTACCTGTTTTCCCCCCTCTTTGCCTGTAATCTATAGATCCTTATTGATCTTATAGAGGTGTATAAGATCATGAGAGGAATAGATTGGGTAGATGCACAGAGTCTCTTGCCAAGTGCAGGAGAATCGAGGAACAGAGGACATAGGTTTAAGATGAAGGGGAAAACATTTAAGAAGCAGATAGGCAGGTACATGGATAGGACAGGTTTGGAGGGATATGGAGCAAATGCGGGCAGGTGGGACGAGTGTAGCTGGGACATTGTTGGTCGGTGTGGGCAAGTTGGGCTGAAGTTCCTGTTTCCACACTGTATCACTCCATTTGATTAGTTAAACTTATGATTTGAACAGCATAATTCCATTGCAGTCAATTAGCCCAGTTTAGCACCTGTATTAATCATTCATCACCATCTGATAATCTCATGACAACAGGAAAAATACAGGGAACATATTTCAGTGTTCATCACTCGACACTCGAGGTGTGGAGGAGGTTCTATTCCTTGACCCACGCCATCACAACCCATGGCCTTCACTCCCATCAACACACGTCTATCCCAAGGTGTTCTCCTCTGTATGTTATTAGTGCGGGGGCTTGTCTGTTTCCTTTGACGACTCTACTCTGGTGCCAATGAATTTCAAGACGATTTGTGTTGGACTATGGGCTTCTTCCTGTCTTCATTTTAGGTCTTGCACTACAATCAAATTACTGGTTCGAGTCCCAATCATTGATTAAAACTGGTGTAGTCTTCAGATGGTTTTCATATACATTTTTAATGACTTGCTACTTTTGCATTTTTAAGCAGGTAGAGGAGAAACAATTTTGGAGGGTTAACTAAAAGCTGGCACTGGGCAGGACTGTAAAGGAACAATTGGAACAGCTTTATAGTGAAGGGTTTTTAGTTTTTACAGAAGGGAAGAACTGTTTTCTTTTGTGTGCAGTTGTTTACCCCCTGAGCAGAAGGCATAAACGAAGGATATCTGTGTGATCCAGGCATTTGTGATTCACAATGGCATTACATGGAGTGAGTGTCGACTGTTGAAATGAGCAGGTTAGTGGGAGTCAGATTATGCAGCACCCACCTTCCTCCTTACAACATGGACCACTCAGCTTGATTTAATGTTTCAGATTACTGAATATTCTCTGCCCTAATTGCTTCTCCCCACAGCTGTGGCCTGACCGCTGTTTGTCTAATTGTTTTGTGTCACTGAACTAACTGCTGCTTTTCCAACTGCTGTGGGTCTTTAACTCCAAAATTCTGACTGCACCACAACCTTCCTCTCACACCCTTCTTCCATTCTGACCTGAATCTGTCAAATCCATTACTGTCTGGTTCTGAAGAAGGGTCTCGACCCAAAACACCACCTCGTCCAGAGATGCTGCATGTCCCGCTGAGTTACTCCAACATTTTGTGCCTATCTTTGATGTTAACCAGCATCTGCAGTTCCTTCCTACACAAACCTCGGTCCTCCCTCCACCTATTTTCTTGTTTGCATGGCTTTGTCCCAACTGTTCTCTCCAAATATTTTGCATTACCTAGTACTTCTGGTCAATTGATTCAAGAATGGAGTGCTTACAGTGACAAGTTTGTAAAGACTATATCAAGACATTTAGAGCTAACATAATCAGGGCTAACATAGGGCTAACATAATCAAGGGGTATAGGGAGAAAGCAGAAACGGGATACTGATTATGGATGATCAGCCATGATCATATTGAGTGGAGGCGTGGGTCGAAATCCCGAATGGCCTACTCCTGTACCTATTTGCTATGTTTCTAAGACTTAAACTTGTGAGTGTGAGAAATACTAATGCAACCATTTGGTGCTTGGTGTAGTCCAATGCCAAAGGCTATAATTGAGAATAATATTATATGAAGTACAAATGAAGACGTGTGCGTGGCTTTGTTAAATTGTGAGATGGTCAGTGAGAATCACACCTAATAGTAAGATTAACCGAGAACTTACCAGTTTGAAGTTTGATCTGTATTTTACGAGGAGTTACGATGAGGGATTACGTGAAGAACCCGTCCAGCACGCATGCGCGACATAATTCAAAGCAGCGGTGTGGAATCACAGGAAAACACAATAATTGAAATAAACATAGTAAAGAAAAGGAGAACTAAGATATAAGTTGATCTCTATAATTGAGGGTGGGAGCGGAGGGCACGTAATCCCTCATCGTAACGCCTCATAAAATACAGATCAAACTTCAAACTGGTAAGTTCTCGTTTAATCTTACTATTTTACTTCGGAGTCACGTGAGTGACTACGTGAAGATTTTAAAGCTCTGTGATTTCAAACCGTGTAACAGTTCATACTTCACTCGCTGCCGAAGTCATTCAAGGGTAGGAAGTATGTTATCGTAATCAACCATGAATCTGTTTGTAAAACAATAATGGTATTTATTAAACAATAACAAAAATAAAAAATGCTCCCCCGGGCTTAAATTATATATTTGCAGATTCTAAAACTCTTTCTGCAAATAAAACAGGTTCTGCTAGCGGCTTATTGTAGAACGTTTGGAATGTTTTCTCCATGGACCACCCCGCTGTAGCCAGGATGTGGTCCAATGGCACGTCCATCCTTTTAGCCGCCGATGTGGATGATGCCCTGGTGGAGTGAAATGTATATATGTCAGTATCTACTCCAGCTGCTCCAAGTACCTGCTTTTTTTTTTTTTGTTTATTTTATTAGAAGTTAATACAATACAAAACAATACAGTGGCACCTAATTTTAGGTGCCAACTATGTCATACCGTGATCCATTCTATGTACAACCTCTAGTTTTATGTTATGAGTAAGCAAGACAAGAAAAAGAAAACAATAGAAAGGGGAAAGAGTGGAAAAATAGATGGTAGAGAGTAGAAAAATGTGAAGTGTGGATATAAAAAATTAAAATAAAAAAATAAAATAAAAAAGAAAAGGTGGAAAGTAGAAATAGAAGAAAAGGCCCCTTAAAAGAGAATTTTTCTAATCTATATTCGGAGATGTAGATCTATCCACGTCATGAACTGAAATCAGCAATCCTTATGGTACCGCTGCATCACATGATTCCAAAAAGTCGATGAAAGGAGACCAACTACTTAAGAATTGGTCATATTTATCTATTAGTCGGAGTCTCATTTCTTCAAGGCGTGCTATGTCCATCATATTCCTAATCCACATTTTAACAGTTGGTATGGTTGTATTTTTCCAAAATTTAAGTATCAATTTCTTTCCAATTATTAACGCATAATTAAAAAAAACATTTTGGTCTTTATTTAAATTGGTATCTTCTCCTATTATTCCAAATATAATCCATTCCATTTTGGGTTCTATTCTTGACTTGAAGAGCTTTGTAAATATATCAAATATATCACTCCAAAATTTATTCAACTTTGTACATCCTACAAATGAATGTGTTATATTAGCGTTTTGAAACAAACATTTATCGCATCTGGGAGAGACGTTTGGATAAAATGTATTCAACCTCGTTTTTGAATAATATAGTCTATGTAATAATTTGAATTGAATTAAATTATGTCTTGTATTAATAGAACAGTTATGTGTATTCATCAAATACTTTTCCCATCTATCCTTCGAGATCTTTATCATTAGCTCATGTTCCCAATCTTCCCTTAGTGCTTCTGTTGAGGGTGATTCTCAATATAATATATTATTATAAAAGTATGATATTAATTTTTGTGAATCAGCCTTAATATTCATTGCTTCTTCTAAAGGGTCTAAAAATATAGTTTGAAATCTATGTATATATTTATTCATAAAGTCACATACCTGTATATATTTAAAATATTGATTATCCTTCAATTTAAATTTAAATTTTAATTGTTGAAATGATAACAGTTTGCCCAATTCATACATATCCCCTACTTTCCTAATCCCCAGTCTATCCCATTGTTGACATGTGTTGTCGATGAGAGAAGGTTTGAATGCGGGGTTGTTCAATAGTGGGGTTAGTACTGATAAATTATTTAATTTCAAGGATACTTTTATTTGTTTCCAAATTCTTATTATATTGTGAATAATTGGGTTCTTCTTATATATTATACTATTCAATTTTATCGGTGAGAGCAGGATCATTCCTATATCGTGCGGATAGCACTCCTCTTTCTCCATTCTTATCCACTCCAACTGCTGAGTGGAACTATCCAGCCAGTACATTATGTTCTTAATATGCACTGCCCAGTAGTAATACATAAAGTTAGGTAATGATAAACCCCCAACTTCTTTAGATTTGCACAAATGCTTTCGTTGAATTCTATGTGTTCTGTAATCCCATATAAAATTAGTGATAGTGGAATCTAGTTTTTTGAAAAAATATTTTGGAATATATATTGGGATCGCTTGAAACAAATATATTAATTGTGGTAAGAAAGTCATTTTTATAGCGTTAATTCTACCTATCAATGAGAGCGGAAGTGTTTTCCAAAATTTAATCATATCATTCAGTTTATTTAATAGTGGTATAAAATTGGCACTAAATAATGATTTGTGTCTTCTCGTAATATGAATACCCAGATACTTGAATTTTTCTGTTGCAATTTTGAAGGGGAATTTGTGGTTTTAAAGACATAAATTCGCTTTTATTCCAATTTATTCTATATCCTGAAAAAGAGCTGAATTCCTCAATTAGTGTTAATAAGGTGGGTATACTCGTTTGTGTATTAGTAATATATAAAAGAATATCATCAGCATATAGTGAAATTTTATTCTTTGAATCCTTAGTGTTATATCCGTGAATATTCGGGTGATTTCTAATCCTTTCGGCCAACGGTTCTATCATAAGGGCAAATAGCAATGGTGATAAGGCACACCCTTGCCTATTACCCCTTGATAAGTAAAATTTTGGAGATAGCGTATTGTTAGTTAATATTCTTGTATCGTATCTATCGTAAAGTAGTTTAACCCATCTAATAAAATTCTCTCCAATATTGAATTTTTGGAGTACCTTGTATAAATACTGCCATTCTACTTGATCAAATGCCTTCTCTGCATCCAGCGTGACAACTGAAATATCTTCATTGTCCTCATTATGAGAGTACATTATATTGAAAAGCCTTCTCAAATTATTAAATGATTGTCTTTTGGGTATAAATCCCGTTTGATCCGTATTTATTAAATTGTTAATATAATTATTTAGCCTTCTAGCTAGAATCTTTGCTAAAATGTTCTGATCCGTATTTAGTAGTGAAATAACTCTATAAGAACCCGGTTCATCTAAATTTTTAACTTTTTTTGGTATAAGTGTTATTGTTGCTTCTGCTAGGGTTTCTGGTAGTTTATTTTCGGTATAAGCCTGCGTGTATAAATTGAATAATCTTGGTATAATTGACTCCTGAAATCTTTTATAAAATTCATTACTAAAACCGTCTGGTCCTGGGGTCTTCCCATTTTTCAGTGAGTTTATTATTTGTTTTATTTCTTCACTAGTAATCCGTGCTCCTAATTGCTCTTGTTCTAAACTATCCAATTTTGGGAGCTTGCAATTATCTAAAAAAATTGTAATTTTACTTACATCTGTATTTATTTTAGATGTATATAAATTGTGATAAAATTGGGCAAACCTCTTGTTAATATCCTTAGGCAGTGTTAAATACTCACCCTTATCCGATTTAATTTTAGTAATAGTTTTTTCCTTTTCTCGTTGCTTCAGTTGCCTCGCAAGTAGTTTATGTGGCTTATCCCCAAATTCGAAGTGTGCTTGTTTTGTAATTTGGAATAATCTTATTACTCTAGCCGATAGTATTCTATTGACTTTATATTTCAATAAAGTTATCTTATTATGTTTATTTATGGTTGGGTCAGTTGCATTGTCCAGTTCTAGTAGTTTTATTTTCTGTTCTATCCGCTGAAGTTCTCTTTTATTTTCCTTATTTTGAAAGCTTTGGTAAGAAATGATGACGCCGCGAATATATGCCTTGAAGGCTTCCCATAATAGCGGTGCAGAAATACCCGGCGTGTCATTTATTTCGAAAAAAAGTTTTATTTGTTCTTTTATATACTCATAACCCTGCGGGTTATTTAATATATGTACATTGAATCTCCAAAAAGGTTTTATACTCGGCATTCCCTCAATTTTAAGTATAAAAGTCAATGGTGAATGATCAGAAATAATACTATTATGATATGATGGTTTATTCGTATACGGGATTAATTTTGTGTCCAATAAAAAATAGTAAATTCGCGAATAAGTTTTGTGAACTGATGAATAAAATGAGTATTCCCTACCACTTGGATTTGCTATTCTCCAAATATCAGCTATGTTATTATTTTTTATATAAGTATTTAAAAATTCACAGGTCTTAGTTTTAACAAGACGCTTCCCTAGCTTTATTGATTTATCTAAGTATGGATCTATAACACAGTTAAAATCACCCCCCATTATTATATTTTGATAATTATGCTCTGCGATTAAATCTATTATTTTCCTAAAAAATTGTGGGTTATCAAAATTAGGCGCGTAAATATTTATCATAGTTAATGGTGTATTGTAAATTTCTCCCGTGACTATAACATATCTTCCCTCTTTATCAGATATAGATTTCTTTAATTTAAAAGCTATACCCTTCCGAATTATAATAGCCGTGCCTCTTGCTTTAGAGGTGAATGAGGAGTAATAGGTTTGACCTATGCAATTTGCCCTTAATCTGATCTGAGTTTGTTGTTTCAGATGTGTCTCTTGTAGGAAAGCAATATCCATATTTAATGATTTTAATTGTGCCAGAATTTTACCCCTCTTAATTCGCTCATTCGCACCTCTGATGTTCTAACTACAGAAGGTGAGACCTCCGATATTTATTCGACTATTATCTTGCATTGGCTATTATTACCAGACTGTATGATTCATGTGATGCAGCCAAGTACCTCGGGATCCCGAATCCAGAGTTGTCCTTCATAATTTCTACAGTAGTTCTACATCCCCTGACACTATTAAACATAATTAAGGGAAAGAGAAAAACATAAAATAAAGTGTACATAAAAATTGTTAAGTCATACAACAAATAATTGTGAATAAACAAAAAAAGTGAATGTAATTTATCAAAAAAGCGATAAATTACAAAAAAGCCACCTAAGGTAGCTAGATTTGTTTTTAAATTGACCTCCGTCGATGAGATTATGCACTGGGCCTTGTCCCCCTATTAGAATTTGACCCAACGTTAGTCGGTTCCCTCTAATTGTTACCAAAATTATCATATCAGGTCAATTAATCGCTGAACAGTTTAAAATAGAATAAAATAAAAGGGAAGGTAGAAAATTTGGATTAAAATTAAAGAAATTATGGGTTAAAGTACCTCGTCAATAATGACACTTTTCATTTACCTGTATGTTAAGTAATTCATAATTAGAATTTAGTATTTAAAATATATGTCTAACCTCCCCCATCCTTCCTGCTATATAGTTAGTCGTGTTAGTATAGTACATTATGCCTTTAATGTTAGTTGAGTTTATTGCGCGTAAGTGGTTAATTAGTTAGTTAGTTATATGTATAAATAATAGGTCATATAGTGTGGAACAGATGCCTCATAATGGCCATTTCAAAAGGAGACGGTCTCATAGTTCTCCGTGCTGAGGGGTTTGTTGACGAGCTTGCGACCTTGAGCTTCCATCTGTGCTTTCAGTTCAGAAGTTTAATTCGGCCTCTGTTATTGAACAGCACATTCTTGCCAGATAAGCCTGTCTGGTAACCGTCTGAAGCGTTCTAGTGTCTTAATTGAAACAGAAAAAACAAAGTTCCACAGATAAAATGTCTATTATTCTGTTCCTCCTTGAATTTTGTTTAAAATCTCCTGGGCGTATTTGCAAGCAGAGTCCGGGTCCGTAAATGAGCGTTGCTTGCCCTTAAACGTAATTAGCATTTTCGCTGGATAGATCACGCCATAACGAACTTCAGAATGTCCATATAAAATACTGCTTGCCCTTTTAAACTCGCGTCTTTTTGCCAAAATTTCCCGAGGATAATCCCTGTAGAATCTTACGATATTATCAGCAAATGTAAGATTTTTTCCATAGGTTATCTTCTTTAATAGAGTTTCCAAAGTTGAAATATCCAGGAACTTTACAATGATTTGCCTTGGTTTAGCATTATCATGTTTTTGGAAGCGACCCACTCGATGAGCCAGATCTATCTTTGGTTTTTCTGGAAGTTTGAAAACATCTTTAAGTAGATTAGTAATAAAATCACGCATTTGAAGGCCGTGTTCAGCACCCTCTTTAACTCCTACTATTCTCAGATTTTGCCTCCTTGACCTGGCCTCTAAATCTTGACATTTCTCATTCAGTTTATTCGTTAGCTCCCAATTAGTATCGTGTTGTTTTTTCAGACCTTGTATTTCTTGGCTCATCTGTTCCATTTCACCATCCATCTCTTCCATCAATTTTTCCGAGTCTGTTAATTGCTTCAGCAGGGTGTCATGTTTATTGTTATAATCTTTCTGCATACTTTCCAATTCCTTCGCCGTCCTGGACTCCAAATCTTTAAACTGCTGGTTCAGGGCTACATAAAGCTCTTTTACTTCGCCGCAGCTATTATCAATTTTCTTAGAAAGATTGCCCTCCATAGTGGAGAAGTTGTTCTGAATTGTAGAATTCATTTTGGCAAATTGCTTCTGAAGATCTTTAGTAATATCTTTAAGAATATTAGCTCTTACCGTTTCTTCCCAGCTTTTCATTTCTTTCTCCTTTGTATCACTTCTCGCAGCCATATCGCTTGTAGGTTGTTGAGGTTCCAGCTCCTCTTCCAAACTTTCAAAAGTGAGTTCCGGGGTGGTTTCAAGCTCATCTAGAGGTTTTTGGAGCTGGAAACTGATTGTAGTCTTCTTGGGTCCTCTCTGACCTCTTCTCTTTCTCATCCAGTTTTTACGATTAGATCATTTAAAATCCCAAATCCACTGGTACCGTTTGATGGAGTCAGTACCCTCGACGTTCAGCAAACCTGATAAGATTTTTTAACTCGATCCTGGCATGGGAGTCGACTTTAAACATGATTTGGTGGAGGAGAGCTCAGTGCAGCTGCCTTCACTGCTTCATAGCAGCCACCGGAAGTCCCCAAGTACCTGCTTGAGCCATCTTATAACCATATAACCATATAACAATTACAGCACGGAAACAGGCCATCTCGGCCCTACAAGTCCGTGCCGAACAACTTTTCTTGAGATGGTTTGGCTCGACACCCAACCATGAGGTTTCTTGTGGCTGACCCATAAGGCTTTTTCTCTCCCTCGGGAATCTCTTGTTGTGTTGATGTAAGTGAGTAAATGAGTCATGACACATAACCATGGGTCAGGTGGGTATGCCCAGAAATCCATAACTAGGCCTGAAGTTCCTGGCCTGCTCTGCTTTACCAGCTCCTGAATAGGGAATGTGACACGGTCTGGTGTTATAACCATGTTGTCCAGCCGCAGTAAGTGGAGGGACTGGACTCTTTGTGCTGAGACTAGTACCATCAGCATGACCGTTTCAGGGTTAGCTGTTCCAGGGTGAGAGACCTGGCTGGTGACCATCCCCTTAGGTATGTCAGGACTACACTTGCATCCCAGATTTGGGTGTACCTAGGTCTAGCGGGGGTTTGAGTTGAATATCCCTCTCATGAGTTTGATCACCAGTGGGTGAGACCCTATGGCCTGTTGTCCTGGTGCCTGTTTTAAGTAGGCTGACAGAGCACTTCTGGCAGTATTGATGGCGCTGTAGCTCAGTCCTTCATTATGGTGAAGGCCGGCCAGGAACTCCAGTACATTAGTTACGGTTATTGATGAATATGTTGTCCCAGTATTCGAGCAGTATCTTTCCCACTTCCTGATGCTCGATAGGTATTGTTTCCTGGTGGACATACGGTGGGACGCTGTCATCGTGTTGATGGTCCTGTCAGATAATCCCAGGCCCAGCAGTGGTCTTTTCAGAATCTGCAACCCAGTAGGTTAATCCTGTCATGGCATGGATGACTTATGCCTGATACCGGGTGAGTCAATAGGTCTGGGCTACTGGGAATGGCCATTGAAGATTCCATGACCATGTCGAGGACCACTGGGAACCATGGCTGTGTAGGCCAGTCGAGTACTATCAAAATACGTGAAGCAGAGTCCATCTGTATTTTGCGTAGTACCCGACTGATGAGGCAGAAGGGGGGAAAGGCATAAAAGAAATAGTTTCCCCAGTCCAGCGCGAATGCATCTATCGCTGCTGCCTCAGGGTCTGGTCCCCAAGCGACATACATTGGTACCTGGTGATTTAGTCTGGATGCAAAGAGATCTATATCAGGTGTGCCATATTGCTTTGTAATTTTAGCAAATGCTTTAGGATTTAACATCCATTCGGTGTTATCATTGAATTTGCGTGACCTGGTGTCTGCCACTGTATTTAGCTTACCTGGTAGGTAAGTTGCTGATAGCCAAATATGTCTATCGACACACCATTGCCAGATTATGTTGACCAAATTGTCACATGATATCGATTTTATTCCGCCCATATGGTTAATATAGGCCACCACCGTGGTATTATCAATCTGTAAACGAACATGCAAGTGGTGCATATTCGTAGAATATGCTTTTAAACCATAAAACGCACCCAACATTTACAAATAATTTATGCCCAGTGTCTGTAGTAAAGATGATTCTAGGTTAGTCCATCTACCACCTGTGCTGGATATGGTATTAGTTGCTCCCCAGCCTTGAGCACTGGCATCTGTTTGTATAGTTAACGTTGGGTTATTGATGACGATAGGGCTGGAACAACGCCAAATGTTCTCTGTCCACCATTGTAACTCTGATATTGCTTTAAAGGGTAATTTCATGGTTCGGTCAAAGTGACCTGCATGTTGTTTAGCTGGAAATTGTGTAGCTGGAAATGCTGCTACTATTTTGCCAATTACTCTTGCCACTTGTCGGATGGTTGGTCATCGCTAACCATTAAATTGTTACACATCTGTGCCAATTCTGCTGCTTTATCTTTTGGCAATGTTACAGACACGTGGACTGAGTTAATTGTGAATCCCAGATAGTCCATAGTTGTGGATGGCGTCAACTTAGATTTATCAGGATGTAAGACAAATCCCAGGGTTTCAAACAATTGTTTGGTAGCTAATACAGCTGATTTAGCCAATTCCATGGTTTTGCCTACTATTAAGATATCATCAAGATATGCCATGACAATATGTCTCTGTTTTCTTAATGTTGCCAAGGCTGGTTTTAATATCTTGGTAAATAGTCTTGGGGCTGATGTTAACTCATTAGGCAACGCTTTAAACTGCCATTGTTGCCCCATCCAGGTAAATTTCAGGTATCTGTGATGATCCTTTTGAATGGGTACTGAATAGTAATCATCTATTAAATTGATGCTTGCCATAAAGTATCCTTTGGAAATCAGTTGTTTGGCTGTTACAAATGTTTCCGTTTTGAAATGTATATACTTAACAAAGGTATTTAGTGAGGTTAAGTCAATGATGATGCGACATCCACCATCTTTTTTGTTTTTGGTAAATATATTTGAGACAAATTCCAAAGGTTCATGTTTGGATTTCTCAATGATACCCTTTGTAAGTAACCTCAGCAGTCCTGCTTGACCCTTTAGTTTTTCTTTGACTGAGAGGGTAAAGACCCTTTGGGGTGCATGCTGAACTGGTGGCATATTTTCTTGAATGAATTCTATTTTGTGTGCCACGAATACTGTTAAGTATATAACTATCATTCGTGATAGTCCTCCATGCTTCCATGAACAGGTGTAATCTCCCCCCTGTTAGTACAGAACCCCCACTTTTTATATGCTGGTAGGAACCAGACCCACCCACCTCCATAGTTATGGGAGTGTTCCTTTCTTCGTTTTCTTCATCCGTCGTTGTGCTGCTGGATGTACTGCTGGTCGGGGGTGGCGCATTTTCCATGGGGTCCGCTCTGGGCCCTGGCCTAAAAAAAGCTTTCGGGGATGGTATGCGGACCCCGAGCTTTCACCAGTCCCATGAGTTTGACGTCGACTGGTGGACGTGGTGGGGTAGTGCTGTCTGGGTTGTGTGGGTCTGCTCGTTCCGGGGCCTGCCCTCATGAGGCCGAATGCTTTGGACTCTTCCTCTAGGTCTTTTACTTGTTTTGACAAGTCCTTACCAAATAGCAGGATCTGTGGCTCTGAGGCCGGTGTTTTGCACAGTCTTGCAAATTTGGGATTGAGGGCATGTCTTATTATCTCCTAGCGGAGGTTGTTTATTTCGTATTGGGTGTTACACAGCAGAGCCAGAGTGTCTTGCTGGTTGGTGGTCATGTCCACCCCGTCCACGGAACGAGCATAGGATGTTATGGCTGACGTCAGGAGCTTGAGGATACGCTGCAATTTTAGTTCCTGGTTTCGGATACTCTGCCCAACATACCCCCAGATTTGGCTGTTGACGGCCGGTACGTTGAGCGAAATGCAGTTCTCCGGAGGCGAGTAGAGTTCTAATGCCTCATTGATAACCTGTTCTTGTAGGGGTTTGAAGGACAGGTAGTCAATGCTGGCCGCCAATTTTGCCTGCAACGGCCGCCCTGCTCGTGGTGTAGCCACGTAGTGATTCACCACACCCAGCAACTCTTCCTGGTCCTGTACCCCGTGCGTACTCCCGACATCTTCGGCCAGTGACCCCTGTTCCTGATCAGCCCAGTTCTGGTCGCCAACGCTGCCCTCGGCAGAGGGGTAAGCGATGGGCAGTGCATTGTAAGGCACTGGTACGGGAGTGCCTGAACTCCCTTGCCGAGACTGCTCCAGCTCCCGAAGCAAGTCTCGCTGGAGCATTTGCTCCATGAGCCTTTCCATGCGGGTCAGGCGGCTGCCTCTGCCGCTCTAAGGTGGCGAGTCTTTCTCGTCGGAATCATCAGAGATTACCGGCCGTTTTATTTTTTGTTTTGATTTGCCTCCAGTCCGCTGCTGTTGGTCAGACTGCGCTAGCGGTACTGGGCTTGGCTCGGTATCAATGATTGTGGACCGCAGCGTGTGCGGTCCAGGTGCCGCCTCTCGCCCCTCACTGATGAAATGCTCCTGTTCTGTTGGAGGCGAACGAGGGCGGCCTTTTTTCCTTGTCTTGTTTTGCTCATTTTCCAGCTTTTCTCGATCTGGAGTGCACAAAGCAGAGCAAAGTTTTGTAAATTACGACCTCAGAGTAAGTACTTACCTGACAGTCCGCCTCTTTAAGATTGTAGCGTGAGCGCCTGTACTCCCGTTCGTCGCTGTTGACTGCGTGAACGCTCATGTCGTGCATGCGTGCTGGACGGGTTCTTCACATAGTCACTCACGTGACTCCGAAGTAAAATCTGTATTATTGTCATTGACGACCATTCCAGTTCAGTGTGTGAGAAAACTTGTGTAGAAAGGAACTGCAGATGCTGTTTTAAACCGAAGAGAAATGCAAACAGCTGGAGTAACTCAGAGGGTCAGGCAGCATCTCTGGAGAAAAGGAATAGGTGACGTCTTGGGTCTGAAGAAGGGCTTCCGCCTGAAACGTCACCTGTTCCTTTTCTCCAGAGATGCTGTCTGACCCACTGAGTTACTCCAGCTGTTTGTGTTTATCTTCCACGTGAGAATACTTGCCAGGTGCCGGGCAAGAACTTAGAGAGATAAATATTGGAGATTGGCATGGATAGGTGACAGAAATAAATGGCTCCGCTTTGAATAGCCTTGACCCAAGAGTTTGTGCCTGTGTTGTATTATATGGGTAGAAATCACGTTGCACATTCTCTGCCTAGATGTATCACGCAGACAATGCTCTTGCGGCTCTATGTCGGGATGAGGTGTTGGTCACTTTCCCACACTCCTGGATCCAAATATGGAACCTGTACTGACGTTCTGATATATTGACAATACTGACTCTCCAGTTTGAAGAAGGGTCTCAATGCAAAATGTCACCTATTCAGTGATAGGAGCAGAATTAGGTCATTTGGCCCATGAAGTCCACTCTGCCATTCAATCATGGCTGATCTATCTCTCTCTCCTAACCTCATTCTGCCTTCTCCCGATAAACCCTGACACTCGTATTAATCAAGAATTTATCTATCTCTCTTAAAAATATCCATTGAATTCCACAGATCATCACTCCATCATTACCATCCTCTGACTATTTCTTTTCTACATAAATGGTGTCTGATCTGTTGTGTTACTCCAGCTCTTTGTGTCTATCTTCGGTTTAAACCAGCATCTGCAGTTCCTTCCTGGAGAAGAGATTACACCCGTTTTGTCCTATCTGCGTAGATGTGAAGATTTTGCAACTAAGAATTTCATTGTTCAGTTTCAGTCCACATGGCAACTCTTGTCTCTCCTGAAGGATCATTGGAGCATAAGTGGAAGAGGTGTTCTCCCTAAAGTTCAAACCAAAATTTGTCATGAACCATTTTGTGGAATTATCCGCTATAAAATCGTATAACACAAAAGTGTCAGCTATAAAGAGAGATTGTATAAACTTGGATTGTTTTCTCTACAGCGTTGGAGACGAAGGCAAGATCTCACAGAAGTTTTTAAATTATGAGGCATAGACTGTGTAGATCGTCTCTTTTTCCCAGGATAGAAATGTCAAATACTGGAGATCATAGCTTTAAAGTGAGGGGGGTGGTGGGGGGGGATTTAAATGAGATGTGTGAGGCACATATTTTACTCGGAGAGTGGTAGGCATTTGGAACGCACTGCTCGGGAGTGTGGTGCTAACACAGATAGGATAGAGACTTGCAAGAGGCATTTAGAGTGGTAGATGAATGAACATGCAGTGTATGGAGGTATATACAGTGACTTGCAAAAGTATTCATACCCCTTGAACTTTTCCACATTTTGTCACGTTACAACCACAAACGTAAATGTATTTTATTGGGATTTTATGTGATAGACCAACACAAAGTGGCGCATAATTGTGAAGTGGAAGGAAAATGATACATGGTTTTCAGATTTTTTTACAAATAAAAAACTGAAAAGTGTGGCGTGCAAAAGTATTCAGCCCCCTTTACTCTGATACCCCTAAATAAAATCCAGTGCAACCAATTGCCTTCAGAAGTCACCTAATTAGTAAATAGAGTCCACTTGTGTGTAATCTAATCTCAGTATAAATACAAGGTACACAAAAAAACTGGAGAAACTCAGCGGGTGCAGCAGCATCTATGGAGCGAAGGAAATAGGCAACGTTTCGGGCCAAAACCATTTATACATCTTCAGTATAAATACAGCTGTTCTGTGAAGGCCTCAGAGGTTTGTTAGAGAACATTAGTGAACAAACAGCATCATGAAGCCCAAGGAACACACCAGACAGGTCAGGGATAAAGTTGTGGAGAAGTTTAAAGCAGCGTTAGGTTATAAAAAAATATCCCAAGCTTTGAACATCTCACGGAGCACTGTTCTATCCATCATCCGAAAATGGAAAGAGTATGGCACAACTGCAAACCTACCAAGACATGGCCGTCCACCTAAACTGACAGGCCAGGCAAGGAGAGCATTGATCAGAGAAGCAGCCAAGAGGCCCATGGTAACTCTGGAGGAGCTGCAGAGATCCACAGCTCAGGTGGGAGAATCTGTCCACAGGACAACTATTAGTCGTGCACTCCACAAATCGGGCCTTTATGGAAGAGTGGCAAGAAGAAAACCATTGTTGAAAAAAAGCCATAAGAAGTCCCGTTTGCAGTTTGCCACAAGCCATGTGGGGGACACAGCAAATATGTGGAGGAAGGTGCTCTGGTCAGATGAGACCAAAATTGAAGTGTTTGGCCTAAATGCAAATCGCTATGTGTGGCGGAAAACTAACACTGCATATCACCCTGAACACACCATCCCCACCGTGAAACATGGTGGTGGCAGCATCATGCTGTGGGGATGCTTTTCTTCAGCAGGGACAGGGAAGCTGGTCAGAGTTGATGGGAAGATGGATGGAGCCAAATACAGGGCAATCTTGGAAGAAAACCTGTTAGAGTCTGCAAAAGACTTGAGACTGGGGCGGAGGTTCACTTTCCAGCAGGACAACGGCCCTAAACATACAGCCAGAGCTACAATGGAATGGTTTAGATCATAGCATATTCATGTGTTAGAATGGCCCAGTCAAAGTCCAGACCTAAATCCAATTGAGAATCTCTGGCAAGACTTGAAAATTGCTGTTCACAGACGCTCTCCATCCAATCTGACTGAGCTTGAGCTATTTTGCAAAGAAGAATGGGCAAAAATTTCAGTCTCTAGATGTGCAAAGCTGGTAGAGACATACCCCAAAAGACTTGCAGCTGTAATTGCAGCGAAAGGTGGTTCTACAAAGTATTGACTCAGGGGGGCTGAATACTTTTGCACGCCACACTTTTCAGTTTTTTATTTGCAAAAAAATTTGAAAACCATGTATCAGTTTCCTTCCACTTCACAATTATGCACCACTTTGTGTTGGTCTATCACATAAAATCCCAATAAAATACATTTACGTTTGTGGTTGTAACGTGACAAAATGTGGAAAAGTTCAAGGGGTATGAACACTTTTGTGATTCACTGTACATCATGGACAGGTAAATGAGATTAGTTTACGTTGCTATCATGTTCAGCACTGAAATCGTAGGCCAGAGAGCTAGCTCCTGTGCTGTAATGTTTTGTTTTATGTTCTAACCTCTCGACTCATTCATTATTCTGTTACCTATACTTGTATTGTGAATGCAAAGGTGTGGACAGCATATGCAAAAAGTTGTGCAGGAAGGAACTGCAGATGCTTGTTAACGCTAAAGATAGACACAAAATGCTGGAGTAACTCAGCAGGACAGGCAGCATCTCTGGAGAGAAAGAATGGGTGACGTTTTGGATCGAGCCCCTTCTTCAGACTGAGTTGGGGGAGAAGGAGGCACAGAGGTAAGGAAGGGTAAGGTGTGAACATTAGACATCAAAGGGGATGCAGTGCTAACAGATCATTGTTAGCTAGGAAAAGGTGACAAGTAAGCATACAGAGAGAAAATGTAATCAGGGGACAGTCAGACTGGTCAAAGACTGGGAAGCAGGAGGGATGGAGAGAGAGAGAAAACAATGGTTACTTGAATTTACAGAAGTCAACATTCATACTGCTGGGGTGTAAGCTTCCCAAGCAAAATATGAGGTGTAGTTCTTCCAATTTGGGCCTCACTCTGACAATGGAGGAGGCCCAGGACAGAAAGGTCAGTGTTGGAATGGGAGGGGGAGTTGAAGTGTTTAGCAACCAGGAGATCAGGTGGACTGAGCGGACTCACTCCAGGATTTTGTGCCTAGTTCAAGTTCAAGTTCAAGTCTACATTTATTGTCACATACACCAATTGGTACAGTGAAATTTGAGTCACCATACAGCCATACGATTAAAAAAATAACACAGCACACGATAGAATTTAACATAAACATCCCCACACAGCAGAATCAACGTTTCAGAATCACGGACTATAGATCCACCAACACCACCCCCACATCCAGCGACGCCTCCTTCCTTGAGGAACTTAACCACTTTTATGGCCGCTTTGACAGGGACAATCTAGAGACAGCCATCAAGGCTGTGCTCCCTGCCGATCACCAACCCCTTACATTCACCCCCTACGACGTGTATGTGGCACTGAGTAGGACTAATGCACGTAAGGCTGCTGGCCCTGACGACATCCCCGGGCGCGTCCTCAGGGCCTGTGCTGCGCAGCTGACAGACGTCTGGACTGACATCTTCAACCTGTCACATGCCCAAGCAGTTGTCCCCACGTGCCTTAAAACCACCTCCATCGTGCCGGTGTCAAAACACTCCACTGCGGCAAGCCTCAACGACTTCCGCCCAGTTGCACTTACTCCCATCATCACCAAGTGCTTCGAGAGGCTGGTCCTGGCACACCTCAAAGGCACACCTCAAAGGTATCCCTATCAGTTTGCCTTACCGCAAGAACAGGAGTACGGAGGATGCCATCTCATCGGCACTTCACTCCGCCCTCTCCCACCTCGACAACAGAGACACTTACGTAAGAATGCTGTTCATCGATTACAGCTCAGCATTCAACACCATTATACCATCAAAACTGATCACCAATCTCGGTAACCTGGGCATCGACCCCTCCCTCTGCAACTGGATATTGGACTTTTCTTTTTATTTTATTAGACGTTAATACAGTACAAAACAATACAGTGGGACCTAATTTTAGGTGCCAACTATGTCATAATGTAAAACATTCTATGTACAACCTCTAGTTTTATGTTTTTGAAAAGGAAGTAAAAAAAAAAATAGAGAGAAGAAATAGAGGAAAAATAGATAGTAGAAAATAGAAAAACATATGAAGTGTGTATATAAGAAAAGAAAAAGGGGAAAAAGACCCTTAAAAAGAAATTTTCAAATCTTTGTTCGGAGATGTAAATCTATCCACGACCTGACCTGAAATCAGTAATCTTTACGGTACTGCTGCATCACATGATTCCAAAAAGTCGATGAAAGGGGACCAACTCCTTAGGAATTGGTCATATTTATCTATTATGCGGAGTCTCATTTCTTCAAGGTGTGCTATGTCCATATTCCTAATCCACATTTTAATAGTTGGTATAGCTGTATTTTTCCAAAATTTAAGTATCAATTTCTTTCCAATTATTAACCCATAATTAAAGAATACTTTTTGGTCTTTGTTTAAATTGATATCTTCTACTATTATTCCAAATATAATCCATTCCGTATTAGGTTCTATTCTTGACTTGAAGAGCTTTGTAAATATATCAAATATATTGCTCCAAAATTTATTCAACTTTGTACATCTTACAAATGAATGTGTTATATTGGCATTTTGAAACAAACATTTATCGCATCTGGGAGAGACGTTTGGGTAGAATTTATTCAACCTCGTTTTTGAATAATATAGTCTATGTAATAATTTAAATTGAATTAAATTATGTCTTGTATTAATAGAACAGTTATGTGTATTCATCAGATACTTTTCCCATCTATCTTTCAGGATCTTTATCATTAGTTCATGTTCCCAATCTTCTCTTAGTGCCTCTGTTGAGGGTAATTATCTATTTAATATCTATATTACTAAATCTTTGTTCTTGACCGCTTTTGTGCTGCGATTTCCGAGAGAACGCCGCCACCTACGGCCGTCATTTTTGGCCACCTCGCTCAGAGCCTCCCTCCGTCGCATGTGTGCCGAGGATTTTTCCCGTCGATGAAAAATGACAGAGATATTAATGTTTTTACAAAATTCACCATTCTCTCTGCTGCCCCTGCTGGAGGGAGGGGGAGGGACTATAAAACCAGGAAGTGGTGTGCCTCAATCAGTCTCTGCAAGTGGTGTGCCTCAATCAGTCTCTGCAAGTGGTGTGCCTCAATCAGAGCTCTGAATAACACTGAACAAATGTCTCCACAGCTGTGAGTACCCATAATGTGGTTTGAAAATGAAAATATGGTTAGTTTGAGGAAAAAAGCACTGCCTGAAAATGGTTGTTTGGGTTGAGTAAAAAGGCACCCCCTCATCTCTGCCTCCCCTCCTCTCGCATCCTCCCCTCATCTCCGTTCTCTCTCCCCACCTCTCTCTCCCCCGCCTCTCTCTCCCCCCTCCTCTCTCCCCCTCCTCTCTCGCCCCCCCTCTCTCCCTCTCCCCTCTCTCTCACTCTCCCTCCGTCTCTCTCTCCCCCCTCTCTCTCTCTCCTCCTCTCTCTCCTCCTCTCTCTCTCTCTCCCCCTCTCCTCCTCTCCCCCCCCCCTCCTCCCCTCCCCCCCCTCTCCCTCTCCCCCCTCCTCTCCCCCCCTCTCCCTCCCCCCTCCCTCTCCCCCTCCTCCCTCCTCTCCTCCCCCTCTCCTCTCTCCCCCCCTCTCCCTCCCCCCTCCCCTCCCCTCCCTCCCCCCCTCCTCCCCCCCCCCCCCTCCTCTCCCCCCCTCCTCCCCTCCCCCCCTCTCCTCCCCCCCCTCCTCTCCCCCCTCTCCACTACTCCCCCTCTCCCTCGCTCCCCCCTCTTTTCTCCCTCTCCCTCCCCTCCATTCCCCCCCCACCGGCCCTCCCCTAAACCCCTCCCCTCCACACCCCTACCCCCTGCCCTCCACGCTCCCTCCCCCTCCCTGCTCCCCACCTCTCCCCTCCCCTCACCTCACCCCCCACTCAGCACACCATCTCTCTCTCCCTTCTCCCCCCCTCCCCTCTCCTCCCCTCTCTCCTCACCCTCTCTCCTCCCCCTCTCTCTCCCCTCCTTCCCCTCTCTCTCCCCTCCTCCCCTCTCACCCTCCCCCCTCCCCTAAACCCCCTACCTTCCTCCACCCCCACTCCCCCCTCCCCCTCCCTCCCCCTCCCTGCTCCCCACCTCACCCCCCCTCAGCACCCCCTCTCCTCTCGCCCCTCACTCTCACCCACTCTCTCTCACCCACTCTCTCTCCTCCCCTCCTCCTCCACCTTTCCCCCCTCACCCAGCCTCCCTCTTCTCCTCCTCTCCACCCCCCTCTCCCTCTTGCCCCTCTCTCTGTGTCTCTGTCTCTCTCTCTGTCTCTGCCCCTTCTCTCTCTGCCCTCACTCTCTGCCCCCCCCCCTCTCTCTAGATGTTACTGCAAGTTGGGGGCTATGCGTCAGTAGATACGGTGGTTATGGGGTAAAAGGAGCAAATTAATAATATTAATATAATATCAAGGAGGGTAATTAGCGTGAGTGCAGGGGGGGTGGGGATAGTTAGTGTGTGTGACGCTGCATGCCTCCTCCCCCCCCCCCACAACCGCACATTGGGGGAACAGACCCAATGGGTCTGCACTTGGTCTAGTACTATTATAAAAATATGATATTAGTTTTTGTGAATCAGCCTTAATATTCATTGCTTCTTCTAAAGGGTCTAAAAATATAGTTTGAAATCTATGTATATATTTCTTCATAAAGTCACATATCTGTATATATTTAAAATATTGATTATCATTCAGTTTAAATTTTGATTTTAATTGTTGAAATGATAACAGTTTGCCCAATTCATACATATCTCCTACTTTCCTAATCCCCAGTCTATCCTATTGTTTATATGTTTTGTCGATAAGAGATGGTTTGAATGCAGGATTGTTCAATATTGGGGTTAGTACTGATAGATTATTTAATTTCAAGGATAATTTTATTTGTTTCCAAATTCTTATTGTATTGTGAATAATTGGGTTCTTCTTATATATTATACTATTCAATTTTGTCGGTGAGAACAAGATCGTTCCTATATCGTACGGGAAACACTCCTCTTTCTCCATTCTTATCCACTCCGACTGGTGAGTGGAACTATCCAACCAGTACATTATGTTCTTAATATGCACTGCCCAGTAGTAATACGTAAAGTTAGGTAATGATAAACCCCCAACTTCTTTAGGTTTACACAAATGCTTTCGTTGAATTCTGTTGATATTGGACTTTCTAACCAACAGTCCCCAGTCTGTTAGGTTAGACAAGCACACCTCTTCAACCCTCACCCTGAACACCGGCGTTCCACAGGGCTGTGTGTGCTGAGCCCCCCTCCTCCACTCCCTCTTCACCCACGACTGCACACCTGTACATGGTACTAACACCATCATCAAGTATGCCGATGATACAACGGTGATTGGCCTCATCAGCAACAATGATGAGTCGGCCTATAGGGAGGAGGTCCAACTCCTAGCAGCATGGTGCGCTGACAACAACCTGGCCCTTAACTCCAAGAAGATTAAGGAGCTCTTTGTAGACTTCAGAAAGTCTAGGGGCGGCACGCACACCCCCATCCACTTTAACGGGACGGAGGTGGAACGTGTTCCCAGCTTCAGGTTTCTGGGGTCAACATCTCCGATGACCTCTCTTGGACCCTCAATACCTCAACTCTGGTCAAGAAGGCTCACCAGCATCTCTTCTTCTTGAGGAGACTAAAGAAGGTCCATCTGTCTCCTCAGATTCTGGTGAACCTCTGCCGCTGCACTATCGAGAGTATCCTTACCAACTGTATCACAGTATGGTATGGCAACTGCTCTGTCTCCGACCGGAAAGCACTGCAGAGGGTGGTGAAAATTGCCCGACGCATCACCGGTTCCTCACTCCCCTCCATTGAGTCTGTCCAAAGCAAGCGATGTCTGCGAAGGGCGCTCAGCATTGTCAAGGACTGCTCTCACCCCAACCACAGACTTTACACTCCTACCATCCGGGAGGCGCTACAGGTCTCTCCGTTGCCCGACCAGCAGGTCCAGGAACAGCTTCTTCCCTGCGGCTGTTACACTACTCAACACTGTACCTCGGTGATTGCCAGTCACCCCCCCCCCCCCCCCCGGACACTCCTTCCACCAGAAAGAAATTGCACTACTATGACTGTATACACGTAAATAAATTTATTTTTTGCTCATATTCTATGTCGCTCTTCTAGGGAGATGCTAACTGCATTTTGTTGTCTCTGTACTGTACAGTGCACAATGACAATTAAGTTTGAATCTGAATCTGAATCTGAATCTTCCCACTGTGAGGGAAGGCAACAAAGTTCAGTCCTCTTTCTCTTTGTTGTTCACCCATGGTCGAGGCCCCCTGAGCCCCCCGCAGTCGCCGCTACGGTGGCCCGATGTTTCAGGCCCTCTTGCCGGGATGATTGGAACTCTGACGTCGGAACGGAAGAACATTCTCAGCAGCTTGGAAATCGGAATCGGCCTCTTCTATCTTCATACGTAAAAAGATTTAATTTCAGCATTTTGAATGGAAACGGTGTTCTTCCTGCAAGGATATTTATTTACTTAGTAATATAATACATTGTTCTAGGGGTTAAACCATTTACTTTAGAGTTCAAGACCATGTAATATATTTTGAGTCACAGGAGGATAAAGATTTAGCTTGTTCAGATGATTTAATGCAGCATTCTAAACAAAGATGGACAGTGATATTGAAAGGTTTTGACATCTTGTCGCCATCTCTAATAACTACACTTCTAGCTTGTATTTCTAATGCCAAAACATATCAAGGATAAACTAAACCATATCAATTCTTATGAACATTGAAAATTTGGGTGTAGCTTAGATATGACCTTTTCCAGAAGATGAAATGAGACTTAACAAATGTAGTGCAGTGGCATGTGAGATTCTGAAACCACAGAGTCAATATTTAGTTTAGTTTAGAGATACAGCGCGGAAACAGGCCCTTCGGCCCACCGAGTCCCCGCACATTAACACCAGCCTACACACACCAGGGACAATTTACACATATACCAAGCCAATTAACCTACAAACCTGTACGTCTTTGGAGTATGAGAGGAAACAGTAGATCTCTGAGAAAACCCACGTGGTCACGGTGAGAACGTACAAACACCGTACACACTGCACCCGTAGTCGGGATCGCACCCGGGTCTCCGGCGCTGCAAGTGCTGTAAGGCAGTAACTCTATCGCTGCGACACTGGCCGCCAATTATCAATACATTCGCTCAAAAGAGAAATGGCACTTTATGTGAAGAAGTGGGAGAGATCACCAATTGAGGTTTGATATAACGTTCGATAGTAACCATATAACCATATAACAATACAGCACGGAAACAGGCCATCTCGGCCCTTCTAGTCCGTGCCGAACACTTATTCTCCCCTAGTCCCATCTACCTGCACTCAGACCATAACCCTCCATTCCTTTCCCGTCCATATAACTATCCAATTTATTTTTAAATGATAAAATCGAACCTGCCTCCACCACCTTCACTGGAAGCTTATTCCACACAGCTAACACTCTCTGAGAAAAGAAGTTCCCCCTCATGTTACCCCTAAACTTCTGTCCCTTAATTCTCAAGTCATGTCCTCTTGTTTGAATCTTCCCTACTCTCAGTGGGAAAAGCTTATCCACGTCAACTCTGTCTATCCTTCTCATCATTTTAATGACCTCTATCAAGTCCCCCCTTAACCTTCTGCGCTCCAAAGAATAAAGACCTAACTTGTTCAACCTTTCTCTGTAACTTAGTTGCTGAAACCCAGGCAACATTCTAGTAAATCTCCTCTGTACTCTCTCTATTTTGTTGACATCCTTCCTATAATTAGGCGAACAAAATTGTACACCATACTCCAGAATTGGTCTCACCAATGCCTTGTACAATTTTAACATTACATCCCAACTTCTATACTCAATGCTCTGATTTATAAAGGCTAGAATACCAAAAGCTTTCATTACCACCCTATCTACATGAGATTCCACTTTCAGGGAACTGTGCACAATTATTCCCAGATCCCTCTACATTCTACGTTCAACTACATTCCACTACCATTTACCATGTACGTCCTATTTTGATTTGTCCTGCCAAGATGTAGCACCTCACACTTATCAGCATTAAACTCCATCTGCCATCTTTCAGCCCACTATTCCAACTGGCCTAAATCTCTCTGTAGACTTTGAAAATCTACTTCATTATCCACAACACCACCTATCTTAGTATCATCTGCATACTTACTAATCCAATTTACCACACCATCATCCAGATCATTGATGTACATGACAAACAACAGTGGACCCAACACAGACCCCTGTGGCACCCCACTAGTCACTGGCCTCCAACCTGACAAACAGCCATCCACCATTACTCTCTGGCATCTCCCATTCAGCCACTGTTGAATCCATCTCGCTACTCCACCATTAATACCCACCAATTGAACCTTCTTAACCAACCTTCCATGAGGAACCTTGTCAAAGGCATTACTGAAGTCCATATATACAACATCCACTGCTTTACCCTCATCAATTTCCCAAGTAACCTCTTCAAAAAATTCAAGAAGATTAGTCAAACATGACCTTCCAGGCACAAATCCATGTTCACTGTTCCTAATCAGACCCTGTTTATCCAGATGCTTATATATATAATCTCTAAGTATCCTTTCCATTAATTTGCCAACCACTGACATCAAACTAACAGGTCTATAATTGCTAGGCTTACTCTTAGAACCCTTTTTAAACAATGGAACAACATGCGCAGTACGCCAATCCTCCGGCACTATTCCCATCTCTAATGACATTTGAAATATTTTTGTCATAGCCCCTGCTATTTCTACACTAACTTCCCTCATTGTCCTAGGGAATATATTGTCCGGACCTGGAGACTTATCCACTTTTATATTTTTCAAAAGTGTCAGTACTTCCTCTTCTTTGAATCTCATAGTTTCCATAGCTACTCTACTTGTTTCCCTTACCTCACATAATTAATATCTCCCCCATTTCTTTTGGCTCTGCAGATAGCTGTCCACTCTGACTCTCTAATGGACCAATTTTATCCCTCGTTATCCTTTTGCTATTAATATAGCTGTAGAAACCCTTTGGATTTACTTTTACCTTACTTGCCAAAGCAACCTTATATCTTTTTGGCTTTTCTAATTTCTTTCTTAAGATTCTTTTTACATTCTTTATACTCCTCAAGCACCTCATTTACTCCATGCTGCCTATAATTATTGTAGATCTCTCTCTTTTTCCGAACCAAGTGTCCAATTTCCCTTGAAAAACATGGCTCTTTCCAATTTTTACTATTTCCTTTCAACCGAACAGGGACATAAAGATTCTGTACTCTTAAAATTTCACCTTTAAATGTCCTCCATTTCTCTTCCACATCTTTCCCATAAAACAAAATGTCCCAATTCACTCCTTTTAAATCCTTTCGCATCTCCTCAAAGTTAGCCTTTCTCCAATCAAAAATCTCAACCCTAGGTCCAGTTCTGACCCTCTCCATAATTATATTGAAACTAATGATATTGTGATCACTGGACCCGAACTGTTCCCCAACACATACCTCTGCCACCTGACCTGTCTCATTTCCTAACAGGAGGTCCAGCACCGCCCCTTCTCTAGTAGGTACCTCTATGTATTGCTGCAAAAAACTATCCTGCACACATTTTACAAACTCCAAACCATCCAGCCCAATTTCAGAATGTGTTTCCCTGTCTATGTGTGGAAAGTTGAAATCTCCCACAATCACTACCTTGTGCTTACTACTAATATCTGCTATCTCCTTACATATTTGCTCTTCCAATTCTCGCTCCCCATTTGGCGGTCTATAATACACCCCTATAAGTGTTGCTACCCCTTTCCCATTTCTCAGTTCCACCCAAATAGCCTCCCTAGACAAGCCCTCTAATCTATCCTGCCAAAGCACTGCTGTAATATCTTCCCTGATAAGCAATGCAACACCTCCACCTCTTGCCCCTCCAATTCTATCACACCTGAAGCAACGAAATCCTGGAATATTTAGTTTCCAATCACAGCCCTCCTGCAACCATGTTTCACTGATCGCCACAACATCATACTTCCAGGTGTCTATCCAGGCTCTAAGTTCATCCACCTTTCTTACAATGCTCCTAGCATTAAAATATATACACATTTAAGAAACCCACCCCCTCTTATTCTCTGTTTATTGTCTTTTTCATCTTTCTCCCCTACATATTGGGTCCGAGTGCTACCCTTCTCTGCCTCCTGCCTCACACACTGACTGCTAGCTTTCCCTATTTGAGACCCTCACCCCAACCGTTCTAGTTTAAAG
Source organism: Amblyraja radiata (assembly GCF_010909765.2). Classification (NCBI taxonomy): domain Eukaryota; kingdom Metazoa; phylum Chordata; class Chondrichthyes; order Rajiformes; family Rajidae; genus Amblyraja; species Amblyraja radiata. The sequence goes on from NC_045962.1 coordinate 1,528,816, forward strand.
TATCCCCAGTAGCCTTTGCAAATCTCCCCGCCAGGATATTGGTGCCCCTCGAGTTCAGCAGAAAGGCAGTTTAGTTTGTCCCAAGTTTGCATTGCCATCATATCTGGATTTTGATGACCACAATTCTACATGAAGACCTTTTGCAGGTGATACAGAATAATTTTTTGGACACTTTTTATATTTTCCTCAGGTGGCTGCCAATCTGATCTCTTGCATGGTGAAAGTGGTCCCTCTGTGGCTTTGTTATCATTGAGCAATACAAAATAGTTCTCTGGCACCCTTGGTCTTCATGCAGTGATATAGCCTATATTCACCAGAAACCTCAGTCGATGGCTATTGCTGCTTCATTCAAAGCCTATACCTCTCTGAAAGTGGCAACACAAGCAGATGAAGTTGTAATGAATGGTGTAAAGTAAGCTTGCCTTCGTCATTCAGAGCGTTGAGTATATGAGTCAGGAAGTCGTGTTGCAACCTTATCGGACTCTGGTTAGGCTGCATTTGCAGTACAGTGTACAGTTCTGGTTACCTTAATAAAGGACTAATGTTGAAACTTTGGAGATTGTGCACAGTGCTGCCTGAATTAGTGGTTATTAGCTAGAAGGAGAGGTTGGACAACCTTAGATTGTTATCTCTGGGGCATCAGAAGATAAGGGGAGCCTGAATAGTATCTACAATTATGAGAGGCATAGGCAGATCCTTTTTCCCCAGGGTGAAAATGTAATGACCAGAGGGCACAGCTTTAAAGCCAGAAGAGTAACGTTTAAAGTTGATGCAAATTTTCTGCATGATGAATGGTAGTGTGGTGGGTGCCTGGAATGTGCTGCTTGAGGTGGTGATGGAAGTAAAACAATAGAGTGCTTCAGAAGCTTTTAGATAGACACATGGATACATGACGAGTAGATGGACAGAGATCACATGCAGCAGGAAAAGAAGGTTAGTATAACATGGCTTCATGTTTGGCACACACAATGCGGGCCAAAGGGCCTGTTTGTGTGCTGCTTTGGTCTGCTTTCTGTGCTGTCTGTCTAGGGCGATGGCTTTTATAGGGGGAGATCCTGTCTGCCTAATGTGATTGGATTTTTCAAAGGGCAACATAGTATTGATGAGATGAGTGCAGAGAACTTCTGTAAAGACTTCACATATTCTGTTGTGCTGCAGCATATTCACATATTCTGTTATGCTGCTGCAAGTAAGAATTTCATTGTCCTGTCCGGGACATTTGACAATAAAACACTCTTGACTCTTGACTAAAGACTTTGATAAGATCTCACATGGGAAACAAGGCAATTTGGCAAATTCAATCCAAAATTGGCTTTGGCAACAGTAGGCTGGTGGTGGAGAGAGACACAAAATGCTGGAGTAACTCAGCGGATCAGACAGCATCTCTGGAGAAAAGGAATAGGTGACTTTTCAGGTCGACCCGAAATGTCACCTATTCCTTCTCTCCAGAGATGCTGCTTGACCCGCTGAGTTACTCCAGCTATTTGTGTCCACCTTCGGTTTAAACCAGCATCTGCAGTTCCTTCATACACAATATTGAGCTGATTAGTAGGTTTGCAGATGACACAAAAATGGACGATTTTGCTGATTGAGATTGATAGTGTTGGGTTACAGAATGATATTGATCAGTTTAGTTTAGTTTGGAGAAACAGCGCGGAAACAGGCCATTCGGCCCACCGTGTCCACACCGACTAGCGATCCCCGCATATTAACACTACCCTACAAAGAAATTCGAGACAATTTACAATTATACCAAGCCAATTACCATACAAACCTGTACATCTTTGGAGTGTGGGAGGAAACCAAAGATCCACGCAGGTCACGGAGAGTGCGTACAAACTCTGTGTAGACAAGCAGGATAGGAGTGTGGCCTCTGGCGCTGTAAGGCAGTTGCTCTACCACTATGCCATCATATGGTCATTTGTACTAATAAGTGTGAGCCAATGTGTTTTACGAGAACTAATAGGGGTATTTCATACACATTGAATGTTAGGGCATTAGGGAGTATTGAGGAACAGAGGGATCTTGGTATGAATGTCCACAGACTGCTGACGGTGGAAGCACAGGTTAAACAGGATGAAGACATATGGGATATTTGACATTCACTGGAACATACAAGAACAGGAATATTTTATATAACATTGGTTTAGCTGCAGCTGGAGTGCTGGACACCATTCTGGTCACCACACTATAGGAAGTATGTGATTGCACTGGAGAAGGAGTAAAGCATTCAATAGACAATAGGTGCAGGAGTAGGCCATTCGGCCCTTCGACCCAGCACCGCCATTCAATGTGATCATGACTGATCATCCACAATCAGTACCCGTTCCTGCCTTCTCCCCATATCCCCTGACTCCGCTATCATTAAGAGCCCTATCTAACTCTCTTGAAAGCATCCAGGGAACCGGCCTCCACCACCCTCTGAGGCAGAGAATTCCACAGACTCACAATTCTCTGTGTGAAAAAGTGTTTCCTCATCTCCGTTCTAAATGCCTTACCCCTTATTCTTAAACTGTGGCCCCTGGTTCTGGACTCCCCCAATTCGAAAACATGTTTCTTGCCTCTAGCGCGTCCAAACCATTAATAATCTTATATGTCTCAATAAGATCCCCTCTCAACCTTCTAAATTCCAGAGTATACAAGCCCAGCCGCTCCATTCTATCAACATAAGACAGTCCCAGCAGGACATTCAGTTACGTGGAGAAGAAAGGTCTTGACCCAAAACGTCACCTATTCCTTTTCTCCAGAGATGCTGCCTGTCCCGCTGAGTTACTCCAGCTTTTTGTGTCTATATCCAGCTTTTTCCTTCCTTCACATCTAGAAAGACTTGCTACTTTCCTTGGAGGTGAAGAGAATGAGGGGGGCCCCCAAGATTTTGTGAGGCTTGGACAGGGTAAATAATAGGAAATCTTTCTCCGTGGCAGAGGGGTCTTTAACAAGAGGGCACAGATTTACGGTAAAATATGTGAAGTTTAGAGGGGAACTAAGAAAGAACATTTTCACCCAGAGAGTAGTTGTGAATCATGAACAAGCTAACCAAACTCATTTGAATCAATCCCTCACCATTTAGATACTATGTAGGTAATATGTCTTCTTATTCCCTGGCCAAAGTGGACAACGTCACATTTTCCAACATTCTCCTCCATCTGCCAGAGATCTTTACTCCCTCACTAAATCCAACAGTCCCCACCACAACCTTGTGTCCTCTTCACAAATTACTTTCCTCCCTGTCTTTGGTTCACCAGCAACTTAATTGGCCATTCTGTTGGTGCCTTCATCCAGATCACTTATGTGCATTGTAAAATGTTGAATCTGCAGAACTGATTCCTGTGATAAACCACTAATCAGAAATAAATCAACTTCCACCAAGGCTGTTTCCCATTAGCCTATCATTCTTATGCCCATGTCAATAGGTTTTCTCCTACCTCATGAACTCTTTTAGGCAATAACCTTTTGAAAATCAAAGCATCGCCAATAACTGAGTTGTTTTGGGCACCACATTATCGGAAAGATGTTGTCAAGGGAACAGAGAAGATTTACGAGGATGTTGCCAGGACTAGAGGGTCTGAGCTATAGGGAGCGGTTGAGGCAACTGGGACTCTATTCCTTGGAGCGCAGGAGGATGAGGGGTGATCTTATCGAGGTGTATAAAGTCATGAGAGGAATAGATCGGGTAGATGCACAGTGTGTAGGAAAGAACTGCAGGTGCAGCTTTAAACCATAGATAGTCACAAAAAGCCGGAGTAACAAGCAGCATCTCTGGAGAGAAGGAATCGGTGACTTCTTCAGATGGTAGATGCACGGAATCTCTTGCCCAGAGTCGGTGAATCGAGTACCAGAGGACATAGGTTTAAGATAAAGGGGAAAAAAATTAACAGGAATCTGAGGGGTTACTTTTTCACACAAAGGGTGGTGGGTGTATGGAACAAGCTGCCAGAGGAGGTAGTTGAGGCTGGGACTATCCCAATGCTTAAGAGACAGTTCGACAGGTACATAGATAGGACAGATTTGGAGGGTTATGGGCCAAACGCCCATAACTAGTGGAACTAGTGTAGCTGGGACATGTTGGCCGGTGTGGGCAATTTGGGCCGAAGGGCCTGTTTCCACACTGTATCACTCTATGACTCTACAACCGTATTGGCTTTCCCTGATTACTTTAATTTTTCTCAATGTCCTTTTGCAATGTCTTTAATAATAGCTCCCAGCATTTATGCAGCCATTGGTGTTAAACTGACGTGCTTTCTGTTTGTTCACCTTTTTGAATAAAGGAGTAATATTAGCTGTTTTTCAATCTAATGGAGGCTTCTCTGAAATTAGAGGATTCGGGAAACTTGTAGCTAACATTTCACCTTGTCACATCTGTTTGGACCCTGCAATGAAATCCTTTAGGAGATTGTGTGGGTCTGTCCCACTTAGGCGATTATTTTCGGCGACTGCCTTCGACTGCCATAGTCATAGCAGGTCGCCGATCAACCGGCGACTGGACCCCCCTTACGTCAATGTCTACGACAATGTCTACAACAAACTACCACCTAGTCGATGTCAAGCTACCGACAACCGGCAACCCATTAGGACGTCCACCTACGACCACACCTATGACAACCTACGTTCACCCACGACAAGTTAGACAATTCAGTCACCGGTACCTGTTGCCGGTTGCCGTAGGTTGACGTAGGTATTGGCCGATAGAATTCACCAGAGTCAGCACTGGCGACAACCTACGACATCCTGGCGACAACCTACGACAGCACCTACGTCAGGAGAAGTCAAGCTACGCTCATTGGCGTCAAGCCAACTGTCGCCGACTGTCGCCGAAATATTTTGAACATTTCAAAATCCAGTATGGACCAGAAAGACGCTATGATTTTTTGGGCGACTGAAGAGACTACTCACGACCATACATGCGACACCCAGACGACCATGTGGAGACAGCCTAGTCACCTGTAGTCGCATAATAAATAGCCTGAAGGGCCTGTCCTACCTAGGCGACTTTTTAGGCGAGTGCAGGAGACTCCGCGCTCGCCACATGATCACCACACGGTCGCCACATGTTCGCTGGTGGTCTCTGGTGAGCCTCCTTCATGGTCATGAGGAGTTCCCGCATTCTGGGAACTAGTCGCGGCCTCAGTATGGTCACAGCAAATTTTTCAACATGTTGAAAATGTTTCTGTGACCAAAAATTGGTCGCCATGGAGAAAATCGATACTTTTGTAGTCGTAGGTGTAGTTGTAGTGGGGTCGCCATGTAGTTATGGGTAGTCGAGGTAGTCGTAGGTAGTTTTAGTTAATCGCCTTTGCTGACCGGGCATCTTCATTGGCTCATTGGGGGAAAAAAACTTTAGCATGAGTTTTCAGAACCAAGGAAAACCGACCGGTAATGTAAAATGTTAAATGTTAAATGTCCGCCGAACTTCACAGCTGTGTATCTCTGGCTTATTAAAAGTTGTTTGGCTTCTTAAAAGTGTCTCCACTCCTTCTCCCCCCCCCCTCTCACTCACCCCACCCCCCCCCCCCCCTTCTCCCCCTCCTCTCCCCTCCCCCCCTCTTTTAAAGGACTTACTGTACACTGTGCTAGCTGTCTTAACCTTCCTGTTCATCGTGGTGTGTGTCTGTATCACCTTGGCTTTGCACCGTGTGAATTTCAGACAGCGCTCCCCCCGCTTTCCCTGGCCCCCACCTTTGCGATGTGTGTGTGTTTGTGTGCGTTCCACTCTGACAGTCGCCGTTCCAGTTCCTGGTTTTTTAGGTGACTGCCGCGAACTTGACAGTCGCTGGCAATCTGCTGAAAAATCGCCTAAGTGGGACAGGCCCTTAAGTGGTACAGGGACAGAAGTCCTCAAGATCCAACAGTTTGCTCAGTGATGCTTTCCGTACTTAAGAAGGAATACGTTCAGAGAAGGGTCACTAAATTGCTATCTGGCTTGAGGGGTTTGTCTTATGAGGTGCAGTTGAGCAATGTGGACCCACAGTCACTGATGTTGAGAAGAATGAGAATTAATCTTATTGAAACATGTAAGATTCTGATTAAAAACTGATAGGATGTTTCCACTTATGGGGAAATCTAGATAGGGATAGTTGTCCTTTTAAGAGAAATGGAATTCCTTGTTTGAGGAACGTGACTTGGGAAGTCTCTATCTGATTATGCCATTGAGGAGGAAACAGTGAATATGTTGGATACTGAGATAGATTTCTCAACTGAGGGGATTTAAGGGTTATGTAAAAAAGACAAGGAAGTGTAGTTGAGAGCTAGGCCAGATTAGCCCTGAAATTAAATTACAGAACAGACTGAAGAAACCTCATTACTCCTGCTCTTATTTTTATGTTTCTTTTTTGAGCAGGGTAATTTAATAGGTTATTACTCACTTCAGATCTAATTTAGATTGAAAGATTGAAATCACCTCTATTTAATTGGCTATAAATGGAACGAATGTGGAAGATTGTAATCCTCAGACCACAGAGCTGTTTAAATTTTAATAAATATCATCAGGGTGCTAATCCTATTCAGGTTAACCTTTTGAGTGGAAACATCACACTAGAGTGAAAAAGGGGAGAGATTATCTTTTGGGTTTCATGCTTAATATGTGCCTATAATAATTAGCTCCATGTGGCTACTTAGAGAGTTCTTCATAAACACTCGCTTGTCTGCTAATGCTTGCTCCCTTGTAAGCTGGCCTTTTATTTGGCTTAATTGGTTTGTTGCAAAGCCGTGTATGATCATCAGGTTTCTGAAAATGACACACTAAACATGGCTTAAACCAAAACTATAGAACATGCTAATTAAAAAGAATATGATGGGCATTGGTGTTGGGGTTGGTGCGGCATGGTGGCCTTGCTCTGGGCCCATGTAGAGAGCCTTCCCGTGGCCGAGGCTGAAGCAGAGAGGCCTTACCACAGAGAGGTGCCCACCCAGAAGACCAGAAGGCTCTTCGGTCGGTAGAACCGCCCGCAGGCTTGGCGGTACGGGCGGGAACCGCTGGAGATATCGAATATGAGGAGTGAACCAGTAGGTGAGTGAATGGCAGTAATGACTGCAGGAAGTGCCCCTGGGACAGGAGAGGGATGTTGGTTCACGAGAGGGCAACGGTGGAAGGCCCTACTGGACTCTGGGATTTACCAGGATTGGGAACTGCTCCAGTAGGTCCAGCGCATGAGAGGGTCAGACTTTGGAAATGCCGCCTAAACATGGTGGCGCCTGCAATTGTAAATACGCAAAAAGAAAATTGCTGTGTAGTTGCAAATGTCACAGAAAACACCAATGAGCCATCACCAATACAAATCATTGCTTTAGTTTACATGAAATCTATTCCTGCTCAAATAAGTAAATCATAAACAAGCATATCTTTTAGTAATATATGGTCATGTGAAGAGCTTTGATTTTTAAAATGGATTCTCTTCGCATTTTCTTCACATTCTCAAGAACTGATGAACCTCTCGGACGAGGAAGCCTTCTCGAATATACTGCTGGTGCTATTTGAAAGTCTGAAAGGGTATAGTTATAAGGTGAGAGGGGAAAAGTTTAAAGGAGGTGTGCAGGGCAGGTTTTTTATACAGTGTGGTGAGTGTCTGGAACACGTTGCCAGGGGTGGTGGTTGAAGCAACTCATTTAGAGGCATTTAACAGACTTTTGGACAGACATATGGAGATGCAGGGAAAGAAGTGATATGGGTTATATTCAGGAAGATAAGTGATGATGTTGGCATCGTGTTCGTCACTTTGTGAGCCGCAAGGCTTGTTCTTGTGCTGTACTGTTCTAAAATTTGAACCTGAAGATAACAATTCTAAAATATACTTTAAAAAGTCAAGTAAATTACTGCAGAGGAGATGGGAAGATAAGAAAGTGGAGAGGACAGGACAACATAAAGGTAAATGTGTTAACGTCACACTCCCTAGTACACCAACGCCTCTATTTCCTTCGAAGGCTTAGGAAGATCAGCATGTCCCCTACAACTCTCACCAACTTCTATAGATGTACCATAGAAAGCATTTTATCAGGATGCATCACAGCTTGGTTTGGGAACAGCTCCATCCAAGACCGCAAGAAAATGCAGCAAATTGTGGACGTAGCCCAGACCATCACACAGACCAACCTCACTTCCATTGATTCTTTTTATACCTCACGCTGCCTTGGCAAAGCCAGCAGCATAATCAAGGATGAGTCACACCCTCGCCAGTCCCTCTTCTCTCCTCTGCCATCAGGCAAAATGTATAGAAGTGTGAAAACGCACACCTCCATATTCAGGGACAGTTTCTTCCCAGCTGTTATCAGGCAACTGAATCATCCTACCACAACCAGAGAGCAGTGCTGAACTACTATCTACCTCTTTGGTGACCCTCAGACTATCCTTGAACAGACTTTGTTGGCTTTACCTTACGTGACAATAAACTAAACTGTGAACTGAAGTGTGCAGATCTTTCAGATCAAAGCATCAGGATAATACCTACAATAATATCACCATCACTATTTTCCTATCTGCTATTTTCTGCTGCAAGAACAATTTAATTGTTCCTTTTCAGTACATATAACAATTAAACATTTCACCTCCTGATCTCACTGGAGCTGTAACACACAGGTGAATTTGTTGATTCTCTGCCACAGAAGGCAGCAGAGGCCAATTCACTGGATGAATTTAAAAGGGAGTTAGATAGAGCTCTAGGGGCTAGCGGAATCAAGGGATATGGGGAGAAGGCAGGCACGGGATACTGATTGTGGATGATCAGCCATGATCACAATGAATGGCGGTGCTGGCTCGAAGGGCCAAATGACCTCCTCCTGCACCTATTTTCTATGTAAGATCATTATTTCCCACTGCTATCTGCTATCACAAGATCTCTGCTATCTTCAAGAAGAGAAAACAATCTTCCAAAGTGTCCCATTCCATGATTGAATAAAATAATAATGGAAGTATTCTCAATGTTCACAATGTTCACAAGTTATAAGAGTAGAATTAGGCCATTTGGCCCATCGAGGCTACTCCACCATTCAATCATGGCTGATCTCTGTCTTCTAATCCCATTTTCCTGCCTTCACCCCATAACCCTTGACACACGTTCTCATCAAGAATGTCTCCTCACTTATGCACCAATGTCCTATGTTCCCTTCTTTTATTTAGCAATGGGCATCAACACTAAACCAAAACTATGAGGAAAATGCACGTACTAAGCTTGGCTTTCATTCAAACTTCAATCATAACATGAAGAACCAAAACTTTGTGTGTGAATGTAAACTACACATCCTTGTGCATTCCCCCCATGCCTGCCTTCTGATCACCTTCCTTATCCTTGTGCTGCTCCATAAGTTGCGGTTGCACCAGGGAGGCAGTCACGGTGGCGCAGCAGTAGCGTTGCTGCCTTACTCTCCCACTGAGAGTAGGGAAGATTCAAACAAGGGGACATGACTTGAGAATTAAGGGACTGAAGTTTAGGGGTAACATGAGGGGGAACTTCTTTACTCAGAGAGTGGTAGCTGTGTGGAATGAGCTTCCAGTGAAGGTGGTGGAGGCAGGTTCGTTTTTATCATTTAAAAATAAATTGGATAGTTATATGGATGGGAAAGGAATGGAGGGTTATGGTCTGAGCGCAGGTATATGGGACTAGGGGAGATTATGTGTTCGGCACGGACTAGAAGGGTCAAGATGGCCTGTTTCCGTGCTGTAATTGTTATATGGTTATATGGTTACAGCGCTTGCACCGCCGGAGACCCAGGTTCGATCCCGACTACGGGTGCTGTCTGTACGGAATTTGCACGTTCTCCCCATGACTATGTGGGTTTTCTCCGAGATCTTCGGTTTTATCCCGCACTCCGAAGACATACGGGTTTGTAGGATAATTGGCTTGATGTATGTGTACATTTTCCCTAGTGTGTAGGATAGTGTTAATGTGCAGGGATCGCTGGTCGGTGTGAACTGGGTGGGCCAAAGGGCCTGTTTCCACGCTGTAGCTCTAAACTATATAGTGGAAGACCATGGCCAGTGACATCTAGCAACATAGGATCCCATGGGTGGGCATTAGAGTACCATCCTTATACCCTATTAGCTGCGGATAGATAATATTAAGTGGCATGGTTAAGGAGATACTTGCTGTCACTTTGGAAGTCAAAAGAGGATCATTATCCATGGAGCCATTAATTCTCATTAGAATGTTGTTTCTGCAAATCAACCAATCCATCGGCAACAAAGACTGATGAAGGCCTCTATTAAACGACATATCCAGACCCACATGGCAGCAGTTAGCAGGACAGCCTTCGACTTTCCTTGACTTCCCTCACCCCTTGGAAGCTAGTTTTGCTGTTGTGTAAGATGCTGTTGGTGCTGTTCACTTGTTTCCAAGTTAGATCGAGTGAGCACAAGATCTGCAATCTTGGTGCTTGATTTAGCAATGTTACAAAATTTTGAGATTTAAAAAATCAAGCCTGTAATTTATCCCATCAGATAAAGCATAAAAATAAGTTTAATTTGACACCTAATTCACTTTCATATCTTCAGTATTAAAAAAACTATGGCCATTTTCATACTCGGAAATTAGCATCTTGTTCCCTATTGCTTTTCCATTGACTGAACACAAAAGCTGTGATCGAGGACAGTCAAAAGCTCATAACTTTCTTAAAAATTAATAGAACTGAAAGAAATTTTCAGTTATTATAGATTGAAGCATTCTGAAACAAATATGAAACAATCTTACTTAGATGACTTGAAATTAAAGCATATAATTAGTTAGTTACTTAATTGTAGCTAATTACAAAATTCAATTACTAGATCTAAACATCTATCACTTTCTTAAGAATAGATTAACATTTTTAAATAGCCTAAGTGTCCAAATAACATTCACACAAGAATTCACAATAAAACATGTATTTTAAATCTCATTGTCATGGATTTATAGGCCAAATGGAAGGAATTTAATATTTAATACCTGCAAATGAATGGCCATTTAAATCATCTTGCGAGTGGGTTTTTCTGGAACGCGACCATTTGGAATGTTGCGGTTGCAGTGATTTAGTCCCCCATATCGGCATGAAAAATACTGCCCGTTCGTATGGGGACTAAATCACCGTTTTGCAACTTAAAATGTGAACAAAAGGCATCTTAAGAAACACTTTTATACATAAAAATAAACAACTTTTTTTTACCTGTCACCTACATGAAATCCGTCCCCGTTGTTGGCGTTGACGGCTTTATAAGCTGGTTTTAAAATGACTCCAGCGCTGAAATTGTCGGGCGATTTAAAAAAAAAAAGACACAGAACGGTTGTCGGAACAATTCTTCAGCAAAAGCTTGCACTCCGACAAAATATAATCCAGGACAAGGTAAGAGAAAATCGCTTTTTAACCCCGCCCCCCCTCAAACGCGCCAAAATCACGCACACGGCCAGTGGCAGAACTACAGCGCTGCTGAAGGCAAGTATTGTAACATATCTACTTGATTACCCTTGCACCTTCCTGTAAGGACTTTCAGTGTAGCATGCATTCAAAACATAAAATGTAAAATATCCCTAGTGTGCGTCGGATAGCGTTAATGTGCGGGCATCGATGGTCGGTGCGGACTCAGTGAGCCGAAAGGCCTGGTCCATGCTGTATCTCTAAACTAAATCAACTCAACCAGCCTTTGAATCCACACAAAAATGCTGGAGAAACTCACCAGGTGCAGCAGCATCTATGGAGCGAAGGAAATGGGCAACGTTTCAGGACGAAACCCTTCACAGCCTTTGAATTCTCTGGCCATAAGAGTACTAATCAGATAAATACTTTCCTCTTATCTCATGTTAAATGTAGCTGCAAAATTAATATACCAAACACATTTCTGACTGGAAGATTGACACAAAATGCTGGAATAACACAGCGGGATAGGCAGCATCTTTCCTTTGTGGCCCATTCCTTCCCTTCAGAGATGCTGCCTGTCCCACTGAGTTACTCCAGCTTTTTGTGTCTATCTTCGGTTTAAACCAGCATCTGCAGTTCCTTCTTACACAAACTACTGTGATAATACACTCTGCAGTCTTCTGCCACCTCCACCTATTCCTGGTCTTCCATGGGAAACTGATCCCACCTCTATACATTTCCTCAATATTTGAGTAACTGATCCCCGCTCTAAATTTGCAGTGAGATCAGTTGACATTATCATTTATTTTCTGTCTAAGAAGGAACTGCAGATGCTGGTTTAAACTAAAGATAGACACAAAATACTGGAGTAACTCAGTGGGGCAGGCAGCATCTCTGGAGAGAAGGACAAGACCCTTCTTCAGACTCTTTAAAAAAAAAATTTTAGTTGAGGTGGGGTTGGAGGGAAACAAAGGCGAGGCCTCTGCTCAGGACAGACCGTTCCGTATCGGAAAAGAGGAGGGCAAGGGAGATGGTGAAGACACGACAAGGGTTGGGGTTGGGGGTCAGAGAAGGGCCGGGAAGTGAACGGAGGTTGAATCTGAAGAAGGGTCTTGACCCGAAACGTCATCCATTCCTTCTATCCAGAGATGCTGCCTGTCCTGCTGAGTTACTCTGAGTTTATCATTTCTTTTTCTGTTGCCTTCTTCCTCCTCCTGTAAAGGAGAAAGTAAGAAATGCCTGCTTTTATCACTTGCAGTTTGAGCATCCAAAGAGATGATGGGATGATGAAGAGGTGGGAAGAGCAGAAGGGGGATGAGGCTCATCCTCTGTCTCTTCATCGTGGCTTCATTGATGACGTTTCTGATTATAATCAATATGATCTCTTCTGTAAGGAGTAGAGAGCATAGGTGCATCAGTTCTCTCACTTCTATGCTGCCTTCTGTTGCTATGCTTTGATTCTTTGCCAACAAAGTAGGATGTGTTGATGAGTAATATGCGTGGATGACATAACTGTTAGAATTGAATAGCTGTTGGTTTTCAGCGACTGCGTTGACTGTGCAAGGGCAGAAACAATATAGAATGGCTCAGGGAAAGTATATAACTCCAAAAGGCCTCTACTTCCTTAGTAGGCTTAGGAAGTTCAGCATGTCCCCTACAACTCTCACCAACATCTACACCATTATCAGGAGGCATCACAGCTTGGGTTGGGAATCCATCCAGGACTGCAAGAAATTGCAGCGAATTGTGGACGCAGCCCAGACCATCACACAAACCAACCTCCCGACTATTGATTCCATTCATACCTCACGCTGCCTTGGCTGGCCAGCAGCATAATCAAGGACACCTCCAAATTCAGGGGCAGTTTCTTCCCAGCTGTTATCAGGCAACTGAATCATCCAACCACAACCAGCGAGCAGTGCTGAGCTACTATCTAGCTCAATGGTGTCTAACTCACAGGACTCATGGTATATGGACACATTTATATGTTTTGTAGTAGATGCCTACTATTTTCTGTGTGCTTAAGCAAAGCAAGAATTTCATCGTCCTTTACAGGGACACATGACAATAAACTTGACCCTCGGACTTTCCTTGATCGCACTTTACTGGCTTTACATTGCACTAAACGTTATTGTCTTTCTGCTGATTGGATAGCACGCAACAAAAGCTTTTCACTGTACCTCAGTACACGTGACAATAAACTAAATTAAATTAAGGATTCAGATTTGTTCAGAGGCAAAGATTAGAGGACATTGTTTTCAGATGGGAGGGGCACGATTCAAAGGAGATGTACAGGGCAGGTTTTTTTACACAAAGATGGTCGGTGTCTGGAACTCGCTGCCAGGAATGGTGGTGGAGGGAGATGCATTGGTAGTGTTGGAAGGTTATGTTGCAGTTGTATAAGATGTTAGTGAGACCACATTTAGAATATTGTGTTCAGTTCTGGGAAGCATGTTATAGGAAAGATATTGTCAAGCTTGAAAGGGTTCAGGAAGGATTTACGCCAGGACTATAGGGTGTGAGCTATAGGGGGAGGTTGAGTAGGCGGGGTCTATATTCCATGGAGCATCAGAAACATAGAAACATAGAAAATAGGTGCAGGAGTAGGCCATTCGCCCCTTCGAGCCTGCACCGCCATTCAATATGATCATGGCTGATCATCCAACTCAGTATCCTGTACCTGCCTTCTCTCCATACCCCCTGATCCCTTTAGCCACAAGGGCCACATCTAACACCCTCTTAAATATAGCCAATGAACTGGCCTCAACTACCTTCTGTGGCAGAGAATTCCACAGATTCACCACTCTCTGTGTGAAAAATATTTTCCTCATCTCGGTCCTAAAAGATTTCCCCCTTATCCTTAAACTGTGACCCCTTGTTCTGGACTTCCCCAACATCGGGAACAACCTTCCTGCATCTAGCCTGTCCAACCCCTTAAGAATTTTGTAAGTTTCTTTAAGATCCCCCCCTCAATCTTCTAAATTCTAGCGAGTACAAACCGAGTCTATCCAGTCTTTCTTCATATGAAAGTCCTGACATCCCAGGAATCAGTCTGGTGAAACTTCTCTGTACTCCCTCTATGGCAAGAATGTATTTCCTCAGATTAGGAGACCAAAACTGTACGCAATACTCCAGGTGTGGTCTCACCAAGACCCTGTACAACTGCAGTAGAAACTCCCTGCTCCTATACTCAAATCCTTTTGCTATGAATGCTAACATACCATTCACCTTCTTCACTGCCTGCTGCACCTGCATGCCTACTTTTAATGACTGGTGTACCATGACACCCAGGTCTCGTTGCATCTCCCCCTTTCCTAATCGGCCACCATTCAGATAACAGTCTACTTTCCTGTTTTTGCCACCAAAGTGGATAACCTCACATTTATCCACATTATACTGCATCTGCCATGCATTTGCCCACTCACCCAGCCTATCCAAGTCACCTTGCAGTCTCCTAGCATCCTCCTCACAGCTAACACTGCCCCCCAGCTTCGTGTCATCCACAAACTTGGAGATGTTGCATTCAATTCCCTCGTCCAAATCATTAATATATATTGTAAATAGCTGGGGTCCCAGCACTGAGCCTTGCGGTACCCCACTAGTCACTGCCTGCCATTGTGAAAAGGACCCGTTTACTCCTACTCTTTGCTTCCTGTCTGCCAGCCAGTTCTCTATCCACATAAATACTGAAACCCCAATACCGTGTGCTTTACGTTTGTATACTAATCTCTTATGTGGGACCTTGTCGAAAGCATTCTGAAAGTCCAGATATAACACAACCACTAGTTCTCCCTTATCCACTCTACTAGTTACATCCTCGAAAAATTCTATAAGATTCGTCAGACATGATTTACCTTTCATAAATCCATGCTGACTTTGTCCAATGATTTCACCACTTTCCACTTGTGCTGCTATCCCATCTTTAATAACGGATTCTAGCAGTTTCCCCACTACCGATGTTAGACTAACTGGTCTGTAATTCCCCGTTTTTTCTCTCTCTCTTTTTAAAAAGTGGGGTTACATTAGCTACCCTCCAATTCTCAGGAACTACTCTGGAATCTAAAGAGTTAAAAAAAATTATCACTAATGCATCCACTATTTCTATCTTGGCCAATTCACGTCTCATACCATCAAAGTTACCTTTCTTTAAGTTCAGGACCCTTGTTTCTGAATTAACAATGTCACTCTCCATCCTAATGAAGAACTCAACCATATTATGGTCACTCTTGCCCAAGGGGTCACGCACAACAGGACTGCTAACTAACCCTGGTCCCCCACCTGTTAAGATGCAATCCGTCTCTTTTGTACAGTTCCCCCTTACTCCAAAACAGATCCCAGTGATCTAAGAATCTAAATCCCTGCCACATGCACCAGTTCCTCAGCCATACATTCAGGTCCCGTATCTCCTTGTTCCTGCTCTCGCCAGCACGAGGAACTGGAAGCAAACCGGAGATAACAACCCTGAAGGTCCTGCTTTTCAGCATTTTTCCGAGCTCTCTAAAGTCACGCTGCAGAATATTCATCCCCTTCTTTCCGACATCGTTTGTGCCGACATGCACTACCACTTCCGGATGTTCACCTTCGCCCTTGAGGATTTTCTGCACTCTGTCCGTGACATCCTGGATCCTGGCACCAGGAAGGCAGCACACCATCCTCGAATCCCATCTGTTGCCGCAGAAACCCCTGTCCGTACCTCTCACAATGGAGTCTCCCACTACAATGGCGTTGCCTGACTTTGGCCTTTTTGGTTTTGGCTCAACTGCCCTATTCGCATCGCAAGCCAGTCTGCCGCTCAGTGTTAAAACGTCTTCTGTCCCGACAGCTTCTAAGTGGGTGAACCTGTTCACAAGAGGTACAACACCCGGGGACGTTTGCATTCCATGCTTCCCTCCCTTTCTCACTGTCTCCCACCTTCTCTCTTCCAGTACCTTAGCTGTAACAATCTTACTGTAGGACTTGTCGAGGAATGACTCAATTTCTCGGACAAACCTGAGGTCATCCACTTGCTTCTCCAGTTCCCCAACACGGTCCTTCAGGTGCTCTACCTGGATGCACTTCTCGCATTTGTAGCAGCCAGAGGCACCAGCAGTGTCCTTGATCTCCCACATACTGCAAGCATCGCACTGAATCAGCTTGCTTCACATCTCCTTCTGTCGTCTCTCCCTCTGCAGTGTTTTGCGTAGCCTCCTCTCCTCAGCCTCCTCGCCGAAGACTCTCGAGCCAAATACTCACACTTTTCTCACAGGGCACTTCCCTCACAAGGCCGCTCCCTAAGCGCAGTCTTGCTTAAATTGACTGATAAATTGCCTAATTCACCAATTTACAAACCAAATTCCTCAGTTTTCAACTTTCACCCCTCTGACTCACTCCTCTCGTCCCACTTGGGCTAGAGCCAATCAGTGTTTTTTCTCTTGCTTATCTTCTCCTGCTGTTGCTTCCAAATGTACAGCAGCTCTGAGTCCAAATCTAGAGGAGGTCCAGAGGATGAGGGGAGATCTTATAGAGGTGTACAAAATAATGAGGAATACATCGGGTAGATGCGTAGTCTTTTACCCAGAGTAGGGGAATCGAGGACCAGAGGACATAGGTTCTAGGTGAAGGGGAAAAGATTTAATAGGAATCCGAGGGGTAACCATGGAACGAGCTGCCAGAGGATGTAGTTGAGGCTGGGACTATCCCATCATTTTTTAAAATTTATTTTATTTGTATTTTTATTAGAAGCAATGTACAGTAGTATAGCCCGCGGCATATGACAAAATACATTTAATGTACATCTTCTATTTTAAATTTAACAAGAGAAAAATAGAACAATAGAGAAAGAATGAAAGACAGAGAGAGTGAAAGAAACAGTTGGACAGGTACATGGATAGGACAGGTTTGGAGGGATATGGACCAAACGCTGGCAAGTGGGCCTAGGGTAGCTGGGGCATTGTTGGCCGGTGTGGACGTGTTGGGCCGAAGGGCCTGTTTCCACACTGTATCACTCTATGACTATGATAAATTATTATTATTATTATTATGATTATACATTATACTTATGGGCGCCTTTCAAGGATGCCTTACAAAATGTAGTAACCGGATTACAAAACATATAAGCGGAATGAATCAAAACAAAACAAAAAAACCAGTAAGGATATCACCAATACACAATACAGAGAGCAGCGGCAGCGAGTCGCGCCAGCGTTCACTCTCCCTTCTGGCAGCCATCTTGGAAACGGAACAATCAAAACACATTATAACATTGAACAATCACCACAGTGGTGGAAGGCGAAATAAAGTTCAAGTCCTTCCCCTAGCTCTTCCTCGGTCATGGGCCTCGAGTCCCCATTGACGGGACGATCTTGACTACCGTAGCTGGCGTTCGGGCCCTCCGTGTCGAGGCGATCCACTCCCACGCCGGGGGGATGTCAGCTCCCCCGCGCTGGACAATCAAACCTCGCGTCGGGGCTGGTCGAGCCTTCCACGGTGTTGGAGCTCCCGACTTGGCCTCACCCGAGACCTAGAAGTTAAAGTCCGCAGTGGTCACGGTGGCAGCGATCTCAGGCAAGGGATCCTCTCTGATGTTAAGTCCGTGCCCCGTGGTGGGGCTCACGACAGTCCGAGGAGGCTTCCAGCGATGGTCGGCCGCAGAGCCCAGAGAATGTGATCCGAAAATGAATTACATCTCCGGCAAGTTAAGAACTTGAAAAAAAGTTTCCCGCGATCCCCTCCCCCCTCCCCCCCCCACATAAAACACACCAAAGAACATTAACAAACTTCTAACAAACTAAAAAATAGCAAAAAGAATGAAAAGACAAACAGACTGCCGGTAGGGAAGCCATCTCCCCCCGTGGGCACACCTCTTTATGAGGCTTCCGCATTGGCTCCTGGGAGAGGCATATGGCTGTGTTGCTGGTGTTGACCATGAGGGCACTCATGGTGTTATGGATAAAGCATCATCTAACAGTTTCTTGCCACACGTATTCTTTGCCCGTGGAGGCTTCTTGCTGGAGACATGTTGTCAGAAGCCTTTGCAGATACCTGGGTCTCTGGGACTGTAAGTTCTGTAAGGCAGCAACTCTACTACAGCACCACTGTGCCTCTGCCAGCTTGTTCCATTAGCCAAAAACTTCCATGTGAAAAACAGCCCCTCAGATCCATTCTCTTTCCCCTCTCGACCAGCCCCTCATATAAACTATGCCCTCTAGTTATAGACTCCGACCCTTAGAGAAATATTCTGACCATCCACCTTATCTTTGCTTCTCATGATTTTATAAATCTTTCAGGTGACCTCTCAGCCTGCTTCATTCCTGGGAAAAGTCCTAGCCTATCCAGTCTTTCTTTATATATCAAGCCCTCCAGACTCAGCAATATCCATTTGATCTTCCCTGCAACCTCTCTAGCTGAATCATATCCTTGCTACAGTAGGATGACAGGAGCTGCACACAGTATTCAAGGTGCAGCCTCACTGATGTCCTGCCCAGCTGTAACATGATGCCCAACATTTATACTCAAGTACGATGAAGGCATGCATGCCATATGTCTTCTTCACCACCTTGTCTGCCCGTGGCACTACTTACAAGGACATATGGCCTCTCTGTTCGGCACGGTGGCATTGCGGTAGAGCTACTGCCTTACAGCGCCAGAGACCCGGGTCGATCCTGATTACGGGTGCTGTCTGTACGGAGTCTGCACGTTCTCCCCGTGACCTGCGTGGGTTTTCTCAGATCTTCGGTTTCCTCCCACACTCCAAAGACGTACAGGTTTGTAGGCTAAATAGCTTGGTATAAATGTAAAACAATTGTCCCTGGTGTGTGTAGAATAGTGTTAATGTGTGGGGATCGCTGGTCGGCACGGATTTACTAGGCTGAAGGGCCTGTTTCCACGCTGTATCTCTAAACTAAATTAAACTAAAGCAAACTATATCACTCCCCGGGCTCTGTCATTCACTGTGTAAGTCCTGCCTTGGATTAACATCTCATGATACATCACTTAGCACTTGTCTGAGTTAAATTCCATTTGCCGTTCCTTTGCACATAACCTCTCATATGCTTGGACTACCTTCTTCGCTGTCCACCTCATCACCAATAATGGAATCATCTGCAAATCATAACACCTACAATCGTACCAAATTATTAACACCCATAGCAAACAACAGCAGCCATCCTTACAGCACACCACTGATCATAGGGTTCCAAACTGAAAAACAACCCTGTCTTCTTCCACCTCGACAATATTGTATGCCATTGCCGAGCTCACTTTGTATGTCATGTGATCACACCTTTCAGACCAGTCTACCATGTAGGGCCTTGTCAAAAGACTTGCTAAACTCCATGTAGATAATATCTACTACCCTGCCCTTGTCAATCCTCTTGGTCTGCTCTACAAACAACATATCTACCAACTACTGTAAACCCTGATAGTCTTACTGTTCACGTACACAAAGGAATTGTAACCAATTAACCTACTAACCATGTCTTACGGATATTGGAGAAAAGTGGTGCACTGGAGAAACCCCATATGATCATGTACATGATAAAATAGGTCAAAGTCAGCATGGTTTTGCGAAAGGGAGATCTTGCCTGATGAAACAGTTGGAATTCTTTGAGGAAGTAAATAGCAGGGTAGACAAAGGAGAGTCAGTGGATGTTGTTTACTTAGATTTTCAGAAACTCTTTGATAAGGTGCCACACGTGAGCCTGCTAAGAAAGATGAAGGCCCACGGTATCAAAGGGCAGATACCAGCAGGAATAGCAGGTTGGCTGGATGGAAGATGAAAAAGAGTGGCAACAAAGGGAGCTTTTTCTGTTTGGCTGCCAGTGACTAGTGGAGTTCCACAGGGGTTGGTGCCGGAACTGCTACTTTTCACATTCTATATTAATGATTTGGATGAGGGGATTGAAGGGTTTGTGGCCAAGTTTGCAGATGATATGAAGATAGGTGGAAGGGCAGGTAGTGTAGAGAAAGCAGGGACTCTGCAGAAAGCCTTGGACAGGTTGGAAGAGTGTGCAGAGAAGTGGCAGATGGAATACAGCATAGCAAAGTGTGGAGTCATATATTTTGGTAGTAGGAAAAACGGCGTAGACCATTTTACTAAATTGTGAGAAAATTCAGAAATCAGAGGTGCAAAGGGACTCGGTCGGGAGTGCAAGAAAGGTTAATTTGCAAGTCAAATCGGTTTTTGAATTTGCAATTAAACCTCATTGAAACTTACCGAAGAGTGAAAGGCCCGGATACAGGGGATGTGGAGAGGATGTTTCCACTAGTGGGAGAGTCTAGGACCAGAGGTCATAGCCTCAGAATAAAAGGACATACCTATAGAAAGGAGATGAGGAGGAATTTCTTTAGCCAAAGGGTGGTGAATCTGTGGAACTCATTGCCACAGACAGCTGTGCAGGCCAAGTCTACGTTTAAGGCAGAGATAGATAGATTCTTGATGAGTACATGTGTCAGAGGTTATGAGGAGAAGGCAGTAGAATGGGGTTCAGAGGGCAAGTTAGATCAGCCATGATTGAATGGTGGAGTAGCCTTGGCCTAATTCTGTCCCTATCACTTATGACCTTTTGACCTTATCACAGGGAGAATATGCTGACTCCTCATAAACAACATGGGAAGTAAGTATTGAACCCAGCTTGCTGTAGTTGTGAGGAAGCAGCTATAATTGCTAAGGTCACCATTATTGCTTTGCATATTTTGTCTTTTCACCCATTTCCTGCTATTTCTGAGCATGGAACCACATCATTTTTACAGGGTTCCTTCTGGTGTTCTTGAACAATGGAGTTTGAGAGGAAACCTTAACACCTGAGAATATGTAATCAAGGTTCCAAGGTCAGTTTATTGTCACATGTACCAATTATGGTGCAGTGAAATTCAAATTACCATACAGCCATACTAAACAAAGCAACAAGATTCAAGATTCAAGAGAGTTTATTGTCATGTGTCCCTGATAGGACAATGACATTCTTGCTTTGCTTCAGCACAACAGAACATAGTAGGCATAAATACAGAACAGATCAGTGTGTCCATATACCATTGTATAAATATATACACACATGAATAAATAAACTGATAAAGTGCAAATAACAGATAATGGGTTATTAATGTTCAGAGTTTTGACCGAGCCAAGTTTAATAGTAAGATTAAACGAGAACTTACCAGTTTGAAGTTTGATCTTTATTTTATGAGGAGTTACGTCGAGGGATTACGTGAAGACCCCGCCAGCACGCATGAGCGACATTCTTCAAAGCAGCGGTGTGAAATCACAGATAACAGTAGATGAAATAAACATAGTAAGATAAGAAGAACTAGAATACCAGTTGACCTTTATGATACAGGGTGGGCGTGGAGGGCACGTAATCCCTCGACGTAACTCCTCATAAAATAAAGATCAAACTTCAGACTGGTAAGTTCTTGTTTAATCTTACTATTTTACTTCGGAGTCACGTGAGTGACTACGTGAAGATTTTAAAGATCTGTGATTTCATGCCGTGGAACGAGTCCATGCTTCACTCACTGCCGTAGTCGTCCAAGGGAGGAAGTATGTTATCGTATTCAGACATGAATCAAAATTCAAACAATAACGATTTATTTTAACAAAAAATAATGATCCCTTGGGATAAATTATATTACAGAATTCAAAATTGTTTCTGCAAACACCACAGGTTTGGTGATCGGTTTGTTATAAAAGAGTTGGAAGGTCTTCTCTCTGGACCATCCTGCCGTAGCCAGTATATGGTCCATAGGCACTTCCATGTCTCTAGCTGCCGATGTTGCTGCTGCCCTGGTGGAATGAGATTAAAAAATGTCAGTATCCACCCCAGCAGCTCCCAAAACCTGTCTGAGCCATCTAGAGATGGTCTGTGCTGATACCCGGCCATGAGGCTGTTTATGGCAGATCCATAGCGCCAATTCACTACATCTTAAGGTTTAAGTAGACTTAAGGTATAGCAGAAGGTGTGTCATAACACACAGTCGGGTATCTGATGGGAATGCCCTGAATTCCAAATTCAGTCCTGATGTTCCTGGTCTGTTTTGTTTAACCAACTCCAAGATCCGAAGGTTTATCTTGTCTGTTGATACAATCATATTGTTCAGTCTCAGTTTATGTAGGGACTGGACCTTTTGAGCTGAGACCAGTGCCATCAGCATAACTGTTTTTAATGTGAGCTTTTACAGGGACAGGGACATTGCTGGTGACCAACCCCTGAGCAATGTTAGTACAACACTGACGTCCCATATCTGGGAGTACCTCACTCTAGGAGGGTTCGTGTTGTAAATACCCCTCATGAGTTTAACAACTAGAGGGTGGGATCCCATGGAATGCTGTCCTGGTCCCTGTCATAAATATGCTGACAGGGCACTCCTAGCGCAATAGATAGCGTTATAGCTCAGTCCTTCATCAAAATGAAGGCTGGACAGGAATTCCAGGACCTTGGTAACTGTAGCTGTGTTATACGCTATACCAGTCCTTGAGCAATACAACTCCCATTTTCTTATACTCGAGAGGTATTGCTTCTTTGTTGACTCTCGATAGGCCGCCGTGATCATGTTCATGGTCCTGTCCGTCAGCCCCAGATCCAGCAGTTGTCTCTTTTAGATTCTGCAAACCAACAGATTGATCCTGTCATGGCATGGGTGACTCTCGCCCGTTACAGGATGGACCAAAAGATCTGGTCGTTTAGCGATGGACATATATGGTTCCGAGACCATGTCGAGGACCACAGGGAACCATGGCTGAGTAGGCCAATCAGGTACTACCAAAATACTTGATGCTGAGTCCATTTGTATTTGCGTAGAACCCGACTGATGAGGCAGCAGGCGGGAAAAGCATAGAAAAACAATTTTCCCCAGTCCAGCGAGATAGCGTCCATCGCTGCTGCCCCAGGGTCTGGTTCCCAAGTGACATATGTTGGTAACTGGTGATTGAGTCTAGATGCAAATAGGTCAATATCTGGTGTTCCATATCACATAATAATATCAGCAAATACTTTGTGGTCCAACATCCATTCAGTGTTGTCATTACATTTTCGTGACCTGGTGTCTGCCACTGTATTAAGCTTACCTGGTAGGTAAGTTGCTGATAGCCAAATATGTCTGTTGACACACCATTGCCAGATTGTATTTGCCAGATTATCACATGATATCGATTTTATTCCACACATATGATTAATATATGCCACCACTGCGGTATTATCAATTTGTAGGCAGACATGCAGATGGTGCATCATTGAGCAGTATGCTTTTAGCCCATAAAACGCACCCAACATCTCTAAATAGTTTATACCCAGTGTTTGTTGTAATGATGATTCCTGTATATTCCATCTACCACCAGTACTGGGTATAGTGTTTGTAGCTCCCCAGCCGTGAACGCTGGCATCAGTTTATAATGTGACTGATGGGTTACTAATAATGATGGGGCTGGAACTATGCCAAATATTTTGCTTCCACCATTGTAGTTCCAAGATCGCTTTGGTGGGTAATTGCATAGGTCGATCAAAATGACCTGCATGTCGTTTTAGCGCTTGCACCTTTGCCCTTTGTAAATTTTGATAATGCAAAGGTCCAAACTGTGTAGCTGGAAATGCTGCTATTAGTTTCCCAATTACTCTTGCCACCTGTCGAATAGATGGTTGACTCGTGACAACCAATTTGTTACAGGCTTCCATCAAGTCTGCTGCTTTATTCTTTGGCAATGTTACAGACATGTGGATAGTGTCAATTGTGAATCCCAGATTGTCCATAGTTGTGGATGGCATCAAATTAGATTTATCTGGATGGATGAACTAATGTTTGGTAGCTAAGACTGCTGAATTAGCTAGTTCCAAGGTTTTCCCCACAATTAATATATCATCAAGATATGCCATGACAATATGTTTTTGTTTCCTGAGTATTGCCAAGGCCGGTTTTAATATCTTGATAAATAGTCTTGGGGCTGATGTTAACTCATCAGGCAATGCTTTATACTGCCATTGTTGCCCCATCCAGTTAAATTTTAGATATCGACGATGATCCTTATGTATGGGTACTGAATAGTATGCATCTTTTAGATCGATGCATGCCATGAAGTATCCTTCAGAAACGAATTGTTTGGCAGTAACAAATGTTTCCATTTTGAAATGAATATACTTTACAAAAGTATTCAGTTTTGTTAAGTCAATGATGATGCGACATCCACCATCTTTTTTAGTTTTCGTGAATATGTTGAATACAAACTCTAGAGAGTCATGTTTCAATCTCTCTATTACTCCTTTGGCATATAACCTCCCCAGTTCTGCATGTCCTTCCAATCTTTCCTGTTGTGAGAGTACAAACTCTCGGTTGGGCACATGTTGAACTGGGGGCATGTCTTTTTGGATTAACTCAATTTCATATCCCTGAATACTTTGTAGTATATAATTATCAGTAGTAATTGATCTCCATGCCTCCCAAAACGGGTGTAACCTTCCCCCTGTTAGTACAGAACCTACACCTTTTATGTTCTGGAAGGAACCAGACCCACCTACCTCCATGGTTACCGGTGGCACATTCACTTCATTGGCTTCTGCGGATGAGGCGCCGGGGTGCGGGGTGTGGGGTTGGCACATTTTCCATGAGGGTCTCTCTGGGCCTTGGCCTAAAAAAGACCTTTGTGGTTGCTGCGCGGCCCTCATGCTTTCACCAGCATCCTGGTGTCGATGCCTGCTGGTGGATGCATAGGGGTGCTGCCGTCTGGGGTGTTTGGTCTTGCTCGTTCCTGATGATGCCCACATGAGCCCGACGGCTTTAGCCTCTTCATCAAGCTCTTTGACTTGCTTTGACAAATTTCCCCCAAATAGCAGTATTTGTGGTTGTGTTCCAGCTGTTTTACACAACCCGGCAAATTTGAGGTTTAGTGCAGGTTTTATTGCGCTCTTTCTTAGGCAATTGATCTCGTACTGAGTATTGCGGAGCAGCGCCAGTGTATCCTGCTGAGTGTCCATCATCTCCGTACCATCCACGCAACGAGCGTACGCCGTAATGCCCGATGTCAGAAGCTTCAAAATCTTCTGCATTTTGACCTCCTGGGCTCTTATGCCAGCTCCTATGTACGCCCAGATTGCACTGTTCACTGCAGGGACATTTAAAGAAATACAGCTCAGGAGGCATGTATTTCTCTGTAGTTTCATTGATTACCTGCTCCTGTAATGGATGGAAAGACAGGTAGTCGATGTTGGCCGCCAGTTTTGTCTGTAACGGCTGCCCTGATTGCGGTCGCACCGCAAATTTGGTGACCACTCCCAGCAGCTCTTTTGGATCCTGCACCCCCAGCACACTGCCGGTTTCTTCAGGCATGTCTCCTTCTTCGGGGCCAGCCCAGCCCTGGCCCGTAATGCTCCCCTCTGTTGAGGGAGATGCATTAAACAGTCTTGGGTAAGGTGCTATTATGGGTGTACGATGACCCCCATGGTGACCATACTCCTGGAGCATGTCACATTAGAGCATTTGCTCCATCAACCGCTCCATGCGGGAAATGTGGTCACCTCCACTGCTCCCGGGCAGCGAGTCCTCCTGGCCCGACTCATCCGAGTCAACCGGCCGGACAGACTTCTGCTTGGCTTTGCCTCCAGTCCGCTGCACTGGTTTGGGCTGTGCAGCTTGCGGTTCTGGTCCCAGCTGAGCAGGATTAGCATCGGTAACTACAGACCGCAATGACTGCGGTCCAGGTGCCGGTGGTCGCCCTTGACTGCCGGAACTTTCGCAGTCCCCGCAGTAACTCGAGACGCGATCTTCTTGGACTTCTTCCCCTTTTCCATTGTTTTGCTAGAACAGAAAACACACAAGGGCAAGAAATATGACCTCAGATAAAGTAACTT
Organism: Amblyraja radiata; assembly: GCF_010909765.2. Lineage (NCBI taxonomy): Eukaryota > Metazoa > Chordata > Chondrichthyes > Rajiformes > Rajidae > Amblyraja > Amblyraja radiata. Next base: position 1,554,939 of record NC_045962.1, read on the forward strand.
ACCTGTAGGTCTCGTTTTTAAACTTTGCCGCTGGAGAACACTTCCCCCGCTCATCGCTGTGCAATGCGTGAGACGATATATCGCGCATGCGTGCTGGCGGGGTCTTCATGTCGTCACTCACGTGACTCCGAAGTAAAATAGCCTGATGGCTGTGGGGAAGTAGCTATTCCTGAACCTGGTCGTTGCAGTCTTCAGGCTCTTGTACCTTCTACCTGAAGGTAGCGGGGTGATGAGTGTGTGGCCAGGATGATGTGGGTCCTTAATGATGCTGCCAGCCTTTTTGAGGCAGCGATCGCGGTAGATCCCCTCGATGGAAGGAAGAGCCGATGATAGACTGAGCAGTGTTTTCCTCTCCAGGGCGCTCAAGTTGTCGAACCAAGCCACGATGCAACCGGTCAGCATGCTCTCTACTGTACACCTGTAGAAGTTAGAGAGAGTCTGGGAGAGACAAACCGACTCTCCGTAATATTCTCAGGAAGTAGAGGCACTGATGAGCTTTCTTGATAATTGCATTAGTGTTCTCGGACCAGGAAAGATCTTCAGAGATGTGCATGCCCAGGAATTTGAAGTTCTTGACCCTTTCAACCATCGACCTGTTGATATAAATGGGACTGTGGGTCCCCCTCCTACTCCTTCCAAAGTACACAATCAGTTCCTTAGTTTTGATGGTGTTGAGGGCCAGGTTATTGTGCTGGCACCATATGGACAGTCGCTCGATCTCTCTTCTGTATTTTGACTCATCCCCATCAGTGATACGTCCCACAACAGTGGTGTCGTCAGCGAACTTGATGATGGAGTTCGCACTGTGATCGGCTATGCAGTCATGAGTATAGAGTGAGTACAGCAGGGGGCTGAGCACGCAGCCTTGAGGTGCTCCCGTGCTGATTGTTATCGAGGCTGACACATTTCCACCAATAAGAACAGACTGTGGTCTGTGGATGAGGAAGTCGAGGATCCAGTTGCAGAGGGATGCGCAGAGACCCAGTTCTGTGAGTTTGGTAACCAGCTTGGAAGGGATGATTGTGTTAAATGCCGAGCTGTAATCAATGAATAACAGCCTGACATCTGAGTTTTTGTTGTCCAAGTGGTTCAAAGTGGAGTGGAGGGCCAGCGAGATCGCATCCACCATTGATCTGTTGTGGCGGTAAGCGGAGTGCAGTGGGTCCAGGTTTTTGTCGAGGTAGGAGTTGATTTGCTCCATGATCAACCTCTCAAAGCACTTCATCACCATAGGCGTTAATGCCACTGGTCGATAGTCATTGAGGCACGTCACCTTACTCTTCTTAGGCACTGGTATAATTGATGCCCTTTTAAAGCAGGTGGGGACCTCAGAAGTGAGAGGTTGAAAATGTCCGTAAAAACTCCAGCCAGTTGGTCCGCACAGGTTTTTAGAACACGGCCGGGTATACCATCAGGTCCAGGCACTTTTCAAGGGTTTACCCCTCTGAAGGATTTCCTGACGTCGGCCACTGTGACGGAGACTGAAATACCATCACAGTGAATGGGGATCGGGAAGGCACATCAGTGTTCTCCCTATCAAAGCGTGCGTAAAGTGCATTGAGCTCGTCAGGGAGTGATGTTTCACCGACATTCTAGCTGCCTCCTGGTTTCGCCTTGTAGGAGGTGATTGCATTCAGGCTGCCGAACATATCGTCTCATCCTTCAGTTTGGAGCAGAAGTCCCTTTTGGCCGTTTTGATAGAAACATAGAAACATAGAAAATAGGTGCAGGAGTAGGCCATTCGGCCCTTCGAGCCTGCACCGCCATTCAATATGATCATGGCTGATCATCCAGCTCAGTATCCCGGACCTGCCTTCTCTCCATACCCCCTAATCCCTTTAGCCACAAAGGCCACATCGAACTCCCTCTTCAATATAGCCAATGAACTGGCCTCAACTACCCTCTGTGGCAGAGAGTTCCAGAGATTCACCACTCTCTGTGTGAAAAATATTTTTCTCATCTCAGTCCTAAAGGCTTTCCCCTTTATCCTTAAACTGTGATCCCTTGTCCTGGAACTCCGCAACATCGGGAACAATCTTCCTGCATCTAACCTGTCCAACCCCTGATGGCCTTACCAAGGTCGTATCTGGACTTCTTGTAGGCCACTGTATCATCAGACGTGAATGCCCGGTGTCTGGACTTCAGAAGAGTGCGAATCTCAAAGTTCATCCAAGGTTTCTGATTGGGAAACACTCGGAAGGTTTTTGTAGGGATGTAGGGAGCACGACACACAACTACATAAAAGTTAACATACACATCCACCACAGCGGATTCCCCACATTCCTCACTGTGATGGAAGGCAGTAAAGTCCAACTTCTTCCTCTTTATTCTCCCACGTCGGGGCGCTCGAAGTCTCTGTGTCGGGGCAATCGAAGATCCTGCGGCTTGGAGTTCCCAAAGTCGGTCTCTGACTAGAGATGGCGAGCTCCACAATGGGATCCCAATTTGGGTTCATCTACCTGAGACGTGCATTGCAGAACAGTGCAGCATGTCCAACATGACTATTAGAGATATTAGATTCACCTTTGAAAAACACTATTTGGGAACGATCAGCATTACTGAGGACTGGTTTATGAACAGCACCATATTAACATTAGTATGGTGAAAAATATCGCCAGAAATGAGCATTAGATATTGTAGATATGCGAGTTTTGGATATTGGAGAAATAATGTTTGAATATCTCATACAAAAGTAGAGACTCGTTTGTCAGTACTGGGCCTGTACTCGCTGGAGTTTGGAAGGATGAGGGGGAACCTCACTGAAACTTATAGAATAGTGAGAGGCTTGGATAGAGTGGGTGTGGAGAGGATGTTTCCACTAGTGGAAAAGTCTAGGACTAAAGGTCATAGCCTCAGAAATAAAGGATGTTCCTTTGGGAAGGAGACGAGGAGAAATTTATTTTGTTGAAGGGTGGTGAATCTGTGTAATTCTTTACCATAGAAGGCTGTGGAGGCCAAGTAATTTGATGTTTTTAAGTCAGAGATACATTTTTGATTATTACAGGTGTCAGGGGTTATGGGGAGAAGGCAGGAGGTTGGGGTGAGGAGGGAGAGATAGATCAGCCATGATTGAATGGCAAATTAGACTTGATGGGCCGAATGGCCTAATTTTGCTCCTAGTACATGGCCTTATGTCTCAAGAAACATAAAAATAGGTGCAGGAGTAGGCCATTCAGCCCTTTGAGCCAGCACCGCCATTCAATATGATCATGGCTGGTCATCCAAAATCAGTACCCAGTTCCTGCTTTCTCCCCATATCCCTTGATTCCAATAGCCCCAAGAGCTAAATCTAACTCTTGCTGGAATCTTGCGTTAAATATAAATTGCTGGAGTAACTCAGTGACTTGCTGAGTTACTCCAGTACTTTGTGCATCACACAAAATAGGCCTTTTTAATGATTGGCATCAACGGTTAATGAAATATGAACACAACGCATTGATGTGAAACTACACCTGTGCAGTGCTTGATGTTGAAGAGTCAAGAGACAAATATTCCATAATCATTTCAGTATCACCCTTTGATAAATGTGTACACAATAGAAACATAGAAACATAGAAAATAAGTGCATGAGGAGGCCATTTGAGCCTTCGAGCCAGCACTGCCATTCATTGTGATCATGGGTGATCACCCACGATCAATAACCCGTGCCTGCCTTCTCCCCATATCCATTGACTGCAATCTTTAAGAGCTCTATCTAGCTCTCTCTTGAAAGCATCCAAAGAATCGGCCTCCACTGCCTTTTGAGGAAGAGAATTCCACAGAATCGCGACTCTCTGGGTGAAAATATTTTTCCTCATCATTCAAAACAGCCTACCCCTTATTTCTTAAACTGTAGCCGCTGGTTCTGGACTCCCCCAACATCGGGGACATGTTTCCTGCCTCTAGCGTGTCTAAACCTTTTAATAATCTTCTGTTTCAATAAGATCTCCTCTCATCCGTCTAAATTATAGGGTATACAAGCCCAGCCGCTCCATTCTGTCAACATTTGACAGTCCCGCCATCCTGGGAATTAACCTCGTGAACCTACGCTGCACTCCCTCAATAGCAAGAATGCCCTTCTTCAAATTTGGAATCCAAAATTGCACACAATACTCCAGGTGTGGTCTCACCAGGGCCCTGTACAACTGCAGAAGGACCTCTTTGCTCCTATACTCAACTCTCTTGTTATGAAGGCCAACATGCCATTCTTCACTGCATGCGGTACCTGCATGCTTACTTTCAGGGACTGATGTACAAGGACACCCAGATCTTGTTCCTAACCTGATACCATTACAATAATAATCTGCCTTCCTGTTTTTGCCACCAAAGTGGTTAATCTCACATGTATCCACATTAAACTGCATCTGCCATTTATCTGCCCACTCACCCAACCTGTCCAAGTCACCCTGCATTCTCTTAGCATCTTCTTCACAGTTCGCACTGCCACCCAGCTTTGTGTCATCTGCAAATTTGGAGTCTGCAAAGATTCGGATTAGTCAAGCAGGATTTCCCCTTCATAAATCCATGCTGACTTGGACCAATCCTGTTACTGCTATCCAAATGCGCCGTTATTACTTCTTTAATAATTTACTCCAGCAGCTTCCCCACCACCGATGTCAGGCTAACTGGTCTATAATTCCCCGTTATCTCTCTCGCTCCTTTCTTGAAAAGTGAGATAACATTAGCTACCCTCCAATCCACAGGAACTGATCCTGAATCTATAGAACATTGGAAAATGATCACCAATGCATCCAAGATTTCCAGATTGAGTACCCTGGGATGCAGACCATCAGGACCTGGGGATTTATCAGCCTTCAGTCCCATCAGTCTACCCAATACTATTTCTCGCCTAATGCAAATGTCTTTCAGTTCCTCTGTCTCCCTTGATCCTCTGTCCTCTAGTACATCTGTGAGATTGTTGTGTCTTCCTTAGTGGACAGAACCAAAGTACCTGTTCAACTCTTCTGCCATTTCCTTGTCCCCATAATAATTTTACCTGTTTCTGCCTTCAAGGGACCCACATTTGTCTTTAATAATCTTTTTCTCTTAACATATCTAACCATATAACAATTACAGCACAGAAACAGGCCATCTCGGCCCTACAAGTCCGTGCCGAACAACTTTTTTCCCTTAGTCCCACCTGCCTGCACTCATACCATAACCCTCCATTCCCTTCTCATCCATATGCCTATCCAATTTATTTTTAAATGATACCAACGAACCTGCCGCCACCACTTCCAGTGGAAGCTCATTCCACACCGCTACCACTCTCTGAGTAAAGAAGTTCCCCCTCATGTTACCCCTAAACTTCTGTCCCTTAATTCTGAAGTCATGTCCTCTTGTTTGAATCTTCCCTATTCTCAAAGGGAAAAGCTTGATCACATCAACTCTGTCTATCCCTCTCATCATTTTAAAGACCTCTATCAAGTCCCCCCTTAACCTTCTGCGCTCCAGAGAATAAAGACCTAACTTATTCAACCTAAAGAAGCTTTTACTGTCCTTCTTTATATTCCTGGCCAGCTTCCCCTCGTACTTCATCTTTTCACTCTGTATTGCCCTTTTTGTTACCTTCTGTTGTCCTTTGAAAGTTTCCCAATCCTCTGGCTTCCCGCTACTCTTTGCTATGTTATACACCTTTTCTTTTAGTTTTATTCCATCCCTAACTTCTATTGTCAGCCACGGTAGCCTCTTACTCCCCTTAGAATCTTTCTTCCTCTTTGGAATGACATAACCATATAATAACAATTACAGCACGGAAACAGGCCATCTCGACCCCTCTAGTCCGTGCCGAACACATAATCTCCCCTAGTCCCATATACCTGCGCTCAGACCATAACCCTCCATTCCTTTCCCATCCATATAACTATCCAATTTATTTTTAAATGATAAAAACGAACCTGCCTCCACCACCTTCACTGGAAGCTCATTCCACACAGCTACCACTCTCTGAGTAAAGAAGTTCCCCCTCATGTTACCCCTAAACTTCAGTCCCTTAATTCTCAAGTCATGTCCCCTTGTTTGAATCTTCCCTACTCTCAGTGGGAAAAGCTTTTCCACGTCAACTCTGTCTATCCCTCTCATCATTTTAAAAACCTCTATCAAGTCCCCCCTTAACCTTCTGGGCTCCAAAGAATAAAGCCCTAACTTGTTCAACCTTTCTCTGTAACTTAGTTGCTGAAACCCAGGCAACTTTCTAGTAAATTTGGACATGGTCCTGCATCTTCTAGATTATGCCCAGAAATTCCTGCCATTGCTGTTCCACCGTCATTTCTGCTAGGATCCTTTTCCAGTCGACCTTGGCCAACTCCCCTCTCATGCCTTCATAGTCCCCTTTGTTCAACTGCAACACTAACACTTCAGATTTAACCTTCTCCCTCTCAAATTGCAGCTTAAAACTTACCCCGGTTCCTTTACCTTGAGTCCCCTTATTAAATCCGGTTCATTAGACAACACTAAATCCAGAATTGCCTTCTCTCTGGTAGGCTCCAATACAAGCTGCTCTAAGAATCCATCTCAGAGGCACTCCACAAAACCCCTTTCTTGGGGTCCAGAACCAATCTGATTTTCCCAGTCTATCTACATGTTGAAATCTCCCATAACCACATTGGCATTACCATTGTTACATGCCAATTTAAACTCCTGCTGCAACTTGCACCCTATATCCAGGCTACTGTCTGGGGGCCTGCAGATAACTCCCATTAGTGTCTTCTTACCTTTACAATTCCTCAATTATATCCACAGCGACTCTGCATCGTCAATCCCTATGTCACCCCTCGCAAGGGGCTGAATTTCAACTAATTAACTAAATCTGGTTCACTACTCATTATTCAATCTGCAAATTGCCTTGCTGGTGATTGTTTTGATCACACAGAGTGCTTCCTGAGCAAGAAAGACTTGTAGAATGAATTTCATGGACATAGTATGCCTCAGAATGTTCACAACTAATGAAGTGCTTTGGGAATTGCACTCAATGATGTGTGGAATTGTAAAATCCCCCACCAGTCTGACATGACCTGAACTATTTATCCATATCTGTAAAATATCTCCCATTAAAATCTATCTATCTTGTGTTTGTGCTTACAATGTGTATCAGCATATTTCTGATATTTCATATATAATATATACTAGACTAAGTGGGATCCATTGTCACATGGGTGGCCTGGTCCCCCAACGCAACCCGTTCCCCCAACGCAATATTCCACCACTCACCCGCTCCCCCAACGCAACCCATTCCCTCAACGCAATTTTCCACCACTCACCTATAGCACCCCAACTGCGCTGGGCGGCTCATTTTCCCTTATCCCTCAGCACGCCCCTCCCCCTCCTCTTCATCCGCTCTGTTTTTAAACTAAAAAAAAAATGCAAGCTCTTGCTGCAAGGACTTTAAAAAAAATCCAATTCCACCTCCCCTGCCTCGCCCAGCAAATATCTCTTTGCCCTTGGGAGCACACTGTTGATTGGCAGCTTATGTAAATGAGATCACATTGTGACATCATAGCTGCAAACTGCCAGCATCTGCCACCATCTGCCATTGTAGTGTTCGTCATTCTTTCTCAAACAGGATTTTATAAAGTTGAAAACATGAAGAACTTGTAAAATATAACATCAATCTGAACGAAACTTGATACAAACCATCAGAGGACAATTGTGAGTAAGGTGGTGCAAAGATTTTAGCGCTATCATGTACCGTTCTGGCGTAGTTGCGGGAGCACATTTACAGACATGCTCACACATGCATAGAAACAAACAAGATGAGAGTATTAGTAATATATAGATAGATAGATATGAAATATATATCTATATATTTATGTATGAAATATGAGAAATATATATATAATTCTCATATAAGGCATTCTCATATTGCTCGAGTGGACAAGCAAATTAATGAAATACAACAAATCAGTGAAATCAAATGCAAAGTGTTGACATAATGGGTTGAAATACACATTTGTTTTTGAGGTTGACTGAGTGTCATTTACGTTCATTGTTAACAATTAAGTATTTTTTGAGTATTTCCAGATATGACACATGTACAGGCGGAGTGGATCTGGATGCTTGTTGGTAAACACATAAAGCTGGAGTGACTCAACGGAATAGGCAGCATCTCTGGAGAAAAGGAATAGGTGACGTTTCGGGCCGCGACTCTTCGTCAGACTGAGAGTCAGGGGAAAGGGAAAGAGAGATATAGACGGTGATGTAGAGAGATATAGAACAAATTAATGAAAGATATGCAAAAAAGTAATGATAATGAAGGAAGCAGGCCTTGTGTGCTAGGTGAAAACAAGTTACAGACAATGAGACGCAACATGATGACTTTGAACCTGATACCATTTGGGTGGGGGAGAGATGGAGAGAGAGAGGGGATGCAAGGGTTAATTGAAGGTAAAGAAATCAGTAATCATGAACGTGCCTAAGCAAAATATGAGCCTTGAAATTGTGGTGTATCAATTATTACCCCTTTCAGCCCAAAGTTCATCATAAACTTTCCACTTTGGTGTTGATCAATGACCACCTGCTGCGCACTTACAGTGTCAAAAGGCAGGATTTGTGATGTAATCATTTGTTGAAAGAGATAAATTGCAAGGAACATTTTAAATGGCAACATTTTTAAGTTACGTTCAATAGAATGGAAGAAGTAAATGAAATAGCTTTTATGTAGCATATTATTTTCTCAAAGATTCCAAAGCTGTTTCCAGTCACTGAGATATTCATCAGTTCAAATTAGTTGGATTATTTCCATTCCTTGTGCATATATTTCCTGTTGCAAGAAGGTTACATCTGCAAAGTGCGAATTCTGGAAATATCTCCGATATATCACTTTTGTAGGTGCAAAGTAATTGGATAATGTCTTGCTCTTTGTGGTAGCCTTTCTCACATCCTAAGTCCTGAAAATCTGTCATTTCTTATCATGTACAATCCAGGCTTGCTTCTGGTGCCTGGTTAGTCCAGGAGAAAAAGTCTGCATGCTGAATAAATTTCACCCTGTATAAAAATCTGTATTGTTATTAAGAATTAAATATGAGATAACTAGTGATATAAGTCTATCTGAATCATCTGATTTTTCGCCAGACTCTTCGCTTTTGAAGTTATGTTACAAAGATAGTACTGAATTTAAAATTAGATTCAGCAGCACATTAATAAAATAAAAACAGTAAAATAATTTCAATAACTACTGAATTTCATTATTCAGTTATTTCACAAGGAATGTTAGATGAAGATTCTACCCATTAATAATTTGACATGTAACATGTAGATATAAGGTATGTAGTGCCAGGTCAACAATGACTACACTAACATTTGCATGGGGTGCACGGACGTAATTTGGTTTATTTATAATGACAAGAGAGTCCAGGTTTACAATGGGACGCTGTCTCTAATTGCCACTGTGCATGTGAGGAGACGCTGGTGAATTCGGGCTTGTCCCAGAAGCTCACCCTTGCCTCGAGAGGAGGCGCTGGCAGTTTTAGGCTTATCTTGGCAGCTCAGCTTTGGGCTTCATGCATGAGGCACAGCAATCTCAGACTTACACCTGCAGTTCACACTTACACCTGCAGTCGCATGTAGTCGCCCAAAAAATTGCCTAAGTGGCGATAACCCCATTCTCCTGCCTTCTCCCCATAACTTCTAACATGCATACTAATCAAGAATCTATCTATCTCTGCCTTAAAAATATCCATTAACTTGACCAACACAGCCTCCTGTGGCAAAGAATTCCACAGATTCACCACCCTCTGACTAATGAAATTCCTACTCATCTCCTTCCTAAAGCAACGTCCTTTAATTCTGAGGCTGTGACCTCTGGTCCTAGACTCTCGCACTCATGGAAACAACCTCTCCACATCCACTCTAACCAAGCCTTTCACTATTCGATCAGTTTCAATGAGGTCCCCCCTCAAGATTATGCCTGACCAGCTATTGTTTTTTGTAATGTCACTCATTCTATTCCACATCAGCATTTTCAGGTTTAAATCCAGTGAAATGTATATCATTATCCTATGTTCAGGAGAACATGTGTTAGGACTAGTCGACTACCAGTCCCCTAAGACTACACACTTGTCAATAAGATAATAGCTATTCTTGAGCTCATTCATTTTCCTGCCTGGTACCCATATCTTTTGATTTTGTTAAAGTATAAAAATCTTTTGTTCCAGCCTTTGACTCAACATAGCCATTCATAACCACACTAGGTAGAGAATTATAAACATTCCGAGTCCTAAATGGCTAAACTTATTCCCAATAGGCGAACTTCTTACCAGAACACAAAGTGCTGAGATACTCAGCTGGTCAGGCGGCATCTGTGGAGGGAACGGACACAAGACGCTTCAGGTCGGGACCCTTCTGCAGATTGATCTCTGCCCCTGAACCGACCAGCGATCCCCGCATATTAACACTATTCTACACACACTAGGGACAATTTACACATACACCAAGCCAATTAACCTACTACCTGTACATCTTTGGAGAGTGGGAGGAAACTGAAAATCTCCGAAAAAACTCACGTGGTCACAGGTAGAAGGTGCAAACTCCATACAGACAGCACCGGTGGTCGGGAATTAACCCGCGTCTCTGGAGCTGTAAGCACTATAAGGCAGCAACTCTACCGCTGCGCCACCGTGACGCACGGTGCATAGGTTTATCATATTTGATCTTTTTTAAAACAACCCTCATCACAGAAATCATAGATAGAGTCGTAGTCATAGATTCAGTGTGGAAACAGGCCCTTCGGCCCAACTTGCCCACACCAGCCAATATGTCCCAGCTACACTCGTCCCACCTGCCTGCATTTGGCCAATGTCCCTTTAAATCCATTCTATCCATGTGCCTGTCTAACTGTTTCTTAAATGGTGGGATTGTCCCTGCCTCAACTACCTCCTCTGGCATCTTGTTCTTATACACCTACCACCCTTTGTGTGAAAAAGTTACCCCTCGGATTCCTATTAAATCTTTTCCCCCTGAACCTTAAATGTATGTCCTCTGGTCTTTGATTCACCTATTCTGCACAAGAGACTCTGTGCATCTACCCAAACTATTCCTCACATGAATTTTTACACCTCTATAGGTTCACCCCTCATCCTCCTGCGCTCCAAGGAATAGAGTCCCAGCCTACTCACCCTCTCCCTATAGCTCACACCCTCTAGTCCTGGCAACATCCTCGTAAATCTTCTCTGTACCCTATCCAGTTTGACAACATCTTCCCTATAACATGGTGTCCAAAACTGAACACAATACTCTAAATGCGGCCTCACCAATGTCTTATACAACTGCAACATGTCCTCCCAACTTCTAAACTCTAAATCAATTGTATGAATCTTTGTTGTGTGTATCTAAAATAAGTATACAGCATTCTTCCTTAGTTACAGAAACCACCACAGTACTCAAAGCGTGGTTTCATCAAATCTCTCCACAAATATAGTAAGATTTCTTACCCTGCTCCCTTGAAATGTTTGCAAATATTATATTTATTTTCCTAACTGTTTGTTGTACTACCATGTTTGTTTTCTGTGATTCATGTAAAAATACATCAAAATCAAATGTTTTTCATGATTTGGAAAAGGTGTTTGTCTGTTATTCTTCTAAAGTAAGTCTTCTCACAGCCACCACACGTAGATTACAAGTGATAGGAGCAGAATTAGGCCATTCGGTCCATCAAGTCTATTCCGCCATTTAATCTTGGCTGATCTATCTCTCACTCCTAACCCCATTCTCCTACCTTCTCCCGATAACCTCTGATGTGCATTCTCCCAAACTTCCATTTGTTCGTTTGTTTAAGAACGAACTGCAGGAGCTGGAAAAATCGAAGGTAGACAAAAATGCTGGAGAAACTCAGCGGATGGGGCAGCATCTATGGAGTGAAGGAACAGGCGACGTTTCAGGGTCTTGACCCGAAACGTCACCTATTCCTTCGCTCCATAGATGCTGCCTCACCCGCTGAGTTTCTCCAGCATTTTAGTCTACCTTCTATTTATTCATTTGTACATTTTGTCCATCTTTGCAGCTTTTATTCCACCTTGCTTTGGTTGGGCTCTTCATAAAAATAATTAATATAGATTATAAATAGCCGATTGGCACTTTCATTGTTGGTGGAATTCATCATTGATTCCAGATGTCAGCACATCCTTTGGCCATCTGAAAAGAGTTTGAAGATCAAAACCAAACCTCAGCATAATCTTCTTATTCTGGTGGGCAGCAGAGATCCCTCAGGTGCTCCTTTGAAACATGGACTCCTTAAAACAAGATTCTCAAAGCTTCTGGAAACTGAAAGCTTCTACCACAATGCTGATTTCACAAGCTCCTCCAAACTAGCCGGATAAGCAAAGCAAGGTCAGAATCCTCCCTCAGGCCCACATTGACAGCATCAAAGCTTGAATGAAATACCTCCATCTCTTAGAGGAAGAGTTCACATTTTACGACTGACTCCTGAGATTAACACTCCAGAGTTCTGTCAAGCCAAGAGATATCAAACACTTTTTTTGTAGCTGTAGTGATATAATGCAGTAGCATGTGTCAGCACCCCATCCCTCCGATGCTGCTCTGATTCCCATCACCGCAGGCAGGCCAGGTGAGGCCTCGTTTTTCGACAGCCCTCCCCACTCTCCAGCCTTCCCTGCTCTCCGACAACCTTCCTCTCTCTCCAAGGGCCCTCGTCCCTCTCCTGTGGCCCACCTCACCCTCCCACAGCCGTCCTCGCTCACTGACAGTCTTACTTGCTCTCGGCGACGCAGGTCCAATTGACATGAGTTTGGAGTCTGTGTTGGGTGAGCCGGGCCTGCCAGGCGGATGCTCTGTCCTTGGTGGATGGGTGGGTGAGCCGGGCCTGCTGGAGGGCCTGGCCCTGCTCACCGAGACCCCGCTCTCAGCTGCACGGGTCCTTCCTCACTCTTTGCCGCACCGGTCCTTCCTGACTGACATATGAGGAAAGAATGATCGACTGGGTTTGTATTCATTGGAATTTGGAAGGATGAGAGAGGATCTTATAGAAATATATATCATTCTTAAAGGATTAGACAGGCTAGAACCAGGGTTAAGAATAATGGGTAGGCCGTTGAGGACTGAGATGAGGAAAAAAATTTTCACCCAGCGTTGTGAATCTGTGGAATTCTCTGCCACAGAAGGCAGTGGAGGCCAATTCACTGGATGTTTTCAAGAGAGAGTTAGATATAGATCTTAGGGCTGAAGGAATCAAGGGATATGGGGTAAAAGCAGGAACGGGGAGCTAATTTTTTTATCAGCCATGATCATATTGAATGGCAGTGCTGGCTCCTGCACCTATTTTCTATGTTTATATGAGCCTCACCCTCAACAGTCCCCCCACCTGTCGGGGCCTGCGTTGGCAAGGTGACGAGTGATAGCTTGTGCCCAACTCACAGTGAATTCTAACCTGGAATACCCTCACAAATGAGCTGTAAATGTGTGACCTGTTTCATAGCAGACATATTTTAATACAAAGGTTATAGCTTCAGGAGCTACATGTAGGTACATGGTATATTGTTTATTCAGTCACACACCCTATACAGTAGAAATTCAGGAAGGTTAGCTTTGAACTGTTGGAACTTTGTAAGAATCCTGTAGTCATCCTTGCAACATTCATCGTACTTTAATCCCACAGTGTGCATCGCAAGTAAAATTAACTCCTTTGACCTTTTGTTTCATTATTTTGTTCTAATGTGTGCTCCCTGGGAGAAAAATGGCATTCAAGTGACTTATTGCTGCAAAGTGTATTTCTCTGGACAAAGGATGTTTACTCCAGTATTTTGTGTCTAGGAAGATAGACACAAAATGCTGGAGTAACTCAGCAGGACAGACAGCATCTCTGGAGAGAAGGAATGGGTGACGTTTCGGGTCGAGACTCTCCTCAGTGGTTGTTTTGTGTTAGTTGCCTCCACGAGCAGAACTGTGTGAATTTATACATGGAGGGCAAAGGATATTCAGGAGAAAGTTGTGAGATGCCAAATAATCCAGTGGAACTATTACTGGTACGTGTAGTCAACATAAACTTTGCATCATGTTCAACCCTTAAAGTATTATTCATATATTTTATATTTAAATATTATGTACAACACCAGCTAGCTAACTGGTTTCAGAACTGGCTTGGTGGAAATTGTCAGAGGGTGGTAGTTGGGTTTCTTTGCCTGATGGAGGCATGTGACCAGTGGTGTACTACAGGGTTCTGTGCTGTGTCCACTGTTGTTTGTCATCTATATCATATTTTACTTCGGAGTCACGTGAGTGACTACGTGAAAAACCCCGCTTCCAACGCATGCATGTCATATCGCTACACGCATTGCAACGAGTCACAGCAGGCGGAACAACGTTCCCCTAGTGGAGAATTTGAAAGTCGGGAGCAGCAGGTAAGAGACTCTGCATTCCTTCCACTTACCTTTTAGGTGGAGACATGGACCGGATCCATGAAGGCTGCGGAAAACTGGCGGGTGAGAACCGCGGAGTGCGGGCAGCCGGCAGCAGCAGCAACGGCACGCGAACCTTCCGGAGAGGAAACAGCTGTGCCCGACTTCGCTCCCGCACCGGCAAAATTCACTTCTCGGCCGGGCGGGAAGCGAAGCAAAAGACGTCCCATATGCCAGTCTCATGCGAGTCTGGCTTGGAGCAGTCGCCAGCGGCCAGTGCCGAGATTACCGGGGCCGGTTGAAGCAGCTCGAGGACAGGGAACAACCACGAGGGACCAGTGCTGTAAGTACCGGGGTTGGTCCGAGGGGTCCCCTACGGCAGCCAGGATCGGCCAGTACTGAGGGCATTGGAGCCGGTTTGACCGGCTGCAAAACGACCGCAGAGGGACCAGTGCCGTGAGCACCGGGGTCGGTCCCAGCGGTTTAAGATTAACGAGCAGCCGGGAGCGGCCAGTGCTGAAAGCATTGGAGCCGGTTTGACCGGCTGCGGAACTACCGCGAGGGACCAGTGCCGTGAGCACCGGGGTCGGCCCGAGCGGTTGGAGCTAACGGGCATTGGAGCTGGTTTGACCGGCTGGAGAACAACCGCAAGCGACCAGTGCCCGTGAGAACCGGGGTCGGCGGTTGCTCAAGGAGATCCTCCGTGGCAGACTCCGGGAGATGGAGGCTGCCACAGTGGGCAACTAGTAAGCCCCACAGCGGTACCCCTCGGGGGCTGCACAGTGTCTCTTCCTCATCAGAGGAGAACACGGAGGATCAGTTCTGGGCAGACCCTGAACGGGCCGCAGAACTACTCACCTCCAGTGAACCTGGGGTGAAAGGAAACATGTTGGAACTCCCTGAGGGACGCTCAGGCCAACGGTGTGTGGGCGGCACAGTGCCCGTTAGCACTGCACCGCGCTGGAATTGCAGTTGCAGCGCCGCAGGGAAGTACTGACGGCACAGGGGCCGTGAACACTGCACCGCGTTGGCACTGCAGGACCTACACCTGGGAGAACATACCTCGTTGGAGAGATGCAGGTCCAAGAAGAAAGCCTCTAGTGGGTAAGTCCCGTGCCAGCACCTTTTTACAGGGCTGTAGCTCACTTCTATTACTACAGGGAAGTGCTTGAGAGAATGACAGATCCAGGAGATGAAAGCAGCACCTTCTATAGGGCTATATCATGCTTTCTCCCTCCCCAGCAGACTCTTCTATCAGAAGAATGCTGGGGTCAAGTCCTGGACAGGTAATAGCTATATTGCTGTAACTATGAGGTGATGCCATTCTTAGTCACCAAGTCATAGAGTGCATTATTGGTCATTTCCTGATAGAAATACAGGAATTATATGTTGAGATGAAGGATTTATCAGGCCAAAATTGATGGCATATTCCATCCTCATCTGGCAGTCACAAGGGAGTGTCTGTTTTATGTTTCAGGGGAAATCAACAGGGATAAGTTAAAGCTAACTGGGGAAGATCTATTAACCAGATTAGAAGCTAGCATAGACCACGTGGCTTGCTATCAACTGGTGGGGCTAACATTAGCCATAGCTGTCGCTGGCCACCGAGGATTGTAAATCCATGAATGTGCTAACCATTTATTTATGCTCCTGGAACATCCAACCGGGATTGACGCGGGCCTGCGTTAACCCCAAACCTCCAAGCAAAACCCTTTATTTGGAGGTGACCCAGCTAGAAGGTCAAGGAGTTGGACGATGAAGCCAATCTGGAGCTCACCTAGACGTCCAAACATCGTCCTCAAAGGTATCGCCTTATGCTGGAAGATGTATACACCCACAACACACGGCCTCGGGGATCCAGAAGGAGGCCTATGGAGCTACCTACAGAAGCTATAATTGAACTACAGTGGTGGGAACATAACATTAGGTATTGCTCCAACCCAATCATCATTGACAACCCGTCTATGGTATTACAAACAGATGCCAGCGCCATTGGTTGGGGAGCCATTAATTTTGTTTCTAGTTGTGGAGGGATGTGGAAGACAGTGGAGGTGGCATATATATTAATTATATGGGTGGAAATATATCGACATCTTGTGATCAATTGGCAAATTTAATTTGGCAATGGTGTATCCAAAGAAACATTTGGATATCGGCAACATACCTACCAGGGAAGCTAAATTCAGTGGCAGACATCAGATCACGCAAATTTAACGAAAACACGGAATGGATGTTAAATAAAAAAGTATTTGCTGAAATTACAGCAAAATATGGTACGCCAGATATTGATCTTTTTGCATCCAGGTTGAATCACCAACTACCAAGGTATGTGTCATGGGAACCAGACCCTGGGGCAGAAGCTACAGATGCTTTCTCACTGCATTGGGGGAAATGGTGTTTTTATGCATTTCCTCCATTCTGCCTCATCAATCGGGTACTAAGGAAAATTCAACAAGATTCGGCATCTGGGATTCTCATAGTACCCGATTGGCCTACTCAACCGTGGTTTCGGTTATACAGGGGATGGTGTTAGAACCATGTTCCCTTATTGGACATAGCCAAAATTTACTAATTCATCCAGTGACTGAGGGCAGTCACCCGTGCCATAAGAATATGGATTTGTTGATTTGTAGAGTCTGAAAGACCCACTACACGGCATGGGGCTGTCAGACAGGACTATGAATCCCATCACATCAGCACAAAGACTGTTAACACAAAAGCAGTACCTCGGACATATCAAGAAATGGGGCAAATACTGCTTTGACAACAACCTCGACCAAAGAGCCAAGAACATTCCGGCTGTATTGGAATTTCTAACAAGCCTCCATTGTGATAAACGATTGGGCTACAGTGCCATTAATAGTGCCAGAAGTGCACTCTCCAATTACCTATCACAAGGAACGGAGCGGCACACGGTGGGAACGCACCCCCTGGTAACAAAACTTATGAGGGGCATATTTAATGCAAAACCCCCAAAAACCAGGTACTACAGAATCTGGGATGTGGGTGTCATTTTGACCATGCTGAGAGTTGGTCGCCCATAACAGCATTATCACTGCAGAAACTGACCATGAAGATGGTTATGTTCATGGCGTTAGTTACCGCACAACGAGTCCAGTCATTAAACAAACTGAGCCTGGACTGCTTGATGATCTCACCCGAGAAACTGGTATTTGTCATACATGATTTAATAAAACAAAACAGACCAGGTTCATCGGGGCAAGTGATCGAATTTATGGCATATCCAAATGACGAAAACCTGTGTATAGCCAAACATATCCTATTATACATGGAAAATACCAAGATCATTCGAGGTCAGGAAATGGCTCTGTTAATTTCTTACAAGAAACCGCACAAAAGGGTCACGACCCAAACTATCTCAAGGTGGCTGAAATATGTCCTAAAGATGGCAGGAATAGACACTAATGTTTTAAATCTCATTCCACCAGGGCTGCAGCGACGTCCGCAGCAAAAATTCTGGAGGTGCCCACAGACCAAATCCTCAGAATGACAGGATGGTCATCGGGAAAGACTTTCCAAAGGTTTTATAACAAACCAGTTTTGGATCCATCATCACTTTCTGAAAGCATGTTACGTTCAATAATATAATTTGCCCGAAAGGTTACAGGGCTATGATTTCAACTTAATCAATTTATTTTTCGTAAAAGCACACAAGTTTTTGTATGGGTGTGTTCAAAAATTGCTAACGATACCTTTCTCCCAATACTCAAGGCAGTTGTGAAGCATGGACTCGTTCCACGGCATGAGGTCACAGAGCTTTGAAATCTTCACGCAGTCACTCACGTGACTCCGAAGTAAAATAGTAAGATTAAACGAGAACTTTCCAGTTTGAAGTTTGATCTGTATTTTATGAGGAGGAACGTTGAGGGAATACGTGCCCTCCGCTCCCACCCTCCTATGATCATATCAAAAACTGGTATCTCTTTGATAATCTTACTATGTTAGGTCATTATAGTTTTCTGTGACCTCACACCGCTGCTTTAAAGAATGACACGCATGCGTTGGAAGCGGGGTTCTTCACGTATTCCCTCAACGTTCCTCCTCATAAAATACAGATCAAACTTCAAACTGGTAAGTTCTCGTTTAATCTTACTATTTTGGATAATTGTCCAAAATGTCTGTCCGGCCTTCTCCCTGTGACCACATGGGTTTTTTCCGAGATCTTCTGTTTCCTCCCACACTCCAAAGACGTATAGGTTTGTAGGTTAATTGGCTTGGTATAAATGTAAATTGTCCCTAGTGTGTAGGAAAGTGTTAATGAGCGGGGATCGCTGGTTGGTGCGGGCTCGGTGGGCCAAAGGGCCTGCTTCTGTGCTGTACCTCTTAACTAAACTAATAATACATTCAATGTGGTTAGTAAATCTGTGTATGACATTACATCTGGTGGTGAGGAAGGCTATTTAAGTTACAGCAGGGTCTGGATCAACTATGGAAGTGGACCCAGGGATGGCCAGTAGGTTTCACAGATAAACAAGAGGCCATGTATTTTGGTAAGTCACCCACGGTAGGATTTACACAGTAAGTGGTAGGGGCATGGAGTATATTTTAGAGCAGAGACAGCAAGGCGCAAAGAGGTACATGCAGTAGCTTCCCAAAAGAGACCTTTGGGGCAATTTCTTCAGCAGAGAGTGATATGCATATGGAACGAGCTGTCAGAGGAAGCTGTGAAGTGGGTATGGAAAGGAAATGTTGTGGACGATCTGGGCCAAACGCAGGCGGGCGGGAGTATCTGAGCTATAAAACCTGTCTGGCATGGACTAGTTGCGCTGAACGGCCAGTTTCTACGCTGTGTAGCTAGATAACTGTAACACTGTTTCATGTCGCTTTTCTGTTGTGCTGCAGTGAGTAAGAATGCCATTGTCCTCTCAGGGACATATTGACAATCAAACATTCTTGACGACTCTTGACTACTTGCATTTATGCTCCTTTGATGTCCAAGTTTCTATTAAGTTATTGTATATAGCAGGTCTTTCGAAAATAACACCTACTGGATTCTGTTTAGATGGTGGTGAGATAAAGTTTACAAACACTGGGATCAATGATATCTGTAAGTTTATTGAAAAATGTGCTCTTTGTTTGACCAGGGGATAAGATTCTGTTGTGTCGGTTCTAATGAAGCTGTCCTCTATTGTCATTCCATCCATAGCTTCTGAAAGATTTTCCTGACGAGCTACGGGCAGACATTGCAATGCATCTGAACAAAGAAATCCTTCAGCTGCCTATATTTGAATCATCTAGCCGTGGGTGCCTTCGATCTCTCTCCCTCAGCATCAAAACCTCTTTCTGTGCCCCTGGGGAATACCTCATCCGCCAGGGCGATGCTCTGCAAGCCATCTACTTTGTCTGCTCAGGTTCCATGGAGGTCCTGAAGGACAACACTGTACTGGCCATTCTAGGTAAGTGGATGCATATAACATATAACATATAACAATTACAGCACGGAAACAGGCCATCTCGGCCCTACAAGTCCGTGCCGAACAACTTTTTTCCCTTAGTCCCACCTGCCTGCACTCATACCATAACCCTCCATTCCCTTCTCATCCATATGCCTATCCAATTTATTTGTAAATGATACCAACGAACCTGCCGCCACCACTTCCACTGGAAGCTCATTCCACACCGCTACCACTCTCTGAGTAAAGAAGTTCCCCCTCATGTTACCCCTAAACTTCTGTCCCTTAATTCTGAAGTCATGTCCTCTTGTTTGAATCTTCCCTATTCTCAAAGGAAAACGCTTGATCACATGTTATAGAAAAATAGAAACATAGAAAATAGGTGCAGGAGTAGGCCATTCGGCCCTTCGAGCCTGCACCGCCATTCAATATGATCATGGCTGATCATCCAACTCAGTATCCGTACCTGCCTTCTCTCCATACCCCCTGATCCCCTTAGCCACAAGGGCCACATCTAACTCCCTCTTAAATATAGCCAATGAACTGGCCTCAACTACCTTCTGCGGGAGAGAATTCCAGAGATTCACCACTCTCTGTGTGAAAAAAGTTTTCCTCATCTCGATCCTAAAAGATTTCCCCCTTATCCTTAAACTGTGACCCCTTGTTCTGGACTTCCCCAACATCGGGAACAATCTTCCTGCATCTAGCCTGTCCAACCCTTAAGAATTTTGTATGTATGTATTGTATGTATTGACAACTACACCCGCTACCGCACAGGTTGCTGATAATTTGAAAAGAAAAACAGTCTTGACAGTCCGAAGAAGGGTCTCGACCCGAAACGTCACCCATTCCTTCTCTCCAGAGATGCTGCCCGTCCCGCTGAGTTGCTCCAGCATTCTGTGTCTATCATTGGTGTGAACCAGCATCTGCAGTTCATATTGAATGATCTTGAATGATCATATTGAATGGCGGTGCAGGCTCGAAGGGCCGAATGGCCTACTCCTGCACATGTTTTCTATATTTCCTATACACTTGAACTGACCAGTATTCTTTCCACTATTTCTGTGTGATGTAGAACTGGAGGAATAGACAGCTAATGATGTATAACCGTGAGTGGGGGGGAACATGGAGGAGCCGGGCGTGCTTTTTAACTTTGTCAGTGACGTAGGTGGCCGCTATTTGCATACATTGGTTGCAAGCAAAGAATCTCACTGCCTTGTTATGTGACAATAAAGTATTCCATTCCATATTCTTCTGATGTATATCTGATGTATATTCACCAATGTAAGACATGTTGTGTGACAGACAGTCAACACACAGCACATCACCACAGACAGTCAGATGGGAAGATAGGTTATTTTAGAACTATATTTCCTTTTATACCACAGATTGAGTACTGCGTAATTGTTCTGGTCATCATCAACAGGAGAATGTGAGTGCATGGAAGCAATTGATATCGGTGTTAATCTAAAACCCGGTGAGAAACTATGAAAATCTGTTTTTTATGCTATCCAGGCAAATCATATCATACATCAGGAGGTGCAAACGTGAAAATAAACAGTTTAGAATGTAGTCTAACAGAGAAATTGCAGATCAAAAAAAGTGAATGGGTCACAATGAGAGCAATTCATCTGTTGTATATGAATTCATTCCAAGCAATTGCTTCAACTCCTTTACTTTTTTAGAATTAGAATTAGAATTAGATTAGAATTAGATCATTTATTTGTCATTCAGACCTTACGGTCTGAACGAAATGTTGTTACCTGCAGCCATACATACAATAATAAACAACAGAACAGACACAAATTAACATCCACCACAGTGAGTCCACCAAGCACCTCCTCACTGTGATGGAGGCAAAAATCTTAGGGCTGCTGTCTCTTCCCTCCTCTTCTCCCTCTGCGCTGAGGTGATACCCCAACGGGCGATGGTAAGTCAGTCGCCCTCACGTGCCGGGTCGCCCTCACATGAGCGCCGTTCCACCCTCGAGCCAGGCCGCCCTCACGGGAGCGCCGTTCCACCCTCGAGCCAGGCCGCCCTCACCGGAGCGCCGTTATCCTCGAGCCGGGCCGCCCTCACAGGAGCGCCGTTACCCTCGAGCCAGGCCGCCCTCATGGGAGCGCCGTTACCCTCGAGCCAGGCCGCCCTCACGGGAGCGCCGTTACCCTCGAGCCAGGCCGCCCTCACGGGAGCGCCGTTACCCTCGAGCCAGGCCGCCCTCACGGGGAGCGCCGTTATCCTCGAGCCAGGCCGCCTCATGGGAGCGCCGTTAACCTCGAGCTGGGCCGCCCTCACAGGAGCGCCGTTACCCTCAAGCTGGGCCGCCCTCTCGGGAGCGTCTCAGCCCCTCACGGGAGCACCGTTACCCTCGAGCCGGGCCGCCCTCACGGGAACATCTCAGCCCCTCATGGGTGCGCCGTTCCAGCCCCGAGCCGGGCCGCCCTCACGGGAGCGAGCCCAGGGCGAGTCCTGACAGCTTCTGCCTCCGAAGCCTCGAGGTCGCCAGCTCCGCCATTAGGCCTCAGCGCAGACGGAGGCAGAGAAGGGGGTTACGACAAGAAAGTCGCATTCCCCCAAAGGGAGAGACAGAAAGCCCTGTTTCAACCCCCCCCCCATAACACAAACCTAAAAACCAAAACTTAACTAAACAAGACGAAAAAACAACACAAAAAAGTAAAAACAAACGGACTGCAGGCGAGCCGCAGCCGTTCACCAGCGCCGCCACTTCCAGTACTGGCGTTGTGTACCAAGAATGTGTTGTGTATAAATGGAGGCTTAACTGCATTTCCTCTTAAGATCTATTTGTTAACCAGACTGCCTCTATACGACAAAAATAGATTCATCAAAATTAGTCTCCCCTGTGTCCCTCTGCGACTTTATTCCTCATTCGATCCATAGCTATGTGCACCGGCTTAAGACTAAAACCATTTGGCCTTTCATGAATTGACATGCTACTTTCTTGAACACCTGACTTACTCTTACCATTCAAAACATCATTTCTGAACAATTTTTGTGGTCGGCGTGCCTTTTGCTGTAATCATGTTCAGTACACAACAATCCCACTTCTACAATCCTCAATTTAAAATTTGTGCAACATTTTTATTAAATATTCCTGCTATTCCTTTGTTCATGGATTGTATGAATATCTTCATCTTTATCCTCTTTTTTTTTTTTTTCCTATGAGCAATTCAGAGCAAGAGTACATCAGCTCGTTTCTTAGACACAAAAGTAGCGTATTCTTAAACTAAAGATAGCCATAAAATGCAGGAGTAACACAACGGGTCGGGCAGCTTCTCTGAAGAAAATAGTTCCGGTGGCATTTCTGGTCAGGACCTTACTGACCGAAGAAGGGTCCCGACCTGAAACGTCACCGATTCATGTCCTCCAGAGGTGCTGCCTGACCCACTGAGTTACTCCTGCAGTTTATGTCTTAAACCAGCAACTGCAGTTTCTTTTTATGATCAGTATGTTTCTTGGTGGATTTACAAGGTGACCAATAACAATGATATGAAACAGCACGAGAGGGGAATAAGAGCTGCTTCATAATTCCAATATTTCATTGTCCATTCCATTGGCATTGATATTTCATAGAATGTAAATTTATCTGAGTCAGAGGTTGCAACTAATCAGGCAGATATCTAATTAGGTTAGTGGATGCTCAACCAGTCAATTTCTTAAAACATGTATTGAATGATTACCTGTCTACATGGAATTGAAAGGTACGAAGATAAATATATGCCCACAGTACAGACATGATGTGTAAATATTGTATTGAGACAAGTTGATTTATGTGTACTTCCATTTACGTTTCATTTCTCCATCAAGAGATATAAATTAAGAGCTGTGCCAATATATTGAAGTGGCGTTGAGAGGACACATACCTGTTCATGTTCAAGTTTTTTTTAAACATTTCCAAACAAACATGTCCTATTAAGGTGAAGGGGAAAAGATTTAATAGGAATCTGAGGGGTCTGGTTTTATACTGCCATCGTAGAGTCTGTCCTCACCTTCTCCATCATGGTCTGGTTTGGCTCAGCCACCAAGCACGACATCCGGAGGCTGCAGCGAATGGTTCGATCAGCTGAGAAGGTTATTGGCTGCAACCTTCCCCCATTGACGAATTGTACACTGCAAGGACCAGGAAGCGAGCGGGTAAGATCATCTCTGACCCCTCTCACTCTGAAGTACTTCTCTCTGGGAGGCGACTCCGGACTGTCAAAGCCGCCACAGCCAGACTTAAAAACAGCTTTTATCCACGAGCAGTAGCTCCACTCAATAACCAGTAGTGTGTAGCCTCCATTTGCTCTGGAATTTTATTTCATTCTTCAGATGTCTAAATTATACTGTTTTATTTCGTAATTGTCTACTGTATATCATGTTGTTATCCTGCGAGCAAAGCACCAAGGCCAATTCCTTGTATATATACACACTTGGCTAATAAAATGTATTCAATTCACATTTTCACACACAGAGTGGTGGGTGTATGGAACAAGCTGCCAGAGGAGGTATTTGAGGCAAGGACTCTCCCAATGCTTAAGCAGCAGCTAGACAGGTAAATGGATAGGACAGGTGTGCAGGGATATGGACCAAGCGCAGGCAGGTGGGACTAGTGTAGCTGGGACATGTTAGCCGGTGTGTGCAAGTTAGCCGAAGGATCTGTTTCCACACAGTGTCCCTCTATGACTCTATGACTATTAATTCTACTACCCACAAGATTCTGTATAAATTCTAAAATTAATTGCAGCTCACGTCATTGTTATTTGATTAACAAAATGTGTGAAATAATAGGAGCCAGTATTGGAAATATTAGTAGGCTTACTAAATATTTACAATGTTATTCTATGTTAATTTCTGAACATCTGAAGAAAGACAGAATAACTTTGAGTTCTAACACTTCATAAGAACTGGCTGCTTCGAATGTTGCCGATAATATTTATAATGCATTAAAGGATGGAGGCGCTGAATGACAAATGAAAGTGAAAGATAATGTTGATCAAGCCATCAGAATGTAATACTATGCCTGGATTTTTTTCTGCATTATATTTCTTACTTTCCTTGAATTATACGTTTGATTTGTTGAACTACACACCAGGCATAAAGTGATCGAAAAATTAAATCACTCAGAGTATTTCATTAATTACTGTAATTTTCTACTCTTAGATTTTGATATTAAGACTGTAAGTGAGCTATATTTATCTGGTCTGCTAAATTGTTTACTTTGAACCTTTGAGCTTACCAATATACTTTCAATCCTATTGAAAAAAATGAGTAAACATCACAGATAGCTTGGAACTTGGGGCGGGAATTTTTCACAGTGGGTGGAGGATATATGGAATGAGCTTCCAGAAGAGGTATTTGAGGCAAGTACTTTAACAACATTTAAAAGGCATTTGGTCATGTACATGGATAGGAAAGGCATTTGGTCAGGTACATGGATAGGAAAGGCATTTGGTCAGGTACATGGATAGGAAAGGCAATTGGTCAGGTACATGGATAGGAAAGGCAATTGGTCAGGTACATGGATAGGAAAGGCATTGAAGGTTATGGACAAAAAGCAGGGAAATAGGACTAGCTTGGCTGAGGATCTTGTTGGGATTAACCAGTTAGGGTGAAGGGCCTGTTTCCATTCTGTATGAGTCTATGATTTTCCTAATGATTTAGTTATCTATCCAAGGTCACCACAAAACTGAGATGTCTTGAATTCCAGGTCACCACAAACTGAGATGTCTTGAGTTTAGCATTTTATTTATTGCTATGGAGAATGGCCATGCATGAGTGTATATTTAGAACAAAGTTCATTCAGAGGAGATGTTGTTAGTATTCTGAGATTAGAAAAGGTTATGTCGTTTGAGATCCTTTTTTGGCTCCGATCAGTCTCAAATTTATTAGCATCAAATGATACAAGGAGCAAGGATCGGGGGAATTTTTCAGATTATTCAGGCGTTAAGGTTCTTCTCACCACAGCTGGTGACTTTGACCTGTTGGAATTCCCACAACCAGCTTATCTTTATTATTTTTGCACATTCTCTCAGCATTGGTGCATGATGAGATGCTAACAGATGGATAATTGCAGGTCTAATTAGTGCTCCTGTTTGTACACATGTGTGTACTTTAACCATTTTCAATCTTGGTACAACAAAAATTAAGTGTTTAAATATATTTGATCACTGGGCATGCTTTATTTCTGTGGTTATTGAACAGTAGATGTTTACTGAGTAAATATACCACCATGAAATACTTTTATCCCCATTGTATGTATGTGAGATTGTTTTTATTTGAATTTTTATGACTGAGAGCAACGCAGCAATTTATATTTGACAACATTATTGTACCAGCCCTAATGTCCTTTGAGGAACAACTGAGGTATTTATGCAGATCACTTTGTTGTGTTACAGGAGGGGGTGGGTGGAGAAACATCTGTAGAATAAGACTCAGTCTGAAGAAGCGTCTCGACCCGTAATGTCACCTATTCTTTCTCTCTAGAGATGAGTTACTTCAGCATTTTGTGACTATCTTGGGTTTAAACCAGCATCTGCAGTTCCTTCCTACAAAGATCTGTCGAATGTCTGATTTCTGTTTGCCACTTGATGGCTAATCAGCGAGTTCGGTATTCTGAAAAACGCAAGGAATCATGGGATTTGTCAAAGGTCATTCACCATAAGCGAACGAATTACTGTATAAACTGTGTATTATGTTATTATCTTTATTCATGATTTACATGTAAAAGTATATTTAATCTGAGGAACGGGATGCCAGGTAGCAGGAGAGCGGGGTGTAACTGCGAGAGAGAGGGGGAAGATGCGAGTGGGAGACGGGGGGAGAGACTGGACCGACGGAGGGACAATCTCGGTAGCTGACCGTGCCTCATCCGCAACCAGGATCGAACCCGAGTCCCCAGCGCCGCAAGTGCTGCCAAACCGCCACTGTACCGTCCCCGTCCCCATCCCCGTGTCCCGTCCCCCCCCTCTCCGAGACGTCCAGGGCGACCCCAGACCATCTGCGGCCCACCGCTAGTGTATAGAAGAAGCGCCAACCCCAGCTCAACTCTACCTGCCCCGCCGGGCGATCCGACAGCCCCGGAACGATGAAACAGCGGCAGCCCACAGGCCGATGACCAACACTCAGCCCCACTGAGGAGAGAGGCACAGACGACGGCCCCTGGCCCACCGGGGTAAGGCTCCCCCAGGAGCCACAGCCAGCGCCTCCTCCCCACGTGGGCTGCAAGGCTGGCCTGACACCTCCGGCTGCCTCCAGTCGCCCCCGGACAGAGATGGGACACCCAGGAGGGGACGGGGACAGCAACTAAACTGCACCCGCAGCGCTGGAGACCATGGACTCCGACCTCGCTCACTCCCCGAAACATGAAGCAATAAAAACTACAAAATAATCTTAGCTTTTAACAAGAGAATTAATATAACTAATTCGTAGTTTGAACACAGTATTTTCTTAGCTAGAAGAATCAAAGCTGTAAAAGACGGATGAAATGTTTCCACAGTTCCACAGCTCCACTGCTTCCACTGCAATGTTTATGCAGAGCGACCTTTGACCTGGGCATGCGCAGACGGAACACCGAACTCGCATTCTCTAAATAAATTGTAGAAAATCCACTCATCCTCTACTCAAATTAAGGCCCAGTTTGCGATCAGAACGAGAACTGCAGGAGTTTCAGGTTCAGATTCAGATCTTATTACTGTGATTCTGCAATAAATGGCAGCTATATCCAGTAAAATAATATTCAAACTTGTGCCGCCACCAATGCTGGCCACAGAGTTGTACAGTTTGATAGCCACAGGGAAGAAGGATCTCCTGTGG
The DNA here is from genome assembly GCF_010909765.2 of Amblyraja radiata. Classification (NCBI taxonomy): domain Eukaryota; kingdom Metazoa; phylum Chordata; class Chondrichthyes; order Rajiformes; family Rajidae; genus Amblyraja; species Amblyraja radiata. The sequence continues at coordinate 1,582,489 of NC_045962.1, forward strand.
CGTTCTGTGCTGCATCTTGGTGAAACCAGTCTGTTGCTGAAGGTGCTCCTCAGGTTGACCAGTGTATCATGGAGAGGGTGAGGTGTATTGTCCAGGATGCTCCGCAGTTTGAGAAGCATCCTCCCCTCCAAGACCATCTCCCATGAATCAATCTCCGCCCCCAGGATGGAGCCAGCCTTCCTGATGAGTTTGTTGATCCTATTGGCATCTGCAGCCTTCGCCCTGCTGTCCCAGCACACGGCAGCAAAGAAGATGTCACTGGCTTCCACCTATTGGGAGAACATCTGTAGCATCTCACTGCAGACATTGAAGGAGCAGAACCTTCTAAAAAGTACAGCCAGCTCTGTCCCTTCTCGTACAAGGCCTCAGCATTCCTGGACCAGTCCAGTTTACTGTCCAGGTACACTCCAAGGTATTTGTACTCCCAGGTAAACTGCACATCCACACCATTGATGGAGACAGTGGACAGGGGTACTCCTCTCCTAATGTTTTAGTTATTTATTTAAACCAATGCTTCAGTAATATTCTTCAATAAAGGAAAGCAGTCTATGTGGACTTCCAACCCTTTGCAATATATTTACTTTAATTGCCCAATGACATGGTAATCAGTTTAAAGGCATTAGGAATAGACAACGAATGTTGTACTTCTCACCGATTCCTATATACTTAGAGTAATTTATTTTAAAAGTGCAACAAAAGGATTATTTGTAGTCTGAATTTGTTCAGTAGAAAATATACAAATCTGAGATTTATTTTAGTTTAATTTAGTTTTGTTTAGTGATACAGCGCGAAACAGGCCTTTTGGCCCACCGAGTCTGTGCTAACCAGCGATCCCCACACATTAACACAATCCTACACACACTAGGGTCAATTGTACATTTTATACCAAGCCAGTTAAGCTACAAACCTGTACTTCTTTGGAGTGTGGGAGGAAACCAAAGATCCCGGAGAAAACCCACGCAGGTCACGGGGAGAACGTACAAACTTCGTACAGACAGCACCCGTAGTCGGGATTGAATAGGTGCTGTCAGGCAGCAACTCTGCCATTGTGCCGCCCTTTTGTGTATCAAATATCCTAAGTAAATGGATGATATTTGCTTGTGAGATCTGCGGGCTAATTTGAATTTAACACATTTCTTCATTAACCAACAGTAGGTGTGGGATATCAGAAAAAGAATTGCGTGGCAATGCAAAGGACAGTTAATGATGCATACGAGAGCTTTGATGTATTCTTGGGATTATTCAGTGGAGAGGCACTTACTGAGGTTCAATTCTGGTCATTTCAAAGAAGTTACATTGAACACTGTGCCTATTGTATACTCAAGGAAAACAAATACTACAAAGGAATGCAGTTTCAGAGACTGAATTTGACATATCTTGGGATAGAGAGGGATAGACAGAGTTGATGTGGACAAGCTTTTCCCTTTGAGAATAGGGAAGATTCAAACAAGAGGACATGACTTCAGAATTAAGGGACAGAAGTTTAGGGGTAACATGAGGGGGAACTTCTTTACTCAGAGAGTGGTAGCGGTGTGGAATGAGCTTCCAGTGGAAGTGGTGGAGGCAGGTTCGATGGTATCATTTAAAAATAAATTGGATAGGCATATGGATGAGAAGGGAATGGAGGGTTATGGTATGAGTGCAGGCAGGTGGGACTAAGGGAAAATAATTGTTCGGCATGGACTTGTAGGGCCGAGATGGCCTGTTTCCGTGCTGTAATTGTTATATGGTTATATGATACATTTGATCATGTCATAAATGATAGGAGCAGAATTAGGCCATTCGGCTCATCATATCTGCCATTCAATCATGGCTGATCTATCTCTCCCTCTCAACCCCATTCTCCTGCCTTCTTCCCATAACCCCTGACACCCGTACTAATCAAAAAATTATATATGCCTTAAAAATATCAATTGACGACCTCCACAGCTTTCTGTGGCAAATAATTCCACAGATTCACCACCCTCTGACTGAAGAAATTCCTCCTCATCTCCTTCCTATAGGAACATCCTTTAATTATGAGACTGACCTTTAGTCCTAGACTCTTGCATTAGTGGAAACATCCTCTCCACATCCACTCTATCAAGGTCTTTCACTATTCAGTGAAGTACACATTCTCCCTGAGGTACAATTCTTCTGTTATTTGTTTAAAGATAACAGCGGGAAACGTCATGTCAGAATGATTAGTCTGTGTTCTACTTATGACAGTCAGTGACCCGTACAGGTCACTGTTGGCATTGGAAAGGTCTCTTGACCTGAAAAGGTCATGCACATGGGTTAGGTCCTAAATGATTGTGCACTTGAATTGCATGTCTGGTTCAATGCCATTATTAGTGATGCCTTCATAGCAAGAGCAGCATTATGGGGGCAGATTATTATCTCAATGGGGTTAGGTTAGGTAAGGGGGAGGTACAGCGAGACCTGGGTGTCACTGAAAGTTGGCGTGCAGGTACAGCAGGCAGTGAAGAAAGCTAATGGAATGTTGACCTTCATAACAAGAGGATTTCAGTATAGGAGTAAAGAGGTTCTTCTGCAGTTGTATAGGGCTCTGGTAAGACCACATCTGGAGTATTGTGTACAGTTTTGGTCTCCTAATTTGAGGAAGGACATCCTTGTGATTGAGGCAGTGCAGCGTAGGTTCACGAGATTGATCCCTGGGATGGTGGGACTGTCATATGAGGAAAGATTTGAAAAGACTAGGCTTGTATTCACTGGAGTTTAGAAGGATGAGGAGGAATCTTATAGAAACATATAAAATTATAAAAGGACTGGACAATCGAGATGCAGGAAAAATGTTCCCAATGTTGGGCAAGTCCAGAACCAGGGGCCACAGTCTTAGAATAAAGGGGAGGTCATTTGAATGAATGAATCTCTTTATTGTCATTGCACATGGTACAACAAAATTTAAAAGTCAATCCCACGGTGCGATTCACAAGAACAATTTTAAATATATAAGAAAAGATAAAAATATATACATATAAAAAAATTACAGATAATTTTTGCCACTAATTTGCCATTATGAGGTATTCGGTGTTGTACAGTTATATACAGTTATATAGTAGTGCAAATGGTTAAGTACATTCAGGATGTTTTTAAGGTGCTTGTGAGTAAGAACCATTCAGTTGAATGTGAGTGTTATTTTTTATTTTGCATTGTTAAGTTCACGTATGGCTATGGGGTAGAAGCTGTCTCTGAGTCTGTTTGTGCGAGTTTTGAAAGACCTGTACCGTCTGCCAGGGGGCAGCAGGTGGAACAGTGTGGCCAGAGGTGGGAAGGGTCCTTCAGGATGTTGGCTGCCCTGCCAAGGCAGCGAGAGCTGAAGATGTCCTTCAGGGAGGGCAGTGGGCAGCCAGTGATTTTTGTGCGGTGTTGATGACCCTTTGAAGGGCTCTCCTGTCCGCTGCAGAGCAGCTGGCATACCATGTGGTTATACAGTACGCCAGCACACTCTCGATGGAGCAGCGGTAGAAGGACACCAGCAGCTTCTCCTCCAGGTTGTTTTTCCTGAGGATTCTCAGAAAGTAGAGTCGCTGCTGGGCCTTCTTGACTGCTGTGGTGGTGTTTGTAGTCCAGGAGAGATCCTCCGTAATTTGTGTGCCCAGGAATCTGAAGTCTGAGACCCTTTCCACACAGTCCCCAATGATGAATAGGGGTTTGGGGGCTGCACTGTTCTTACGGAAGTCGATGATAATTTCCTTTGTTTTTGTGGTGTTTAGGATGAGGTTGTTGTCTGAACACCATGCTGCCAGTCTTTGGACTTCCTCCCTGTAGGCTGTCTCATCTCCTCCTGAGATACGTCCAACCACAGTCGTGTCGTCCGCAAACTTGACGATGGTGTTGGTGGAGTGGGCGGGGGCACAATCGTGGGTGTAGAGGGTGTAGAGGAGGGGGCTCAACACACAGCCCTGTGGGGAGCCGGTGCTGAGTGTGATGGTGGTGGAGAGGTGATGGCCCAGTCTGACGGTCTGGGGGCGGTTAGACAGAATTTAAGACTGAGGTGAGAAAAACGTTTTCACCCAGAGAGTTGTGAATTTGTGGAATTCCCTGCCACAGAGGGCAGTGGAGGCCAAATCACTGGATGGATTTAAGAGAGAGTTAGATAGAGCTCTAGGTCTAGTGGAATCAAGGGATATGGGGAGAAGGCAGGCACGGGTTATTGATTGGGGACGATCAGCCATGGCTCGAAGGGCTGAATGGCCTCCTCCTGAACCAATTTTTATCTTTCTATGCTGTCAGTTTATTCCTTCAGTTTAAGTTGGCGGATTCAGCAGCAGAATATGCACCACCTACTTTTTTAATTTGAAGCAATGGAGGAAGAGATATCAAAATGAAAAGCAGGATGTGTCTGTAGCTGATGATTAAATCTCACGTCTCACAGATCTTCATTTAAATGGGAACTTATGTTTGGATTTGGACTTGACATTTCAACCTCAAAATTGTGCTCTCTACACCTGTAAGAATTTGTACTTGGCCTGTACGCTTTTAAATACAGCCATCTGATCCCCGGCAACTTGAACTGTCCACGGAGACAGAAGTCCAAGCACCAACTTCACTCTATCCACATATACAGAATTATTCAGCTGTAGAACCATTTGATTATGTCTCTTCTGCACCTATTCTAATGTCTTTGCTTCTTTCCTCAAGTGTGTCAGCAAAATCTGGATCTAATACTGGCTGAACTGTTTGTTTTATTTTTAAATCGATGTATTTCTTGCTGTTGTATGCTGTAATGCCAGGATCCTGTGTGATGAGTGACGTGCACAGGACAGGCAGAGTGGCACACTCTTCACTCTGACCAGTGACAGGACAGGGAGTGACACATTTTCAGTTTAGTTTATTGCACCAAGGTACAGTGAAAATAATTTTGTTGCACTCTAACCAGACAGCAGAAAGACAATACATGATTACAATCGATCAATTTACAGTGTATAGATACATGAACTTCGAATAACCAAGGTAAAACCAGCAAAGTCCAATCAAGGACAGTCCGAGGGTCACCAAAGAGGTCGATAGTAGTTCAGCATTGGTCACTGGTTGTGCTAGGATGTTTCAGTTGCCTGATAACTGGTGGGAAGAAACTGTCCCTGAATCTGGAGGTGTGCGTTTTCACACTACTATACCTTTTGCTTGATGGGAGAGGGGAGAAAAGGGAGTGGCCAGGGTGAGATTGGTCCTTGATTATGCTTCTGACCTTGTCGAGGCAGCGTGAGGTATAAATTGAATCAATAGAAGGGAGGTTGGTTTGTGCGATGGTCTGGGCTGCGTCCACAATTTGTTGTCATTTCATAGTTCCAGATCAATGAGGACAGGTAGTGAGAACAAAGCTAGTGACACTATTTGTAGTACGAGATCTGTCTGAATTATCTATGAAGCTGTATGAATGAACTGCAGATGCTGGTTTAAACCAAAGATAGACACAAAATGCTGGAGTAACTCAGCAGGCCAGGCAGCATCTCTGGAGATAAAATAGCTTTAAAGCTGTAGGATGCATTAAACTTGGTGTACAATTTGTACAAGGGATACTAAAATATGTAGTGATTACCCGATAGATGGAGTGTGTGTTCAGTTGTCCAATGCATCGGATATGATCTGGAACAATGAAATTCTAGCTTGCCACAGCTTTGCAGACACATTGGACAGTTCATTGAGCAATAAACGTTAGCGAAGATCGGAATGTGTTTTGGAAAGTAATATTTATGATGGCAAAAATCTTCTGAGGAATTAACTGGCTACATATCCTCTTAAAGATAGATGGATAATCCGTGACCTAAGTCCATACTTTTCCCCATTACCCCTTAATAAACTGGGATAATAATCACCTCTCCCTCTCAGATATAACAGTGACAATTGACCTGGCACTACAAGAGACAATTGGCTGCTGAGTTACTTCAACATATTGTGTCTTTCTTTAGCATTTATAGAAGAATGCTCCCAATTTCTGACATCCTCTTTGTGTTATCTTTGTTCTTCATTCCTGAATCATCCAGGTTTAATTTGCTTTGCTCTGGCTCTAAACATTTTCACCTTCCATCACAGTGAGGAATGTGGAGGAGTCACTGTGGTGGATGTTTATGTTAAAATATATTTTGTGTGTTCTGTTGCTTTTTATTGTACGACTGACTTGGCAAATGAAATTGTAAAACATACTTGGTTAATAAAGTATTATTGTGATTGTAATTGTGCTTGTGATTGTGACTTGGATAACAGTAATAATTGTAGGATTAATGTATCACATTGGGTGTGAGGTGGACAAACGTATCAGACCTTGGCCCTTGATTCCCAAACTGTGGATCGATACAAAAAGCTGGAGTAACTCAGCGGGTCAGATAGCATCTCTGGAGAAAAGGAATAAATGGCAGTTTGGGGCAAGTCCCTTCTTCAATCTGTGGACATTGTTTCTCTCTATCTATTTACACCTTGACATTGTAAATTTCCCATAAACTGCCACCCAGGTTTGTAAAGCACTACTTATAAACACTTGGCACCCAGGTAAAATCCTGCAAAGACAATACTGTGTTTCTGCCAAGTCAGCTATATTCCTTCTGAATTGTAATGGTGAGCAGTGCCTACAATGCTCTAAAGATTTTGCTCCCAACCCAAAATGTCACTCCCCTTCGATATGTACATGTATCTGCTGCAGTTTTGCCTATTTGTTAATTATCTAATGTCCTTTATCATTTAATGCATTGCTTATAATGCCATCCAACTTGCACAGATACATGACTGGGCATCCAGTTAAGACACTTAGAAATGTATAGAATGGTTGCAGCCTTACCATTGATTATTGTGTGTCACATCCTGCCTCGGGCCAAATAGCCACTAAGGTCAATATTTTGGCTTTAATTCCATCTACTTCAATTTAAACAATTTCAAATCAAACTCCATGAGGAATGGCAGCATTAACCTCATCTATAAGTAAAAGTGGGAGAAGGGTGACATCAGGAATTGGAAACCGAGCTCATTGCTAAACGTGGACCATGAAATCCTGGCCTAGGCCATTGCCAACCTGGTCAAAAGTCTGCTCTGTGACATGATGGTCTTTGGAGAGGGAATCTGGATCCAACTGCACTACACAGTTATCTGTGGTGCAGACCAAAACAACGAGAAGGAAACAGGCAGCTTCTCCATGAGGTCTGGCGTCAGGCAAGGTTGTCCATGCTCCCCTGCCTTGTTTGTGTGTTGCATAGAACCCCTTGCTGAATCCATCAGGAAGGCTGAGAACATAAGAAGGTGATGTTGCCAGGCAATGAGGACGCTCAGAAAACAACCTCCCTGTACATGGACAGTGTCACCATCTTCCTCACTGAGCCAAGGTCAATCCACAGATTGAGCGACATCTGGGGTCAGATTGAGTTGACATTGGGAGCCAGTCAACCGCAGGAAGAGTGAGGCCATTCTCGTCGGCAACTGGCCCAACCGACTGTCCATATTCCTCACCATCAGGTCTGACTATCTGGGGTTCTGGCGCAGAGGGATGTGCAATAAAAACCTGGCTTGAGCGGATATCCAGGGTCAAACAAAGATTGGGACAGCATACCTTCTCCATAACCGGGATAAGTCTAGTCATCAAGAGAGAGGAGTTGTTGGGGCTGCTGTACTTGCTGCAGGTGTGACCTGTCCCCTGTTCTTCTGCCTTGGTAATCACCCAGGCCATCCTCCTGATGAGAGTTTAATGATACAGCATGGAAACTGGCCCTTTGCCCACCGTGTCCACATCAACTCTCGATCACATGTGGACACTAGTTCTATGTTATCCCATTTCCCCATCCATTCTTTACGCACCAGGGGCAATTTTACAGATGCCAATTAACCTAATAACATGTTTAGGATGGAGGTCGCTCTGGAGATCAAATCTGGAGAGTGATAATGCACAAGTCCATAGACTCAACGTGACCTTCATACTGATGGGCTCCTTCATGTGTGGTTGCATCAGTCTGTAGAGCCCAAGCATGTGGGCACCAAGTGTCATTGCCTGCTGAAGTATGAAGGATGGGCCTGGCACCGTCACTGGGCAATGTGCCATTCAGCTGGGTGGTGCTGCACCACCTATTCTTTTGTGGAAAGGTTTTTCCAGAACAACCACTGTCCATTGGGCAGCAGTCAGTATGGAATATCCTGCATCCCCTGCGGACCAAGGACCCAGTCCTTGTTCATGACCCAAAATCACCACCAAGCACCAAGACGTTGCTCAACTGGTGATGAAAGGGGCCCTCCTAGTCATATCAGTCCTGCACCATCAGAGTCTTATCCCCATCCATGCCCCTTTGGCATGGCTGCTATGGAGAGAACACAGTTGCCCAACTCTTCAGGGAGTGTGGATTTGTGAAGAAGGTCCGGGGAAGGATTCACGCACCTTTGTCATGGTCCATCACGAGCTGCTGTGCAGCTGAGGACTGTGATTTACAGGTTGTTTCCAGAGACACACTTGTAAACGGACATCAAATGCTGCTGGAAGACCATGAACTCGGTGAACAACGCTCTCTGATCTGCCCATAGCTTGTTGGCCTCCCAGCGGAGCGAAACGTCCTTCAGAGAATGTGGCCGACTGACCCATAGCAGACTGCAGGATTACGTGCTGAGGGACACACTGAAGCTCAGTGCAGCCAACACCAAGGCTCTGTGGGGGAGGACCACAGTCTAGGGTCCTTCTGCTGCTGGACATTAAGGGGTAGAGTTCGGTGCGGGCTGCCCTTAAACTAGGGAAGAGATACCATCTGGCACACCAGAGACAAGGATATGTCTTGTTTCAATACAGGTGCAGACACTATGGAATATATGGATACTGGGAATGTCCAAAGAGTGTTTACATTCATTTTGTTTTGTATATATTTTTCATTCTGAATAAAGTTTATATTTGAAATGAAAAAAAGAATTGTAACACTTACCCACTGGGTATTTCAACAATAAACTCTGGAAATTAATACAGTAAAAGATATTCCCTTATCCACTATATTAAGCACCTCTTAAACAAATATTTGACCTGGTCGTTTTGGACATAACCAACCTTCTTGTAGCTCATGAAACGTTGCTGTGTGAAACAAATTTTATGTTGCTGAGAAATCAATACTTTTCATTTCATATCTACATGCAATTCACTAAGAAATTTCTATACTTGAAATTGTAGCATGGCTTGCATTCTGCTGCAAATTGAATTGACAATTCACACAAAGGGTGGTGGGTGTATGGAACAAGCTGCCAGAGGAGATGGTTGAGGCTGGGACAAGCGCAACGTTTAAGAAACAGTTGGACAGGTACATGGATAGGACAGGTTTGGAGGGATATGGGCCAAACGTGGGCAGATGGGACTAGCGTAGCTGGGACATGTTGGGCCAAAGGGCCTGTTTCCATGCTGTATCCACACTGCACTATGACTTAATGACTCTATAGTTGCAATTTTCCATCACATCCTCCTAATCTGGCACCGCAATGCACAAAAACCCAAGCTAATCAAAGCGGATGAATATCACACTGAGATATAGATTTTCTATATGTCTGAGATTTTTTTTTAGAAGTGTTGGAATGTAGCGACTGAGTCAAATAAATGTTTCTGTCAGTTTGTGAGAAAGGTTTTCCTCTCAGTGGAATACATGTTGAAACTGATTACAAGTGGCATGCTTTAACTCATTTAGCATGGAAATCGCCACATTTGTGTAACAGTTCAAGAAAGGACATAAATCCAGGGAGGTGGCTCTCTGCTGCCAGCCACATTCCTCCTCATCTCCTTCCTAAAGGAATGTCCCTTTATTCTGAGGCTATGACCTTGGTCCTAGACTCTCCCACTATTGGAAACATCCTCTCCACATCCACTCCATCCAAGCTGTTCACTATTCGATTTAAGGATTTAACCAAAACTCGTTTGGACTTCGGTCTGGCAGACAGCAGCTTTTCTCTAGTCGCTCTTATCAGCTTAACCCCCGTCCCACGTATGTGTCCTTGGCACGCTAATTACGCGACCTCTTGGTCGTGTTGAGGCGCGATGGTCCCGCGAAGGTCGCACGTGATTTAATGCGCCCGCACAGCCGTCTGGAGCGCGTGACGTCATTTGAAGATAGACACAAAATGCAGGAGTAACTCAGCGGGACCGGCAGCACCTCTGGAGAGAAGGAATGGATGATGTTTCGGGTCATATAATAACCATATAACAATTACAGCACGGAAACAGGCCATCTCGACCCCTCTAGTCCGTGCCGAACACATAATCTCCCCTAGTCCCATATACCTGCGCTCAGACCATAACCCTCCATTCCTTTCCCATCCATATAACTATCCAATTTATTTTTAAATGATAAAAACGAACCTCCCTCCACCACCTTCACTGGAAGCTCATTCCACACAGCTACCACTCTCTGAGTAAAGAAGTTCCCCCTCATGTTACCCCTAAACTTCAGTCCCTTAATTCTCAAGTCATGTCCCCTTGTTTGAATCTTCCCTACTCTCAGTGGGAAAAGCTTTTCCACGTCAACTCTGTCTATCCCTCTCATCATTTTAAAAACCTCTATCAAGTCCCCCCTTAACCTTCTGCGCTCCAAAGAATAAAGCCCTAACTTGTTTAACCTTTCTCTGTAACTTAGTTGCTGAAACCCAGGCAACATTCTAGTAAATCTCCTCTGTACTCTCTCTATTTTGTTGACATCCTTCCTATAATTAGGCGACCAAAATTGTACACCATACTCCAGAATTGGCCTCACCAATGCCTTGTACAATTTTAACATTACATCCCAACTTCTATACTCAATGCTCTGATTTATAAAGGCCAGCACACCAAAAGCTTTCTTTACCACCCTATCTACATGAGATTCCACTTTCATGGAACTGTGCACAGTTATTCCCAGATCCCTCTGTTCACCTACATTCTTCAATTCCCTGCCATTTACCATGTACGTCCTATTTTGATTTGTCCTGCCAAGATGTAGCACCTCACACTTATCAGCATTAAACTCCATCTGCCATCTTTCAGCCCACTCTTCCAACTGGCATAAATCTCTCTGTAGACTTTGAAACTCTTCTTCATTACCCGCAACCCCACCTATCTTAGTATCATCTGCATACTTACTAATCCAATTTACCACACCATCGTCCAGATCATTGATGTACATGACAAACAACAGTGGACCCAACACAGATCCCTGTGGCACCCCACTCGTCACTGGCCTCCAACCTGACAAACAACCATCCACCATTACTCTCTGGCATCTCCCATTCAGCCACTGCTGAATCCATCTTGCTACTCCACCATTAATACCCAACCATTGAACCTTCTTAACCAACCTTCCATGAGGAACCTTGTCAAAGGCCTTACTGAAGTCCATATACACAACATCCACTGCTTTACCCTCATCAATTTCCCGAGTAACATCTTCAAAAAATTCAAGAAGATTAGTTAAACATGACCTTCCAGGCACAAATCCATGTTGACTGTTCCTAATCAGACCCTGTTTATCCAGATGCTTATATATATTATCTCTGTCGAGACTCTTCTTCAGTCTGAAAGAAGGGTCGTGACCCGAAACATCACCCATTGCTTCTCTCCAGAGTCCCGCTGAGTTACTCCTGCATTTTGTGTCTATCTTCAATTTTCTTGGCCCCGCTCTTTTTTTTTTTCCATACAAAATTCTGTATTTTATTCAGAACAACAAAAATACCAAGTAGTAACACGATCAAAGTATGCCTACATTGTCTTTTTACAAACAAAGTTATCAAATTAAAATATGAACTTTTTTATCAACAATACATTCGACCTCCCGTGGTGACCAGCGTACACGGAAGGCCTCCAGAGTCCCCGTGGACACCGCGTGATCCCTCTCCAGGGACAAGCGGGCACGGACGTAACCCCGGAAAAGGGGCAGGCGGCCGACCGCTGTGCGACCGTTGACTGCCCGCTGCCTGGACCCGCGAATGGCCATCTTGGCCAGGCCCAGGAACAGACCGACAGGGAGACCCCCGCCGCCCTGCCGCTTGGCCCCGCTCTGGGAGTAGAAGTGGGGGGGGATTCGGACCGTGAGCCCCAGGTCGAGTTCGGCGATCGTTTGCCCGCTTCTGCTGCTGTTGGAGGTGAGACGTTGCGTCGCGCCAGGATCTTGGGCCTGTCCCACTTTGGCTGTCAGTACCGCGACAGGCCGTTGGCGCGCAAAGATTTCATTTGTTACAAACATTTTGGAGCCCCGCGCGATGTCGCACACAACTCCATACCCCTCCGCGCTTCTCAGTGGGACCGGCCCCGCACGGCCATATGATGCCCATGCGCCTTAACGCAACCACGAGGTCGCGTAATTTGCGTGCCAAGGACACGTAAGTTGGACAGGCCCTTTAATCCGCTAATTGTCTGAAGAGTTGCTCCCAGGGTCACAGTATGGATCACTTCCAGCAAGAGATATCGTGGAAGATAGACACAAAATGCTGCAGTATCTCAGCGGGACAGGCAGCATTTCTGGAGAGAAGGAATGGGCGACGTATCGGGCCGAAACCCTTCTTCAGACCCAAAACACTACACATTCCTTTTATCCAGAGATGCTGCCTGCACCGCTGAGTTACTCCAGCATTTTGTGTCTATCTTTGGTTTAAAATAGAATCTGCAGTTCCTTCCCACACGTAGAATCAATGATGACGACTGGTATGAAGAAGGTATCGGATGGACAGAGCAAATTGCAGATTCAGAATAAATTAACTGAAAATCATTATTATTTACTTTGTTTGTAAATAGGAAGTTTTAACAAACATTGCATTCTCTGTGGCTTTGATTCATTTAGCTCTTTAATCTGTGAAGACCCAGGTTTTATCATGGCTGAGTTTTGGTTAAATCTTTAAATCGAATACTGAAAGGCCTTGGATTGAGTGGATATGGGGAGGATGTTAGCAAAGCGATTAGGAGGAATTTTATTTAGTCAGATGGTGGTGAATCTGTGGAATTCTTTGCCACAGAAGGCTGTGGAGGCCAAGCCAATAGATATTTTTAAGGCAGAGGGAGATAGATTCTTGATTAGTACGGATGTCAGGGGTTATGAGGAGAAGGCAGGAGAATTAGGTTAGGAGGGAGAGATAGATCAGCCATGATTGAATGGCGGAGTTGACGATGGGCTGAATGGCCTAATTCTGCTTCTTTCACTTATGAACAATTCGACTGCTTCAAATCCTGCAGAAATTTGTGTTATTCCCAGGGCATGCTTGTTTACGGGGCAGCAAATTGATGCTGTAAATGTAGTGAAATGTGAATTGTTGGCTGTGTTAACAGAATCCCACACAATTCCAAGTATTCATTTGGGAAATATGTTTATTCAGTCTCAAAGGAAGTTTAAAATGACAATCACAGAAATGTATTCTTCAAAGTTGTGTAGACAGAGTAAATAAAAATGTACATTTGTGATTGTCATAATATATCCTACACTCTTTGCAATCTGGGAATCTTGTGTCATTATCAGCCTGGATAACCTGTTGGGTAAAGTTTGGATGATGCATCTATACTTTGTGAAGTAATTAATTGATCCATACTAAATCTATACTATCTTTTGTGCTTGTTACATAGAAACATAGAAAATAGGTGCAGGAGTAGGCCATTCGGCCCTTCGAGCCTGCACCGCCATTCAATATGATCATGGCTGATCATCCAACTCAGTATCCTGTACCTGCCTTCTCTCCATACCCCCTGATCCCTGTAGCCACAAGGGCCACATCTAACTCCCTCTTAAATATAGCCAATGAACTGGCCTCAACTACCTGCTGTGGCAGAGAATTCCAGAGATTCACCACTCTCTGTGTGAAAAATGTTTTTCTCATCTCGGTCCTAAAAGATTTCCCCCTTATCCTTAAACTGTGACCCCTTGTTCTGGACTTCCCCAACATCGGGAACAATCTTCCTGCATCTAGCCTGTCCAACCCCTTAAGAATTTTGTAAGTTTCTATAAGATCCCCCCTCAATCTTCTAAATTCTAGCGAGTACAAGCCGAGTCTATCCAGTCTTTCTTCATATGAAAGTCCTGACATCCCATGAATCAGTCTGGTGAACCTTCTCTGTACTCCCTCTATGGCAAGAATGTCTTTCCTCAGATTAGGAGACCAAAACTGTACGCAATACTCCAGGTGTGGTCTCACCAAGACCCTGTACAACTGCAGTAGAACCTCCCTGCTCCTATACTCAATCCTTTTGCTATGAATGCTAACATACCATTCGCTTTCTTCACTGCCTGCTGCACCTGCATGCCTACTTTCAATGACTGGTGTACCATGACACCCAGGTCTCGTTTCATCTCCCCTTTTCCTAATCGGCCACCATTCAGATAATAATCTACTTTCCTGTTTTTGCCACCAAAGTGGATAACCTCACATTTACCCACATTATACTGCATCTGCCATGCATTTGCCCACTCACCCAGCCTATCCAAGTCACCTTGCAGCCTCCTAGCATCCTCCTCACAGCTAACACTGCCCCCCAGCTTAGTGTCATCCACAAACTTGGAGACGTTGCATTCAATTCCCTCGTCCAAATCATTAATATATATTGTAAATAGCTGGGGTCCCAGCACTGAGCCTTGCGGTACCCCACTAGTCACTGCCTGCCATTGTGAAAAAGACCCGTTTACTCCTACTCTCTGCTTCCTGTCTGCCAGCCAGTTCTCTATCCACATCAATACTGAACCCCCAATACCGTGTGCTTTAAGTTTGTATACTAATCTCTTATGTGGGACCTTGTCGAAAGCCTTCTGAAAGTCCAGATATAACACATCCACTGGTTCTCCCTTATCCACTCTACTAGTTACATCCTCGAAAAATTCTATAAGATTCGTCAGACATGATTTACCTTTCATAAATCCATGCTGACTTTGTCCAATGATTAGATTAGATTAGATTAGATTATTTAATGACCACACAGTCAAGCTGGTGGAATTCAGGTTCAGTACAGGATGTTACAAGGTAGGCTGATTCCCGTCAAACATAACATAAAACACAACGTCATACAATATACAGTACATGCATGGGGAGGATATGTGCTGTTATCATAGTGTGTTCAGAATTCGGATTGCGTGTGGGTAAAAACTGTTTTTTAAATCGAGATGTCTTGGTGGACAGTGAGCTGTAGCGCCTTCCTGATGGCAGCAGGTGGAAGATGTGGTGAGCTGGGTGGGAGGATTCAGAGATGATTTTCTTCACCCTTGACACAGACCGTTTGTGATGGAGTGATTCTATTGATGGAAGGGGAGTGCTGATGATTTTGGATGCTTTGTTAACTATGCGTTGTAATTTATTACGGGAGTGAGTGTCTAAACTGCTGAACCAGACTGTAATTGATGAAGTGAGCATGCTTTGGATGATGGCTGTGTAGAATTTGATTAGGAGGTGTTTCCTTACTCTAAACTTCTTGAGCTGGCAGAGGAAGAAGAGTCTCTGGTTGGCTTTTTTGTAGATGTGATTTGAATTGATTTTCCATTTGAGGTTATTGCTTATGTGAGTGCCAAGAAATTTGAATGAGTCAGTGGTGGATATGGGTTCGCCTGAGATGAGTAGGGGGGTCTTGGGTTGTGCCTTACATCTGAGATCAATGATGAGTTTGTGTGTTTTTGATGTGTTGAGTGCTGCTATCCCATCTTTAATAACTGACTCTAGCAGTTTCCCCACTACCGATGTTAGACTAACTGGTCTGTAATTCACCATTTTCTCTCTTCCTCCCTTTTTAAAAAGTGATGTTACATTAGCTACCTTCCAATCCTCAGGAACTACTCCACAATGTAAAGAGTGTTGATATATTATCACTAATGCATCCATTAGTTTGGGGATTTGGGGGATGGGCTGTAGTGGTGGGGAGGGGCGTGGGGGAGGGGAGGGGTGTGGGGTGTGGGGGAGGAAAGTGGTGTGGGGGAGGGGAGGGGTGTGGGGAGTGTGGTGTGGGGTGTGTGGTGGAGGGAGGGGTGTGGTGTGGGGGGTGTGGGGGAGGGGAGGGGGGTGGGGGAGGGGAGGGGTGTGGGGAGGTGTGGGGGGGAGGGGTGTGGGGGAGGGGGTGGGGTTGTGTAGGGGGTTGGGGAATGGTGTAGGGGTAAAGGGGGAGTGTGGTTGTGGGGGGGAGGAGGATGTGTGGAGAGGAGGGAAGGGGTGGTCGGGGGGAGTGGGGTGGTGTGGGGGGTGGGGGGAAGGGGAGAGGAACCGGGTGGGGTAAAGGGGGGGATGTGGTTGTGTAGGAAGGAGGGGGAGGGGGGAAAGGGGGAAAGGGGAGTTGTGGGGGAGTGTGGGAGGGGAGGGACTCCACTCAGCGGCAATTGACCATGGCATCACACAGCAACTCCCAACTCCACACAGCGACTTTCCCGACTCCACAAAGCGACTTTCCCAACTCCACTCTTGCGGGCTCAAACAGAACTAGTTGTGGACTCAGCCGCACCCCAGGGGGTTTATTCTCCAGCGGGTGTCGGAAGGGGCGTTACCTTCATTGTGACTGACGGGCGAGAAGACCAATCTGCTGATCTCACAATTTTTTAAACCTTCATAGATTTGCTAATATTTCACCGATCGGAACAAAACTTGGTGGCTTGGAGCAGAGGAGAACGCTGAGTAAGGTGGCGAAAAATTCCAAACGATATAGGGTAGCATCCTTGCGCAAATTTAAATATCCCGGAAAATGGTAAAGATGAGACTTTTAGTGATAACTAGACCAAGTGCAGACCCGTTGGGTCTGTTTCCCCAACGCGCGTTTGCGGGGGGGGGGGTCTGTGGCATCACACTCACACTAACCACCCTCCAAACACACAGGTGGGAGGAGGGGGGGGAGAGGGAGACGGGGTGGGACGAGGGGAGGGTGAGAAGAGGGTAGGGAGGGGAGAGGGGGTGGAGGAAACGGGAGAGATTTGGGGAGTGGGAGCGTGGAGGGCGGGAAGGGGGGAGAGGGGTAGGGGGGTGGGAGAAGGGTAGTGGGGAGTGGTGCAAGAGAGTGGGGAAGGGGGTGGGGGGGAGATGGGGTGAAGAGGAGTTGGAGAGGGAGGAGAGAGGGGGTGGGAGGGGAGGAGGGAGGGGTGAGGAGAGGGGGGATAGAGGGGGAGGAGGAGGGAGAGGGGGAAGGGGAGAGAGGGGGAAGAGTGTGGAGGGGGAGAGTGTTGGGGGGGCTGGGAAAGAGTGGGATGGGAGGAGGAGAGGGATAGGGGGGAGAGAGGGGAAAGTGGTGAGGGAGGGGGGAGGGTAAGAATGCGGAAGAGGGGCAGAGGGGTAGGGGGAGTTGTGGAAGAGGCAGAGATGGGTACGGGGAGAGGTGGGGAGAGAGAGGGTTGGAGGTTGGGGTTGGGGTGGGAAGGGAGGAGGGAGAGGGATGAGGAGAGAGGGAGAGGGGAGAGAGGGGGGAAGGTAGGAGGAGAGAGGGGTGCGGGAGGGGTGAGAGAGGGTGGGGGGAGGGGGGGAAGTGGGTGGGGGAGAGGAGGAAGGGAGGGGAGGATGGAGGGGAGGGAGGAGGGAGAGGGGAAAGAGTGTGGAGGGAGGGGGAGAGAGGGGAGGGAGAGGGAAGGGAGGGGGTGAGAGGGGGAAGAGTGGGGAGGGAGAGGGAAGGGAGGGGGGGAGAGGGGTGGAGGAGGGAGATGGGTGTGGGGGGAGATAAGTGAAGAATGGGGAAGGAGGGTAAGATGTGTAGGGGAGTGGTGGAAGTGGGAGAGAGGGATGGGGAGAGGGGTAGATGGGGTGGTGGAAGAGGGACAGAGGGGTAGGGGAAGGGGTGGGAGTAGAGGGGAGCGAGGGGGAAGGGAGGGGGAGAGAAGGGTGGGGAGGGGGAGAGAAGTGGTCGTGGGGAGGCATGGGTAGGCAGGGCCGGCTTTAAGCCGATTTGACCGATTGCTCCCAATTGGGCCCCGCGCCTAAGGGGGGCCCCGCACTAATGTTCCGTATTTCGTACGGAAATACGAATTCTCTTTGTTAACTAAAGTTTTTTTTAATTCGCCATCCGGATTTTTTTTTAAACGAACATGTATAACCAAAGATCTTCTAGCAGAGCTCCACTATAGGATCTTTGTGTATAACAACTGCTGCACGGCCATCAGACACAAACGATGTGTTAACTAGTACTGTTAGCACTTCTTATCAGCAAGTACTTAACACGTTGTTATACAATGTCATCAATGCATCCATCCGCATTCCTCAGTAAATGTTATTGTGTTTTGAACAAGTATTAATGACGTTGTGTTCCTTTGAATAAAATTCACGCGGCGTCATTAATACTTGTTTAAAACACAATTACATGTAGATCGATGACACGTTGAGAATTTCTTTAAACTCACCATCATGAGTGAGGGCCCCGGACCGCGAGAAGGGGCTTCTTCCTGGTGTGCAGGTTAGTCATTCACCTACCGACCCACGTTGTGTCTCTTTGTGTTTTGCTCTCTCCCTCCCTCCCTCTCACCCTCTCTCTCCCGCTCCCCATCTCGTCTCTCTCTAGCTCTCTCACACTGTCGCCTCGGCATTCCCGGAATCATTGACGTTTTGCGGTAGACAAAAATGCTGGAGAAACCCAGCGGGTGAGACAGTCGCCTGGCCCGCTGAGTTCCTCCAGCACTCTGTGTTTTTTGTTTGGCTCTGAAGTTGAAGGTGGCTCAACGGGACGGGCAAGGGCTCTGGGGAGAGGGTTGCGTTTCTGGTCGAGACCTTTCTTCAGACAATCACAACTAATCTCACCGACGAGAGTTCAGTTTAGTCTGAAGAAGGGTCTTCTCTCCAGAGTCGCTGCGCTGCCTGTCCTGCTGAGTTACTCCAGCTTTATGTCTATATTCAATTTCAGAGAAATACAATTTCTCACGGAGGGCTTATAATATCTCTAAACCCCTCTGGGACCCTCTGAACACCTCTATACCCCCTCTAAACACTTCTAACAACTCAACCCATCTGAAGCCCTCTAAACATCTCTAAATCGTTTAAACCCCTCTAAACCAGGAGGGCTGCAAGGTGACTTGGATAGGCTGGGTGAGTGGGCAAATACATGGCAGATGCAGTATGATGTGGATAAATGTGAGGTTATCCACTTTGGTGGCAAAAACAGGAAAGTAGACTATTATCTGAATTGTGGCCGATTAGGAAAAGGGGAGATGCAACAAGACCTGGGTGTCATGGTTCACTAGTCATTGAAAGTAGGCACGCAGGTGCAGCAGGCAGTGAAGAAAGCAAATGGTATGTTAGCATTCATAACAAAAGGATTTGAGTAAGGAGCAGGGAGGTTGTACTGCAGTTGTACATGGTCTTGGTGAGACCACACCTGGAGTATTGCGTACAGTTTTGGTCTCCTAAACTGAGGAAGGACATTCTTGCCTTAGAGGGAGTACAGAGAAGGTTCACCAGACTGATTCCTGGGATATCAGGAATTTCATATGAAGAAAGACTGGATAGACTCGGCTTGTACACTCTAGAATTTAGAAGATTGAGGGGGGGAATCAAATAGAAACTTATAAAACTCAAATCCTTTTGCTATGAATCGTTGGCTGATCTATCTTCCTCTCTTAAACCCATCTACATGCTTTCTCCCCATTACCCTGACACATGACACATAGCAAAAGAATTTGAGTATAGGAGCATGGAGGTTCTACTGCAGTTGTACAGGATCTTGGTGAGACCACACCTGGAATATTGCGTACAGTTTTGGGCTCCTAATCTGAGGAAGGACATTCTTGCCGTAGAGGGAGTACAGAGAAGGTTCACCAGACTGGTTCCTGGGATGTCAGGACTTTCATATGAAGAAATGATGGACTTGGCTTGTACTCACTAGAATTTAGAAGATTGAGGGGGATCGAGTAGAAACTTACAACATTCTTAAGGGGTTGGACAGGCTAGATGGAGGAAGATTGTTCCCGATGTTGGGGAAGTCCAGAACAAGAGGTCACAGTTTAAGGATTAAGGGGAAATCTTTTAGGACTGAGATGAGAAACATGTTTTTTACACAGAGAGTGGTGAATCTCTGGAATTCTCTGCCACAGAATGTAATTGAGCTGAATGTAGTCTCCTCTCGTCCAATCAGCCGCTGTCTCCAAGGGCATTGTGTCCAATCGCATAATTAGCAGCTACGGTAAATGTTGGAAGCCAGCGGAGCTACTGACAGTCAAACGGGAGGGAGCAGGAGTGGTTCACACAGTGTATAATCCATAGCACTTAGTGTACAATTTCATAATATATACTAAATAACTATGCTGACAGACCTTGGCTGGGAATCTGGAGTTCACCAAAATTGTTCCCAATTGGGCCCCGCACCCCCTAAGGCCGGCCCTGACGAGCATACTACACGAAATATAAACATACATAAATGTTTACTTTTGTAGAGTCTAGGGCCCCCGCCATCAGTTTTCTAATTGGGCCCAGCAATTCCTAGCACCGGCCCTGTGGGTAGGGGGAGTGGTGGAAGAGGGACAGGGGTAGGGGGAAGGTGGCAGGGAGTGAGAGGGAAGGGGGTGGGGTATAGAGGGAAGGGGGGTGGGGGAGGGATGGTGGTGGGAGGAGGGGGAGGAGAGGGAGAGGGGTGAGGAGAGGGAGGGAGAGGGGTGGGGAGGAGAGAGGGGAGGGGGAGAGGTGTTGGGGAGAGGGGAGGGAGGCGAGGAGGGAGATGGGGTAGGGGGTAGAGGGGGAAGAGTGGGGAGGGGGAAGGGGTGGGTGAGAGAGGGAAAGGGGTGGGGGAGGGAAGGGGTGGAGGGAGGGGGTTGGGGAAGAGAGGGAAGGGGGTGGGGGAGGGAAGGGGGGTGAGGGGGGGAGGAGAGCGAGAGGGGTTAGGAGAGGGAGATGGAGAGGGGGAGGAGAGAGGGGTGGGTGAGGGGAGAGAGGTGTGGGGGAGGGGGGAGGGAGGTGAGGAGATGGGGTACGTGATAGAGGGGGAAGAGTGTGGATGGAGGGGGAAGAGTGGGGAGGGGAAGGGGTGGGTGAGAGAGGGAAAGGGGTGGGGAGGGGGGTGGGGGGAGGGGGTTGGGGGAGAGAGGGAAGGGGTGGGGAGAGAGAGGGAAGGGGTGGGGAGGGAAGGGGGATAGGGAAGGGGGGTTGGGGTAGAGAGGGATGGGGTGGGAGGAGGAGGGGGAGGAGAGGTAGAGGGGTGAGGAGAGGGAGATGGAGGGGAGGAGAGAGGGATGGGGGAGGGGGAGAGAGGGATGGGGGAGTAAGGAGATGGGGTAGGGGAGGGAGGGGGAAGTGTGTGGAGGGAGGGGGAGAGGGGTGGGGGGGGAGAGAGGGGAAATAGTGGGGAGGGAGAGAGGAAGGGGGTGGGGTAGGGACAGTCCATCTGTTCCCCATTCCCTTTCACCCCCAATCCTCTTTCTCTATTCCCACACACGTGATGCCGAACTTCGACACAGGCTGCGAGGGTGGGGGGGGGGGGCTGGGGCTGCTCAAAGGCATATGTAAATGCATCCATTCCGATTGGACATCTGTGAGCATTGGGCATTGTGACATCACACGATTGAACGTTCACCAACATGTTATGGGTGAGAGCTGTTTTATTTTGACATTTTGGGGGGGGGGGGGGGGGAGAAGGATTTTATTAAAAATCTGTACATAAACACGACGAAATTTAATAGTAAGATTAAACGAGAACTTACCAGTTTGAAGTTTGATCTGTATTTTATGAGGAGTTACGATGAGGGATTACGTGAAGAAGCCCGCCAGGCGCATGCGTGTCATTCTTCAAAGCAGCGGTGTGGAATCACAGATAACTGTAATGAATAAACATAGTAAGATTAGAGAAGAGGTACCAGTTAAGCATATGATCTGGGTGGGAGCGGAGGGCACGTAATCCCTCATCGTAACTCCTCATAAAATACAGGTCAAACTTCAAACTGGTAAATTCTCGTTTAATCTTACTATTTTACTTCGGAGTCACGTGAGTGACTACGTGAAGATTTTAAAGCTCTGTGATTTCATGCCGTGGAACGAGTCCATGCATCACGTCTGCCTTGACTGTTGGGAGGATTGTGTTAACATAATTTGGACATGAATTCGACATTGAAATCATAAATTTTTAACACAAGTTTATAACCCCTTTATATGGGTTTAAATTAATTTACAGAACTTAAATTGTTTCTGCAAATGTTCCAGGTTTCATTACTGGTTTTACAAATAATTGGAATGTTTTCCCCCTCCAGACCATCCTGCTGCCTTGAGGATTTGGTCCATTGGTACATCCAACTGTATCGCTGCCGATGTAGCTGCAGCCCTGGTGGAAAGAGATTTTTAAAATTTTAGTATCCACCCCAGCCTGTGTTTAGCAACTGTTTCAGCCATCTTGAGATGGTCTGGACCGTCACTCTTGGTGTGGTTGCTAGTGGCTGATAAAAAATGTGCCTTTTCATTGCCTCTTAGGATATTCGTTGTCTCCATGTGTAACGACAGATGTTTTATTATACACAGACGGTCATCTGTTGGGTATGACCTAATTGTATATAGAGGCCTGCTGATCCCTTTTTTCTGTTCTGCTTACTATCTCATAAATATGAAACTTAATATTTTCCGTTGAGAAAGTCATGTTGTCCAGTCTTGTTTTGCAGTATCCTCTGTGCCGTGACCAATACCATTAGCATGACCGTTTTAATGTCAGTCTGTGTAAAGACAGAACTGTTGCTGGAGACCACTCCTGAGCATCTTCAGGATTATACTCACATCGCATATATGGGAGTATCTGGTACTCCTCATAGGCTTTGTACCAGTGGGTCAGTCCCAACAGTGTAATGGTCTGTCCCCTGCCATAGGTAAGTCGATAGGGCACTTCTGGCGCAGTTGATGGCACTGTAACTGAGCCCCTCATCGTAGTGGAGGCCTGCCAGACATTCCAGAACAGATGGGATGTTCAAGTCTCTGATTCCATGTTTGATACCACTGGGAACCATGGTTGTGTAGGCCAATCGGGTACTACCAATTCCAGATGCAGAGTCTGTTGTATTTCCTTAATACCCGACTGATGAGGCAGGAAAGGAGGGAATGCGTAAATAAACAATTTCCCCTCCCCTCCAATGCAGCGAAAATGCATCTGTCGCCGCTGCCCCAGGGTCTGGTTCCTGTGTAACATAACTTGATAACTGGGACCTGGTGTCTGCCACTGAATTTAGTCTTTCTGGTAGATAAGTGGTTGATATCCAAATATCTTTCTGGAGACACCATTGCCAATTTGTATGGCCAGATTGTCACATGATGTCGATTTGTTTCCACCCTGTGGTTAATGTATGCTACCACGGTGGTATTGGTATTGGTGGCTCTGCACCAATTGTACTGGCATCAGTTTGTAGTACCATGGAAAAGGTTACTGACAATGCTTGGATAGGAACAAGGCTAGAGTTATCTATCCACCATTTTAGTTCCATTTTAGCCTGATTGGTAGTTTCACAGATCTGTCAAAGTGACCTGCATAATTTAGAGTGCTTGTTTTTTGCTCTCTGTATGTTTTGGTAATGTAGAGGTCCAAATTGTGTGTCTGGAAAGGCAGCCATCATTATGCCAATTACTTTGGCTACCAATCTGATGGATGGTTTGCTGATGTCAGTGAGGTTTTTATAAGCCTCTATTAAATCTGTAGCCTTTCCCTTAGGCAGAGTCACCGACATGTGAACTGAGTCAATGGTGAAACCCCAGGTAGTCCATAGTAGTGGAAGACGTTAGTTTAGATTTAACTGGATGAAATCCCAGTTCCCCAAATAACTTTTTTTGTGGCTGTTACAGTTTGTTTGGCCAATTCCAAAGTTTTTGCACATAATGAGTATGTCATCTAAATATGCCATGACCATGTGTATACGTTTCCGTAGAAACGCTTGGGCTGGTTTCAAAAATTTTTGTGAACAGCCTGGGCTGATGATAACCCATTTGGCAGTGCTTTATACTGCTAGGGTTGTCCCATCCAGTTGAATTTAAGTAACATCTGTGGTCACCTCGTATAGGCACTGAATAGTAAGCATCTTTAAAAATGATGCTGGCCATTGAAGTAACCTTTGGGAATTAATTGTTAAGCAGTAGCAAAGGTATCTATTTTGTTAGATCTATGATGATGCGATGACCATCATCTTTTAGTTTATATCTCGGACACGAATTTTAATGGTTCGTGTTGAGTTTTCTCAATTACCCCTTTTATGTAAAGCCGCTTCAGTTCAGCTTGCGCTTTTGATTTCTTTCATCAGAAAGCACGAACATTCGGTTCAGTATATGTTGAACTGGAGGGCTGTACCTGTGTATAAACTCTATTGTATATCCCTGGATACTGCTTAAGATGTAGATATCGGTTGTTATCATGCTCCATGCATTCAGAAGAGAGTGTTATCTCCACCCAATCTCCGTGCCCACTGTTTGTAGGGAACCAGACCCATCTACCTCCATAGTTAGCAGTGGCAGGTTTACCTTTTTGTAAGTTCTTCGCTGTTGTAGCGCTGGGGTCTGGATTTACAGTTGGTTTGCGTTGGAGGTCCCGCATCTTCCAAGAAGGCCGGTCTGGGCCATGGCCTAAAAGACTCATGTTTTTGAGTACCGGTCCTTCGAGCTTTCACCAGTTTTACTGGTGGGTGCGTGGGGGTGCTAGGTTCCAGTAGGTTCTCTTGTTCCTGCACACTTTCTTCTGCGGACCCCTCTTCCAGGTCAGCCCAGAACTGACCCGCAGTGCTTCCCTCTGATGAGGTAGAAGCACTGTGCAGCCCTTAAAGAGGTACTGCTGTGGGTTATCATAGGGCCCACAGTGACCCGACTCCATGTCCCGGAGTCTGTCACGTTGGAGCAAAGCTCCATACACCGCTTCTTCCCGCTCCAGCGCTCTCGGGCGCTGGCCGCCGGCGGTGATTCAAAGTCGGACTCCTCTGAGTACACGACCTTGTTTGTTTTGTGTCTAGCCTTTCCGCCCGGCCGCGTGGATCTGGCCGGTGCGGAGGCGACATCGGGCACAGCTGATCCCACTATGGGTGATCCAAGTGCCGCTTGCTGCTGCTGGCTGCCCGCTGCTCCACGGTCCTCCTTCTCCAGCTTTGTCCTTACTGACCTTCCGTGGAGTGGATATGGCCGGTGTGGAGGACATCTGGCACAGCTGATTCCATCTAGCCACCAGCTTTGTCGCAGCCCGTTGTTTCTGCACCTGCAATCAGCATAGAAATACAAAAAAGACCGCAGCTCTTACCTGCAGGTCCAAGTTTAAATCGTTGCTACGGGTGAGCGTCATTCTATCCCGTCTGCAGCCGTTAATGACTGGTCAAGTTGAATGGTCTCCCGCCCGGCCGTGGTGTTCCGGCCGGCGCGGGACCAAAGGTCGGCACTGCTCTCCTTATAACGGGAGATAAACGTGCCTTTGGCTGCTGCTGCCGGCTGCCTGCGACTCCGCTGTCTTCCCCAGCCAGCTTCACTAGCAGCACTGTGGACACTCCTTTGTCCAGCTTCCCCTCCTGTACAGACCTAGCGCGGGGAAAACATTAGTTTTGCTCCCTCTCCCGCCCGGCCCGGTGAGGGAGCGAGTCGGGAGCGAAAGTCGGGCACAGCTATTCCCATTACGGGAGCCGACTCTGGCCGCAGCTGTAGTCCCCTGTTGCGCTTACTCCACCTGGCTTAGCCACGGCAGGAGCGCAATCTCCTTTTGTCCCCTAATTTTTAAAAAGGGGACAGAGCACAAATACAACCCACTGTCTTTGTGGGTTGTTGGCTCCCATTTCCTCCACCCGTTTGGGGTGAAGTTTAGCACTCGCTCCCGTTATGGGAGATGGTGGTGCCGACGTCCGTTGCTGGCTGCCTGTTGCTTTTCAGCGGCAGCTCAGCAGCCTTCCTGCAATGAAGAAAAAGGTAAGGAAATCTCTTACCTGTGTTGCTGGTTCTCAACCTGCCGTTTCGGGAGGAACGTCCTTCCTCCCGCTGTGATTTCCGCAGCTCCACGGACCCATGTAGCGTCCTCGGGGCTGTTGTCCGAGTTTGTCGGACTGACGGCTCCGGAGTCGGAGCTGAAGGCGCACGGACTCCCGCTAAGGGAGACTGTCGTGCTACTGGCCGTTGCTTGCTGCCTGCTGCTTGCAGACTCCTCCCCCGCCAGCTTTCAACAGCCTTCTGTAGAAAAAAAGGTAAGTATGGAACGAAGTTCCCTTACCTTACTGTTGCAGGTTCGAAATCCTGCCGTATGGGAGGAACGTCCTTCCTCCCGACAATGACGAGTTGCAATGCGTGTAGCGCAATGACATGCATGCGCCTGGCGGGGTTCTTCACGTAGTCACTCACGTGACTCCGAAGTAAAATCAGGAGTGGATACTTGGAATGAAAAGTGAAATCTCTACCGAAATGGAAAAAATCTCGGCGTTTCTGCGTGTGATGATGGCATAGCAACGAATCAAAGGCTGGCAACCACAAGTCTAGCAGAAACACACACACACACACACACACACACACACACACACACACACAGTTTTATATTATAGATAGATAGAGCTATTTCTTATTTCTCTGCCCTTACTTCTCTGCTTTTTAAAATATGATATGCATGAAGGTTAAAGTCTCTCTGCAGAAAGCAACAAGCAGATGTGAACATATTCCCCATCAGCCAGCCAAATGCCTTCAGTAATGGGCTAGATATTGACAGACAAAGGATGTCACGTTCCCTACCTAAATATGGCCATAAATATGTCCATGAAGCCTGTGTTATTTAAACAAAACTGTTGCCAATGGCAATGCCAATATATAGATTCTTGATTAGTACAGGTGTCAGAGGTTATGGGTCGAAGGCAGGAGAATGGGGTTTGGAGGGAGAGATAGATCAGCCATGATTGAATGGTGGAGTAGACTTGATGGGCCGAATCACCTATTTCTACTTCTATTCCTATGACCTTATGACCTTCTGGCCTTAATTAGGCATAATTCTTTTTCCAGTTATTTCTATCCACTTGTGAGAGTCCATTACACAACTTCCTCGCAAGGTTTGAAGCTGGAGCTCCGAATATCAATGCTTCATCTGATGAGCAGCTAGGCTTAGCCCATCAAACATTAAAAATATCAAACATTGCTTGAAGTGTATTTATTTTAAAATTGTATCTTTCCTGAATATAATGAACCTAGCATTAACAGTAGAGTGAGTTGAGAAATTGTTGGTATTTTCTAATCGCCACTATATTCTACCTATCCATGCAACTCTCTGCAATTGTTCTCTTGGGTAAAAACATTGTCCCCATAAAATACAAATAGCCAAGGTATAATCCAAGTTGTTTAGTTTTTAGTTTTAGAGATACAGTGCGGAAACAGGCCCTTCAGCTTACCGAGTCCACATTGACCAGCGATCCCCGCACCTTAACACTATCCTACACATTCTAGGGAAAAATTTTCATTCACACCAATCTAATTAACCTACAAACCTGTACATCTTTGGAGTGTGGGAGGAAACCGATGATTTCGGAGAAAACCCACGCAGGTCACGGGGAGAATGTACAAACTCCGTTCAGACAGCACCTATAGTCAGGATCGAACCAGGGTCTCTGGCGCTGTAAGCGCTGTAAGACAATGACTCTTCCACTGTGCCATCATTCCGCCCTAATTGTGGTTGCATTAATGGGTTGGTTTAAACATATTTGTATAGAAAAATGATTAGTTACAGAATGGAAAATGGACAATGAAAATAAATAGGTTGGATGCAGGTTAGCAGAGTGTTAGGGTTGAGATCCCACATCTGTTAATCCTGAACCTCTAGGATCAGCAATAAATATCAATGAAGGCTCATCGTACCTCACTATAAGTTAAAATATAAAGTTGAACTGGGGCCTCTGAATAAATTTAAAGCATAGATTTATGGTCATGAATACCGAAGTAAATAACTCAACTCTACCTAGAAAGAAACATCAAAACTTCTTATTGAACAGATATTTACAACATCAAACACTAGTTTTATGGGAGATTACATAAAATATTTCTATTCATCTTTCCCTGAGTTAGGAATAATAGATTCTGCTGCTAATTTACTTTCTGGTCTATTTCAAACGTTGGCTTTTTGATATTATCTCAAAGAAGATCAGAGCCTGAGTTCTCCAATGGTTTTGTTGATAATGGTACAAGCTGTAGAAATGAGCCAAGGTGGATGCACATGCTCTACTCTATTAAGTTGGTGCCTTATACGTACCTTTAAAGGAAACAGACACAAAATGCTGGAGTAACTCAGCGGGACAGGCAGCATCTCTGGAGAGATGGAATGGGTGATGTTTCGGGTCGAGTCCATTCTTCAGACTCGTAAATCTTCTCTGAACCCTTTCAAGCTTGACAATATATTTCCAAATCATGGTGCCCTGAATTGAACACAATATTCTAAATGCGGTCTCACCAACGTCTTATACAACTGCAACATGACCT
Source organism: Amblyraja radiata (assembly GCF_010909765.2). NCBI lineage: Eukaryota > Metazoa > Chordata > Chondrichthyes > Rajiformes > Rajidae > Amblyraja > Amblyraja radiata. The sequence continues at coordinate 1,610,737 of NC_045962.1, forward strand.
CCCAACTTCTATATTCAATACTCTGACTGATGAATGCCAAAGTGCCGAATGCCTTTTTGACTACCTTATCTACCTGTGACTCAACCATCAAGGAACCATGCATCTGTACTCCTAGATCCCTCTGCTCTACAACACTCCCCAGAGGCTACCATTTACTGTGTAGGTCCTGCACTTGTTCAATGTCCAAAAATGCAACACCTCACACTTCTCTGTATTAAATTCCATCAACCATTCTTCCGGCCACCTAGCCAATCGTTCCAGATCCTGCTGCAATCGTTCACAACCATCTTGATTATCTGCAAAACCACTAACTTTTGTATCACCAGCAAACTTGCTAACCTTGCCCTCTATGTTCTCATCCAAATCATTGATGTAGATGACAAACAGTAACAGGCCCAGCACCGATCCTTGAGGCACATCACTAGTAACAGGCCTCCAGTCCGAGAAGCAACCTTCCACCATCACCATCTGCTTCCATCCATGGAGCCAATTTGTTACCATTCAGCTATCCCTCCTTGGATCTCATGCAATCCAACCTTCCACAGTATACCACCATGCGGAACCTTGACGAATGCCTTATTGAAATCCATGTACACAACATCAACAGCTCTGCCCTCATCAACCTTTTTGGTCACATCTTCAAAAAAAATCAATCAGATTTGTGAGACACGACCTCCCACATACAAAAAAATGCTGACTATTCCTAATCAGCCCTTGCCCATCCAACTGCCTGTATAACCAATCCCTCAGAATACTGTCCAGTAACTTCCCAACTACAGATGTTAAGCTCACCGGCCTATAGTTCCCAGCATTTTCCCTGCAGCTCTTCTTGAAAAGAGGCGCAACATTTGTCACCCTCCAGTCTTCCGGCACCTCTCCTGTATTTAAGGATGACTCGTAAATTTCAACCAGGGCTCCCGCAATTTCCTCTCTAGTTTCCCACAATGTAATCGGATATATCTGATCAGGCCCTGGAGATTTGTCTACCTTCATACATGACAGTACCTTCAGTATTTCTTCGATGGTAACACTGACTGCTCTCATGACACTTCCAGTGACTGCACCAATTTCCTCCATCCTACAGTCCTTTTTCTCGGCAAAAACAGAGGAGAAATACTCATTTAGTACCTTGCCCATCTCCTTTGGCTCCACACAGAGGTGACAGCTTTGATTCCTGAGAAATCCCACTCTCTCTCTAGTTACCCTTTTCCCCCATATCTATATTACTAAAAGTCTGATTTTGACCACTTCCTGTTGTTCTGTATATTGATTTTATAAAAAATGCTACCACGTACGGCTGTGATGTTTGGCCATCTTACTCAGAATCCCCCTCCGCTGCTCAGGACAAGAGGATTTTCCCATCGATGAAACATAAAAGAGATTGTAGGGTTAGATGTGGGGATGACTCTTCCTGAAGGCTTGGCCATTTCTGGAGGGAGGAGAGGAGTAAACCCTGAAGTTGGGTGGGCTTCCTCTTGCAGATGGAGAGATGGTCAAACTCGTGGTCTTTATGTGCCTTGCACCCTGCTTGAAATGTAGAATTCCAATTTGGATAGCCGTGAGTCAACTGCGTGTCAGCCCACCAGCCGTGAGTGAGTGATGCACGCTGAGTGACAGCCAGTCCATAATCCATTCGGCCACAATGTCCATACTAGCCCTCTGAAACCATTCCTCTTCAAGCGCACAACCCAACCCATACTAATCGCTCCAGAAAGCCCCCCCCCCCTCCAATGGCCGCCAATATTGAATTGGTGGAGTGGGGAATTTGTTGTTGGGTGACCAGCTCTCCCATGTGATGCTGGCACCCAACGGGTCCCACTTAGTCTAGTATATGTATAAAATCTTTAATGCTACCCGCCAGAGTTATTTCCTGGCCCCTTTTTGCCCATCTGATTTCCTTTTTAAGTTTACTCCTTATTTCCAGGAACTCCTCCAGTGATGCATTTGTTCCTAGCTGCCGATACCTGTCACGTGCATCCTTCTTATTTTTGACTAACTTCGTAATTTCCCTCGTCAGTCAAGCTTCCTTACGTCTGCCTGCTTTGCCCTTCACTCTAACGGGGACGTACACATCCTGAGCTTTCTTCAGTACATTTTTAAAAACATCCCACTTGGCCGATGTTCCTTTCCCCTCTAATAACCTGCTCCACTCAACTTGAGCGAGACCTTCTCTCAATTCCTCAAAGTTGGCCTTACCCCAGTTGGGAATGTACAAGCATGGTTTAAGTCAAGTAAAGTTGAGTGCATTGTACAATACAATACAATCAATACAATAAAATCAGTTTTATTCGTCACATTGCACATAAAGTGCAAGTGAAATGATTCGTCAGCAGCAAAATTTAACACAAACATCCACCACAGCATTCATCACTGTGGTGGAAGGCACAACATTTGGCCAGTCCTCCTCCATTTCCCCATGTGGTCGGGACCAGAGTCCAAAGTCAGTCCAGGATCGGCTCTTCCCCACTGGAGGCCGCGGCTTTAGGTTGGTGTAGGCCGCAGGCCGGCGGTCGAAGATTTAAAGTCCCCGCTGCAGCCAGAAGCATCGCAGACCGCAGGGCTGGCGGTCGAAGCTCCCCTCCAGGGATGATGGTAAGTCCACGCCGGGTCCGCGGTAGAAGTTGGCTGCAAGCCGGCGGTGGAAGCTTCTTCTTCTCCGGGTCCCCCACGAGGGATCCCGGGCTGCGGACGCCGCGCCAGCTGAAACTCTGCAGACTGCGGCTTCAGGCTGCCGGCTGCCGCGGGCCAGTGAAACGGAGCGTTCCCCTCCGGTGAGCCCCAGCGAGGGCTCGCCCGCTCCACGCCGAGAGTCCACGCTGCGCCCTCCGCTGAAGCCCCGGGCGCGTCTCTGGAAAAGGCCGCCCGATCCTCGTTGTTAGGCCACGGGGGAGGAGACCTGGAAAAAGTCGCCTCTCCATGGAGGAGGCGACCAAAACGGTTTCCCCCTCACCCCCCCACACCACCCCCCACACAAGACACAGCACAAAAAAACATACTTTAAAACATACTAAAAAAACAAAAAAAGTTGAAAACCCCCCCCAAAAATTGTAACATGTATAATAGAATCATAGAGCCATACAGTGTGGAAACAGGCCCTCTGGCCAACTTGCCTATGCTCACCAACACACCCCATCTACACTAGTCCCACCTGCCTGCGTTTGGCACATATCCTTCTAAAACTATCCTATCCATGTATCTGTTCGAATATTTTTAAGCATTGTGATAATATCTGCCTTAACTACCTCCTCTGGTAGCTCGTACCATACACCCATCACCCATTGTGTAAAAAAGTAGTTCCTCAGCTTCCTATTAAATCTTTCCCCGCCTCACCTTAAACCTATGTCCTCTGGTTCTTGATTTCCCAGCTCTGGGTAAAAGACATTTACCCGATCTATTCCTCTCATGATCTTATACACCTCTACTCAGTACTCTGACTGCTGTAGGGCCAAAAGCCTTGTTGACCACCCTATCTACCTGTGTCACCACTTTCCAGGAACATGTACCTGCACTCCATGACCCCTCTGTCTACAACACTCCCCAAAGTCTTGTCATTCGCTGCATAAATCCTTCCCAAATTACAATACCTCATACTTATCTGTATTGAACTCCATTAACCATTTCTTAACCCACCGGCCCAACTAGAATAGACAATTATATAACCATATAACATATAACAATTACAGCACAGAAACAGGCCATCTCGACCCTTCTAGTCTGTGCCGAACACATAGTTCCCCTAGTCCCATATACCTGCGCTCAGACCATAACCCTCCATTCCTTTCCCATCCATATAACTATCCAATTTATTCTTAAATGATAAAAACGAACCTGCCTCCACCACCTTCACTGGAAGCTCATTCCACACAGCTACCACTCTCTGAGTAAAGAAGTTCCCCCTCATGTTACCCCTAAACTTCAGTCCCTCAATTCCACCGTGTGTATATACATACTGAGCTTTTCTTTTTCTCTCTCGTTTGTCATATTGTATGATGTTTGCATATTATGTTGTGCTGCAGCAAGTACGAATGTCATTGTTCTATCTGGGACATATGACAATGAAACACTCTTGACTCTTGACTCTTGAGATTCACAACTCTCTGGGTGAAAAATGTTGTCCTCATCTCAGTCCTAAATGGCCTACACCTTATTCTTAAATTGAGTTAAGTGAGGAATGTTGCATTTGGGAAGTTGAAACAGGACAGGATGAATATTCATGGTGAATATGGGCCCTGGAGACTGTTGTAGAACAGAGGGGAACAAATACATATTTCCCTGAAAGCAAGGTCACAGTAAGATAAGGTGGTGAAGAATGTGTTTGGCCTGGCCCTTATCAGTATAGGCATCAGTAAGGGAAGTTGGGATATTATGTTGTAGTTGCAGAAGACATTGGCACTATTGTATTCAGTTTTGAATTCTCAGTATAGGAAAGATGACATTAAGCCAGAAAAAATGGAGAAAGATATATGAGGATGTTGCCAGGACTCAAGGAATGGGTTATAGGTGAGGCTAAGACTTTATTCCTGGAGCATACGTGATTGAGGGGTGATCTTGAAGGGATGTGTAAAATGAATGATGCTTCCATAAGTTAGAAACATAGAAACATAGAAACATAGAAATTAGGTGCAGGAGTAGGCCATTCGGCCCTTCGAGCCTGCACCGCCATTCAATATGATCATGGCTGATCATCCGACTCAGTATCCCGTACCTGCCTTCTCTCCATACCCTCTGATCCCCTTAGCCACAAGGGCCACATCTAACTCCCTCTTAAATATAGCCAATGAACTGGCCTCGACTACCCTCTGTGGCAGGGAGTTCCAGAGATTCACCACTCTCTGTGTGAAAAAAGTTCTTCTCATCTCGGTTTTAAAGGATTTCTCCCTTATCCTTAAGCTGTGACCCCTTGTCCTGGACTTCCCCAACATCGGGAGCAATCTTCCTGCATCTAGCCTGTCCAACCCCTTAAGAATTTTGTAAGTTTCTATAAGATCCCCTCTCAATCTCCTAAATTCTAGAGAGTATAAACCAAGTCTATCAAGTCTTTCTTCATAAGACAGTCCTGACATCCCAGTAATCAGTCTGGTGAACCTTCTCTGCACTCCCTCTAGGGCAATAATGTCCTTCCTCAGATTTGGAGACCAAAACTGTACGCAATACTCCAGGTGTGGTCTCACCAAGACCCTGTACAACTGCAGTAGAACCTCCCTGCCCCTATACTCAAATCCTTTTGCTATGGAAGCTAACATACCATTCGCTTTCTTCACTGCCTGCTGCACCTGCATGCCTACTTTCAATGACTGGTGTACCATGACACCCGGTCTCGCTGCATCTCCCCTTTTCCTAGTCGGCCACCATTTAGATAATAGTCTGCTTTGTTTTTGCCACCAAAATGGATAACCTCACATTTATCCACATTATACTGCTTCTGCCAAACATTTGCCCACTCACCCAGCCTATCCAAGTCACCATGCAGTCTCCTAGCATCCTCCTCACAGCTAACACTGCCCCCCAGCTTAGTGTCATCCGCAAACTTGGAGATATTGCCTTCAATTCCCTCATCCAGATCATTAATATATATTGTAAATAGCTGGGGTCCCAGCACTGAGCCTTGCGGTACTCCACTAGTCACTGCCTGCCATTGTGAAAAGGACCCGTTTACTCCTATTCTTTGCTTCCTGTTTGCCAGCCAGTTCTCTATCCACATCAATACTGAACCCCCAATGCCGTGTGCTTTAAGTTTGTATACTAATCTCTTATGTGGGACCTTGTCGAAAGCCTTCTGGAAGTCCAGATACACCACATCCACTGGTTCTACCCTATCCACGCTACTAGTTACATCCTCGAAAAAATCGTCAGACATGATTTACCTTTTGTAAATCCATGCTGACTTTGTCCAATGATTTCACCACTTTCCAAATGTGCTGCTATCCCATCTTTAATAACTGACTCTAGTAGTTTCCCCACTACCGATGTTAGACTAACTGGTCTGTAATTCCCCGTTTTCTCTCTCCCTCCCTTCTTAAAAAGTGGGGTTACGTTTGCTACCCGCCAATCCTCAGGAACTACTCCAGAATCTAAAGAGTTTTGAAAGATTATTACTAATGCATCCACTATTTCTGGAGCTACTTCCTTAAGTACTCTGGGATGCAGCCTATCTGGCCCTGGGGATTTATCGGCCTTTAATCCATTCAATTTACCCAACACCACTTCCCGGCTAACCTGGATTTCACTCAATTCCTCCAACTCCTTTGACCCGCGGTCCCCTGCTATTTCCGGCAGATTATTTATGTCTTCCTTAGTGAAGACGGAACCAAAGTAGTTATTCAATTGGTTCGCCATATCCTTGTTCCCCATGATCAACTCACCTGTTTCTGACTGCAAGGGACCTACATTTGTTTTAACTAATCTCTTTCTTTTCACATATCTATAAAAACTTTTGCAGTCAGTTTTTATGTTCCCTGCCAGTTTTCTTTCATAATCTATTTTTCCTTTCCTAATTAAGCCCTTTGTCCTCCTCTGCTGGTCTCTGAATTTCTCCCAGTCCTCCGGTATGCTGCTTTTTCTGGCTAATTTGTACGCATCATCCTTCGCTTTGATACTATCCCTGATTTCCCTTGTTATCCACGGATGCACTACCTTCCCTGATTTATTCTTTTGCCAAACTGGGATGAACAATTTTTGTAGTTCATCCATGCACTCTTTAAATGTCTTCCATTGCATATCCACCGTCAACCCTTTTAGAATTAATTGCCAGTCAATCTTGGCCAATTCACGTCTCATACCCTCAAAGTTACCTTTCTTTAAGTTCAGAACCATTGTTTCTGAATTAACAATGTCACTCTCCATCCTAATGAAGAACTCAACCATATTATGGTCACTCTTGCCCAAGGGGGCACGTACAACAAGACTGCTAACTAACCCTTCCTCATTACTCAATACCCAGTCTAAAATAGTCTGCTCTCTCGTTGGTTCCTCTACATGTTGATTTAGATAACTATCCCGCATACATTCCAAGAAATCCGCTTCCTCAGCACCCCTGCCAATTTGATTCACCCAATCTATATGTAGATTGAAGTCACCCATTATAACGGTTTTGCCTTTGTCGCACGCATTTCTAATTTCCTGTTTGATACCATCTCCAACTTCACAACTACTGTTAGGTGGCCTGTACACAACACCCACCAGCGTTTTCTGCCCCTTAGTGTTTCGCAGCTCTACCCATACCGATTCCACATCCTGCAAACTAATGTCCTTCCTTTCTACCTTAGGGTACAGTCCCAATTCTCCAACCTACCCCTTTACCAACAATTCACTTTTATGCTACAATACTGAGAATTATATTTGTCACTGCATCTTTCTCTTCAGTCTACCTATTGTACTTGAGTTTGCTTTATGGATTCATACATGTATTATCTGATTGGATTTGACAGCACACAAAACAAGGATTTTCACTGTACCTCGATACATGTGACAGGAATAAACCTAAACCTAAAATCACGAGGGCCACAGATTGGGTGAACGCACACAAATTGTTTTCCCAGGTTTGGGGAATTAAGAATTCGAGGACATGGTTTTAAGGTGAGGGGGAAAAAATATAATAGGAATCTGAGGGACAACATTTTTACATAGAAGATGGAAATAAATGGATTGAGCTTCCAGAGGAAGTGGTTGTGGCAGGTACAATAACAATATTTAAAAAACATTTGGAGAGGTGTGTTGACTGGAAAGGTTTAGAGGGACATGGGTCAAACATGAGCAAATGGGACTGGATTAGACGAGTACTCAGATAGGAGGGACATATTGGACCGAAGGGCCTGTTTCTGTGCTGTATAACTCTAATATTCATTTGAAAGCACTGTCTGGACCACAACTGTATTGATTTCTGGTCACCAAACCATGTTTGATCGGTTGTGAAGGTTCCTCCCAGCACACAGAGAGATTTATGTAAGTATTTGAATGAATGAATGAAGGATTTCAAGTACAAAGTCGGATTAGAGTAGTTAGATCATTATCTACAGTGTCGAGAAGGTCTTGAGATGTGATGACTTGCATAAATTAGAACCTTTGATATAATAAATAAAGTGAAGGGGGTTCCTATCAGTCGATGGTTCAATGAGCAGGAACCAGATTGAAGTTGAAGGGTGGAAGTTATCTGGGTGTGAGGATGACTTTGTTATGTGGAGAGTGGATATGTTCTGGAACTTCTGGGATTGAATGTATTGTTGTACAGTCAGCCACCTTTAAAATTTATTATAAATCACTTAATGTCCACGACTGATAGCTCTCAGTCCTCGCTATAATAGAATACCAACCAGCCCTATGATCGAGTTTGGGGATGATCAGCCATGATCACATTGAAGGACCAAATGGTCTACTCCTGCACCTATTGTCTATTGTCTATTTATTCTCAGCCCTTTTCACATTCTTTAACCATTCCTTTGCCAATATTAATATGTTACCCTGAACCCTGCAAGCCCATATTTTATGGAACAGCTTTTTTTCTGGTCCCTTATACAAATGGCTTTTGATAAGCACAATATACCACATCCAATGGTTCCCCTGATCTGCCTTGCTTTGCAGCATGAGGTATTTGTGGTAGGTAAGATATCAGTGGACCCAAAGGGATTTGATGAATATATTGAGAGACAATTAGTAACTCAGGAGAGAATAGATCCCCTTAAGGATCAGTGTGTTCATCTATGTTGGAGCCACAGGAGATAGGAGAAGACTTGAATTAATACTTCCCATCTACACTTACCCTCAAAAGGCAGAGAACAAATAAACACATTGACATTAAGAAAAGAGGAGGTGTTGGCAACACATCTTCATTTGATTCATCAAAAATTATTTTTGCTTCATAAAGCCATGTTGATTTTCCATAAACATTGATATCTATGCATCCTTTTGCAAAGACTTTAATGATTCCAATGTTTTGGCTGTTGCACACAGCAGGCTATCATGTCTATTTCACCACTTAAGCTCCAGTCTTACATTTGATAACATAGTGTACTGAAACTGTAGTGGAACTACGGAATTTGAAGGATTATCACTAATGCAACCAATCTTTTAGATGCACCGGTTGTCAGCTGTCAGATTTAGGGGATTTGTCTTTGTTTAGTTCCCAAAATATCATAATTTTCCTTTCTTTAATGACCTTATGGTCTTCGATGTTTTTGGACCCACCCATTCCTTCCATTTCTGTTTCATTTATTGTGTCTTCTGTAGTGAAGACGGACGTGAAATGCCAGTTACACTGAGAGAGAACCGGCCATCAGGGTAGTTCAAATTTCAGAAATCTTAAACCAGAATTTAATGAGTAATATTTGTTCTAAATTTACACCCAATTAGTCCGAACATACCGCGTTTGGCCCTTCTTAATGCTTTATGGAGAAATGTCAGAGCACTTTTCACAACCTCAGAGTACCTCAAGGCATTGTACATCAAATGAAATACTTATAAAAATGTAATCATTTTAGCAATGCAACATTTATTTTGAAACATTATTCAAGTGCTGCCATTTCCAAATTGTTCACTGTCATTCCGACCTTAATAAGTTCTGTCAGTTAATTCCTTTCAAGACTGAGCTGTCTGATACCACTATGATTGGCACAAAAGCTGGAGTAATTCAGCGGGACAGGCAGCATCTCTGGAGAGAAGGAATGGGTGATGTTACGGGCCGAGACACTTCTTCAGACTACCTCTGTTCTCCAACAAGTGACTAAACACAATGTTGATTCAGAATCTCTCAATCACTGTAAATGTCTATCAATTTAGATTTAGTTTAATTTAGTTTAGTTTAGAAATACAGCGCGGAAACAGCCCTTTGGCCCACTGAGTCCACACCGACCAACAATACCTACACACCAACACTATCCTATACACACCAGGAACAATTTACAATTATACCAAGCCAATTAATCTGCAAACCTGTACACCTTTGGAGTGTGGGAGAAAGCCAAAGAGCTCTGAGAAAACCCACGCAGATCACACGGAGAACGTACAAACTCCGTACAATCAGCACCCATAGTCGGGATCGAACCCAGGACTCTACCGCTGCGCCACCATGCCTCCCATTTCCATGTCACATAACAAATGCTGTACATTTCATGTACAAAAAGGTATGTCTGGTGATGGTTGATGCTTCAGGAATTCTCGGGCCTGTTGAAATTATGCAGCAACAATCTTTATGGTCTGGGCAGTATTTCACTGAACTGTACATTCAACCGTACATGGCCAGAGAATGTTCGCAATAAACGTTGTATTTCTGTCACATTGGCTCTATTAGAGAATTTGTCACACAAGTACTGATACAATGAGATCACATAACATTATAAAATATTTACTCTAGTGGAAAATTGTACTTTGTATCACAAATAAGGTGACTCTGGGTGGGATGGCCAAGAGAGATGAAAATAGGTGGAAAGAACAGGTATTTGTCCGGACTGGTACAGAGATGCTTCCAAGATATTGTAGAGATTGTTACTGTTTGGCTAGAAAAGAACTGCAGATGCTGGTTTAAAGATAGACACAAAATGCTGGAGTAACTCAGCGAGACAGGCAGCATCTCTGGAGAGAAGGAATGGTGACTTTTCGGGTGGAGACCCTTCCTCCGAAGACCCGAAACGTCACTCATTCCTTTTCTCCAGAGATGCTGACTGTCCTGCTCCAGCATTTTGTGTCTGTTACTATTTGGTTAATGTATGATGGAACGAAGAGGGAGAATTAGGGCAGCCCAGTGAAGCAGATAGATCCAAATTCAGTCCTGACTTCTGGGATTGTCTGTGTAGAGTTCTTTCTGTGACTGGGTACTCTAGTTGCCTCCCAAAGACTTGCAGTGGGTAAGTTAATCAGCATCAGTATGTTGTCCCTGATATTTAGATAAAATGGTAGGACCTTTGGGAAGTTGATGTAAAGTGAAGAAAATGGATTACAGGGAAAACATGAAGGAGAATTGGAGTTCTATGAGAGCCAGCATAGACTCAGTGAGCATTCTACACTGACCTTCCTTCTATAGGTCCTTCATAGCTTCATGGCTTCCTTCATAGGAGTAAGTAAGTGAGTAAGTAAGTAAGTAAGTAAGTGAGTAAGTAAGTAAGTAAGTAAGTAAGTAAGTAAGTAAGTGAGTAAGTGAGTAAGTGAGTGAGTGAGTAAGTAAGTAAGTAAGTGAGTAAGTAAGTAAGTAAGTAAGTAAGTAAGTAAGTAAGTAAGTAAGTAAGTAAGTAAGTAAGTAAGTAAGTAAGTAAGTAAGTAAGTAAGTAAGTAAGTGGGAAAAGATTTAATAGGAATCTTGAGGGGTAGCTTTTTCACACAATGGGTGGTGAATGTGTGGAACAAACTGCCAGAGGAAGTAATTAAAGCAGGGACTATCCCAACATTAAGAAACAGATAGGACAGGTTTGGAAGGATATGGACCAAACGTGGGCAGGTGGGACTAGTGCAGCTGGGACATTGTTGGCAGGTGTGGGCAAGTTGGGCCGAAGGGCCTGTTTCCACACTGTATCGCTCATGACTCTATGTAGTAATAAAACATAGAAGTATGTGACATGGAATGTATTCGTTTTTTAAGCTATTTGTCACAGATGGCTGTGCGGGCACAAGGTGCTAAGTGGTTTAATGAAAAGAATCTTAAGAAGATGGTAAATACTCCTGCTGTTGTGAGAGAAGGCTGTACATGTAATAGAGTTGAGTGTCTCTGACTGATAAATGAGTGGGTTGGTTAAGTGACGGAACATGTATGTTGCATAGAGGTCATTGTTTAAGCAAAGTGCTACTCCTCATCTGGCAACCCATTGATGTTATTTGATCAGGGATCCATGTTGTGACCTACACTGCAGGGCGTGAGGAGTCATGTATCATCTGGCCAATTCCATGCTATTGGTGCGCTCTTTTGATTTTAATGATTGCTGTGGATCAAGTCACTTAGTTTGCATTGGAGATTATAATTTAGAGTCTGAGGAAGGGTCTCGACCTGAAACGTCACCCATTCCATCTCTCCAGAGATGCTGCATGTCCCGCTGAGTTAATCCAGCATTTCGTGTCTATCTTCTTAAAATTTAGAACCTGTCTTTCTCTGAAGAAGACTGTCATAGCATATGTAGACAAGGACTTCACACAAGTGAGACACAAGGCTGTTACAGTTCAGCCAGAGTAACAACAATAATCTTCCTTGTCCTCCCTCTTCCTCCACATCTCCTGCTACCTCTCAGGTTGTGCCTCACCACCTTCAGGCTCTGAGTTCGCTTCCTCTCATACCATCTGCAATCTTTGGTTGGTGACGTTATACAACATACTGCACACAGACCCTCCAATAGTCTGCAGTAGTTGGAGGAACATGTAGGGAGTTTGAGTTTAGTTTATTGTCACGTGTACCAGGGTACAAGATAAAGTCCAGTAAAGTCTGATCATAATAGTCCAAGGGCCCCAACGAGGTAGGTTTTAGCTCATGGTTGCTCTCTAGTTGTTGGTAGGATGGTTCAGTTGCCTGATAACAAATAGTCCCTGAATCTGATGGTGTGCGTTTTCACATTTCTATACATTTTGCCTGATGGGAGAGGAGAGAAGAGGGAGTGGCCTGGGTGTGACTCGTCCTTGATTATGCTGCTTGCCTTGCCGAGGCAGCGTGAGGTACGAATTGAGTCAATGGAAGGGAGTTTGGTTTGTGTGATGGTCTGGGCTGCGTCCACAATTCGCTGCAATTTCTTGCGGTCTTGGATGGAGCTGTTCCCAAACCAAGCTGTGATGCATCCTGATAAAATGCTTTCTATGGTGCATCTGTAGAAGTTGGTGAGAGTTGTTGGGGACATGCTGATCTTCCTAAGCCTTCTTAGGAAGTAGAGGCGTTGGTGTGCTTTCTTGGTCGTTGCTTCAATATGGGTGGTCCAGGAGAGGTTGTTGGTGATATTGACTCCTAGGAATTTGAAGTTTTCAATCATCTCTACTGCGGCACCGTCAATGTAAACTGGGGTATGAGTCTTTACATTGAAAAGACTAGGCTTGTATTCACTGGTGTTTAGAAGGATGAGGGGGTATCTTATAGAAACATATACAATTATAAAAGGACTGGACAAGCTAGATGTGGAAAAATGTTCCCAATATTGGGCGAGTCCAGAAACAGGGAGCCACAGTCTTAGAATAAAGGGGGGCCATTTAAGACTGAGGTGAGAAAAAAACTTTTTCACCCAGAGAGTTGTGAATTTGTGTAATTCCCTGCCACAGAGGGCAGTGGAGGGCAGTGGAGGTCACATCACTGGTTGGATTTAAGAGAGAGTTAGATAGAGCTCTAGGGGCTGGTGGAATTAAGGGATATGGGGAGAAGGCAGGCACTGGTTATTGATTGGGGATGATCAGCCATGATCACAATGAATGGCGGTGCTGGCTCGAAGGGCCGAATGGCCTCCTCCTGTACCTATTTTCTTTGTTTCTATGTTTCTATGTTTACCGCTTCACTTCCTGACGTCGATCACTATCTCCTTTGTCTTGCTGACATTGAGAGAAAGGTTGTTGTCTCAACACCAGGTCATGAGGTTTAAAATCTCAAGGGAGTTCACAGATAGATGTAAAAATAACAGATTTACAATAAAAGGTGATTTTAATGACCCTAATATTGACGGGGATTGCCGTAGTGTTAAGATTCAGATTCAGATTCAGATTCAGATTCAACTTTAATTGTCATTGTCAGTGTACAGTACAGAGACAATGAAATGCAGTTAGCATCTCCCTGGAGAGCGACATAGAATATGATTTCAATAAATAAATCTATTTACATGCATATAGTCAAAGTGTTTTTCCTGTGGGAGGAGTGTCCGGGGGGTGGGGGGGGGGGGTGATTGGCAGCCACCGAGGTACAGTGTTGAGTAGAGTGACAGCGGCAGGAAAGAAGCTGTTCCTGGACCTGCTGGTCCGGCAACGGAGAGACCTGTAGCGCCTCCCGGATGGTAGGAGGGTAAACAGTCCATGGTTGGGGTGAGAGCAGTCCTTGGCGATGCTGAGCGCCCTCCGCAGACAACGCTTGCTTTGGACAGACTCAATGGAGGGGAGCGAGGAACCGGTGATGCGTTGGGCAATTTTCACCACCCTCTGCAGTGCCTTCCGGTCGGAGACAGAGCAGATGCCATACCATACTGTGATGCAGTTGGTAAGGATGCTCTCGATAGTGCAGCGGTGGAAGTTCTCCAGAATCTGAGGAGACAGATGGACCTTCTTCAGTCTCCTCAGGAAGAAGAGACGCTGGTGAGCCTTCTTGACCAGAGTTGAGGTATTGTGTGTCCAAGAGAGGTCATCGGAGATGTTGACCCCCAGGAACCTGAAGCTGGAAACACGTTCCACCTCCGTCCCGTTGATGTGGATGGGGGTGTGCGTGCCGCCCCTAGACTTCCTGAAGTCTACAATGAGCTCCTTGGTCTTCTTGGAGTTAAGGGCCAGGTTGTTGTCAGCGCACCATGCTGCTAGGAGCTGGTCCTCCTCCCTATAGGCCGACACATCATTGTTGCTGATGAGGCCAATCACTGTTGCATCATCTGCATAGGTGATGATGGTGTTAGTACCATGTACAGGTGTGCAGTCGTAGGTGAAGAGGGAGTAGAGGAGGGGACTCAGCACACAGCCCTGTGTAACGCCGGTGTTCAGGGTTAGGGTTGAAGAGGTGTGCTTGTCTAACCTAACAGACTGGGGTCTGTTGGTTAGAAAGTCCAGTATCCAGTTGCAGAGGGAGGGGTCGGTGCCCAGGTTACCGAGTTTGGTGATCAGTTTAGGGGGTATAATGGTGTTGAATGCTGAGCTGTAATTGATGAACAGCATTCTTACATAAGTGTCTCTGTTGTCGAGGTGGGAGAGGGCGGAGTGAAGTGCCGTTGAGATGGCATCCTCCGTACTCCTGTTCTTGCGGTAGTCAAACTGATAGGGATCCAATGTGGGGGGTTGGCAGCCTTTGAGGTGTGCCAGGACGAGCCTCTCGAAGCACTTGGTGATGATGGGAGTAAGTACAACTGGGCGGAAGTCGTTGAGGCTTGCCGCTGTGGAGTGTTTTGACACCGGCCCGATGGAGGTGGTTTTAAGGCACGTGGGGACAACTGCTTGGGCAAGTGACAGGTTGAAGATGTCAGTCCAGACGTCTGTCAGCTGCGCAGCACAGGCCCTGAGGACGCGCCCGGGGATGCCGTCAGGGCCAGCGGCCTTACGTGCATTAGTCCTACTCAGTGCCACGTACACGTCGTAGGGGTGTGAGGGGTTGGTGATCACTGATCACTGATCAGCAGGGAGCACAGCCTTGATGGCTGTCTGTAGATTGTCCCTGTCGAAGCTGCCATAGAAATGGTTAAGCTCCTCAAGGAAGGAGGCGTCGCTGGATGTGGGGGTGGTGTTGGTGGGTCTATAGTCCGTGATGGCCTGGATGCCTTGCCACATGCGTCGGGGGTCGGAGTTGTTGTTGAATGTTAAGGGATGAGATGGTGCAGAAGTGTTTCCACGAAAGTTTTCTCAAACTATACGATGATAGCCCAATTGGAGATGTGACACATTTGACGTCCTAATGGAAAATGGGGCTGGGCCATTGACTGAAATGTCAGTGGAGGAGTACTTTGGAAACAGTGACCATAATTCTATTGGTTTTTAAATAATAATAGGATTGTGGTAAGTTAGATAGAGCTATTAGAGCGAGCGGAGTCAAGGGATATGAGGGATATAAAGGAGAAGGCAGGAACGGGGTACCGATTGTGGATGATCAGCCATGATCACATTGAATGGCGGTGCTGGCTCATAGGGCCGAATTGTCTACTCCTGCACCTATTATCTATGTATCTATGTATCTTTGTAAGGTGAATTTTGATGGCATTCAATAGGAACTTGCAAGGGTTGATTTGGAGAGGTTGCTTGCAGGTAAGGGGATGTCTGACAAGTGGGAGCTCTTTAATGGTGAGATAGGATGAGTTTAGGGCCAACATATTCCTTTAAGAATGAAGGGCAAGTCTGTGCTATGTAACTCTACGACACATGAAGAGTACGTCCCACCAATGCCATTGCGGAGCGGTGGCATAGCGGTAGAGTTGCTGCCTTACAACGCTCGCAGTACCGGAGACCCAGGTTCGATCCTGACTACGGGTGCTGTCTGTACGGAGTTTGTACATTCTCTCCGTGACTGCATCGGTTTTCCCCGAGATCTTCGGTTTCCTCCCGTATTCCAAAGACGTACGGGTTTGTAAGTTAATTGGCTTGGTATAAAATGGAAATTGTCCCTGGTGTGTGTAGGATAGTGTTAATGTGCGGGGATCGCGGACTTGGTGGGCCGAAGGGCCTGTTTCCGTGCTGTATCTCTAAACTAAACTAAACTGAACAATGGGTTGTGTACCGCAGACTTTCCCCAGACTGATGCAGGCTTGTGTTCTTCACAAGAACTCTGTCGCTTGTGTGCTCAGTTGCTGCAGACCGACAGTAACTTGTGTGGACAGCCATGGAATAAGGGTGTAATCCCAGTCTCTGCAGACAGTACTGTTCAACGACTATGTCTGCCATGGCAGAGTCCTTCAGAATTAAAGGTCCATGTTGCTGCCAGGAACCCTCTTCTCATGACCTGGTGATCATCTCATGATCGCCTCACAACAGGTGTCAGAGGTCATAGGGAGAAGGCAGGAGAATGGGGTTAGGAGGGAGAGATAGATCAGTATGATTGAATGGCGGAGTAGACTTGATGGGCCGAATGACCTAATTCTGCTCTATCACTTATGGTCGTATGATTTCATGACCAGTTTCCAAATGTACACTGATGGAGACACATTTGCTCTGGGTTATTATTGGGAGCCTTTGTGCACATGTAAGTGCAATTTGTGGTATCCAGGATTGACGGGAAGGCAGTAAAGCTGGCAACGCACAATGCCCTTGCTGCTACTGTCTCCTCACCAAAGCAAAATTGATGAACTGATTCTTATGCAATTGGAGAGCCAGGGTGACCTTTCCTGTGCTCCGGAAAGCTAAAAATTGAAGGATATGAAATAGATCTGTTTGCGTAATCCAGTCGCTAGGAAGCTGATTGTCACAACAACCTTGATCTTCTTGGGGAGAGCAACGTAGGCACATGAGTGTGTCTGAAGGTTAGCTGCACAACATCATATTTCCCTGTGATCATTGCTTCAGTAAACCTCAGTCTGTAAATACATTCTGCATCAGATAAGTAGAAGGCCACGGAAGGCTGTGCAGGCCGCCAATGGATAAAGACAAAGATTGATAGATTCTTGATGTTCATAAGTGATAGGAGCAGTATTGGACCATTCGACACCCATTCTTTCTCACCAGAGATGCTGCCTGTTCCATTGAAGGACTCCAGCATTTTGTGTCTATCTTCGGTGTAAACCAGCATCTGCAGTTCCTACGGAGATTCTTGATTAGTACGGGTGTCATGGGGTTATGGGGAGAAAGCAGGAGAATGGGGTTAGGAATGAAAGATACTGTAGTCATGATTAAATGGAGGAGTTGACTTGATGGGCCGAATAGCCTAATTCTGCTCCCACACTTATGAACTTCTGTAGGACTCTCTAGAATGTGCTTATCTTTGCCTCTTTCCCTGAGCTGTCCAAAACTCTGGCGATGGTGTGTCACCACCAATGGAGTTCACTAAATAAATAACTTGGCAATTATATACTGTCAGCCCTGAATCGCCTGTTAAATAATGATTTTAAAAAACGTAGTTTCATGTGTTATGGGCCACATATATACTGTTCCCTTAACACTATTGTTTAGAACCCGACTGACACGTCATGTAAGTGCCAGCAAGAATGTGTGTACTCAAATAATAATTAGATGCACGCCTGATAATGGGAAAATGTCAAGTGTGCTAGTAAAGTCCCATTTACGTGATTTTTTCGGTGACGGCCAGCACCCGTCATAGTCGCAGCGGGTCGCCAAACATTTCATCATGTTGAACATCCAGCGGCGACCAGAGCAAGGTACGACTCTTTGGGCGACTCCTCGACCGTACAGGAGTCACCCCGCGACATGTCGTGAGTAGTTGCCTGTATGGTCGTGAGTAGTCGCCCAAAGAATCGTACCTTTTTCGGGTTGCCGCTGGATTTTCAACCTGCTGCGACTATTACAGGTGTCGGCAAATCGCTGAAAAATATTGTGTAAGTGGGACAGGATCTTATGGGTGCAACTGGAAGTAACCAGTCCAATTACGCATTTGGTGTGATTTCATCCAGAAATTCTTCCCACCAAGTTTTAGCTCATACGGTGCTTAAAAAATCAGTTAAGCAATCCAATTTCTGGTCATAGAAAAATTAAATTAATAATCAAATAGAGAAAGTTAACAATAAAGAGAAGTAATTAAAGGGAAAAGGAACTACTCGATATCTGCAGTCCCTGAATCTCCACTGACACTAATGCGTTTTGGATTTGTTTTAATTTAGTTTAGAGATACTGTGCGGAAACAGGCCCTTCGGCCCACCGATTCTGCACTGACCAGCGTTTTCCGCACATTAACACTATCCTACACACACACAGTAGGGACAATTTACAATTTACACTTATACTATGCCAATTAACCTACAAACCTGTACGTCTTTGTGGTGTGGGAGGAAACCGAAGATCTTGGAGAAACGGGGAGAAGGTACAAACTCCATGCAGACAAACACTCGTAATCAGGATGGAACACGGGTCTCTGGCGCTGTAAGGCAGTAGCTCTACCACTGCGCCACCGTGCCACCCTACACCACATTCAACCTGTTTCACAATCCAAGAGATGGTTCTTCAGGGAACCATTGTTCAGTTTGTTGAGGTGTTCTGCACTAGACAATGCACACATGGAACTCCTGCATGCTGCTATTTAAAAGATGGACTAGTACCCAAACATTTAACCCTGTGGATTTCCAATCCCCTGCCCCAACTGGTTCCATCTGCCCATCATCCCTCCCTTGTTGGGTTCCACAAATCACCTTCCTTACTTAAAAGTTACCATGTGGGATAAGGGGAGGATGGAGAAGGTTTACTTAAAAAAATGTTGCCTCTTACTTTGGCTAGAAATTCTTCAATGCCAAGAAATGCGCCATTAAACATGTGGTACACAATAGACCAATGCATGTTTGTGCAAGAAGCCACTGCTGAACTTTTCCAGTGCTCATGGGGTCCAACAAACCTTGCGCATGTAACAGATACAAAGGCCTTTCGGCAGAAAGAACTCAAACAAGTGGTAGATCATGGGGCGTTGTGTGTGAACAGTTTGCAGAGAGAGTTGGATCATCAGTTATCAGGTGCTCTACTTCTGTATCACAGGAACTTGGTAATGGATGCTCAGAAGCATCTCTGTCCGCAGCAGGTAGTTGGTGGGTAGGTTGGGAGATCGGATTTGACAATAGACAATAGACAATAGGTGCAGGAGTAGGCCATTCGGCCCTTCAAGCCAGCACTGCCATTCAATGTGATCATGGCTGATCATCCCCAATCGGTACCCCGTCCCTGCCTTCACCCCATATCCCCTGACTCCGCTATCTTTAAGAGCCCTATCTAGCTCTGGAAAGCATCCAGAGAACCGGCCTCCACCGCCCTCTGAGGCAGAGAATTCCACACTCACCACTCTCTGTGAGAAAAAGTGTTTCCTCGTATCCGTTCTAAGAAAAAGTGTTTCCTCATCTCCGTTCTTTGATGCTGAGATGAGGAGATAAGTGACTTTGCAATTTGCAATTGGGTCAGGATTATTACTGCCGGGGACCAGTAAGAGCATAAACTTAAGGAGAGCTGTTTGAGCCTTGAACTGTCCCAGTTCTTAAAGGAGCAAACCACAATGCAATTGGTGCTCTTGGTGTTCAATTTTGGGCACCGTGTTATAGGAAAGATGTTGTCAAGCTGGAAAGGCGACAGAGAAGATTTACGAGGATGTTGCCAGGACTCAAGGGTCTGAGCTATAGGGAGAGTAGGCTGGGACTCTATTCCATGGAGTGCAGGAGGATGAGGGGTGATCTTATAGAGGTGTATAAGATCATGAGAGGAATAGATCAGGTAGATGCACAGTCTCTTGCCCAGAGTAGGTGAATCGAGGACCAGGGGATATAGGTTTAAGGTGAAGGGGAAAAGATTTAATAGGAATCTGAAGGGTAACTTTTACACACAAAGGTGGTGGGTGCATGGAACGAGCTGCCAGAGGAGGTAGTTGAGGCTGGGATTATCCCAACGTTTAAGAAACAGTTAGACAGGTACATGGATAGGACAGGTTTGGAAGGATATGGACCAAATGCGGGCAGGTGGGACACATGTCGCTGGGACATGTTGGCAGGTGTGGGCTAGTTTGGCCGAAGGACCTGTTTCCACACTGTATCACTTTATGACTCAACGGTGTATGTGGCCATTAAATGAATGATGGATGGGGGGGGGGGGGAGGGGGAGGTTGTCATGGAGGTCCCCGAATATTGTAGTTTGCAGAAACCTACAATGCAGGACAATTCCTATGCCCACTTTGCTTTCTACTGTGAGCTGAAGGAAATTTAAATGATCGTCATTCCTAGCGAGAAGGAATTAGCGACGTTTCGGGTCGAGACCCTTCTTCGTGCCGAAACTTCACCAATTTCTTCTCTCCAGAGATGCTGCCTCACCCACTGAGTTACTCTAGCATTTTGTGTCTATCTTCGATTTTACCAGTATCTGCAGTTTTTCTTACACACAAACCAACCTCCCTTCCATTGACTCCATTTATTACTCACTCTGCCTCGGCAAGGCCAGCAGCATAATCAAGGACCAGTCGCACCCTGGCCACTCCCTCTTCCCCCCTCTCCCATCAGGCAAAAGGTATAGAAGTGTGAAAATGCACATCTCCAGATTCAGGGACAGTTTCTTCCCAGCTGTAATCAGGCAACTGAATCATCCTACCACAACCAGAGAACAGTGCTGAACTACTATCTACCTCTTTGGTGACCCTTGGATTATCCTTGTTAGGACTTTGCTGGTTTTACCTTGCACTAAACGTTGTTCCCTTATCATGTACAGTATCTGTACATTAAGTGGCTCGATTGTAATCATGTTTTGTCTTTCTGCTGACTGGATAGCACGCAACAAAAGCTTTTCACTGTACCTAGGTACATGTGACAACAAACTAAACTGAATTGAACTGAGCAACATTTCAGTCTGAAGAAGGGTCTTGACCCGAAATTCACCCATTCCTTCTCTCCAGAGACGCTGCCAATTACTCCAGCATTTTGTGTCTATCTAGCACTTCAACAAAAACACTCACGATAGCTGGTAATGGGAGTGACATGACATCAAATTCTGACATCCCACCATCAAAACAATACTGAATGCAAGTAATTCGAGCATGCTGTGGCCAGAACCTGCAGATAGACACATAAAGCTGGAGTACGTCAGCGGGTCAGGCAGCAACTCTGTAGAAAAGGAATAGAGTGAGGGGAAAGGGAAACAAGAGATGGCGCAAAGAACAAATGAATGAAAGATATGCAGCAAGCAACTATGATCAAGGAGAGCTGGAGCCCACAATGACTCATTGTTGGCTGGGGGGAAGGTAATAACAAGTTATACAGACAGTGGAACTCAACAGGATGACAGTGAAACTAGTATGACGGGGAGGGATGGAGAGAGAGAGGGGATGCAATGTTTACTTGAAGTGAGAGAAATCAATGTTCAACCCGCTGGGGTGTAAGCTGCCCAAGCAAAATTTGTGATGCTGCTCCTCCAGTTTGTATTTGGTCTCACTGTCAATGGAGGAAGCCTTAGATAGAAAGGTCATTGTAGGAATGGGAAGGGGAATTAAAATGTTTGACAGCCGGGAGATAAGGTAGTCCAAGGCTGACCCTGGACCTGGACTTCCCCACATGGCCTTCTACTCTACACCTATTTATTTTTAACTGCTGGAGTGACATCAACTTTTCCACTCCCCTTACCTACTCTAACCTCGCCCCCTCTGAAGTACAGCCCTCCACTCACTCTGCAGCAACCCTGACATTATCTTCCAACCCGCCGACAAGGGAGGTGCTCTGGTGGTCTTGCAAGCTGACCTATGAGGCCAGACGACAACTCTCAGACACCTTCTCCTACTTATCCTTGGACCATGACCCCACAGACGAGCACCAGGCCTTAATCTCAAACACCATTACTGATTTCATCACTTCTGGCTGACTGCCTTCCACATCGTCCATCCAACCTTATCGTTTCCCAGCCCCGCACAGCCAGGTTTTACCTTCTCCCCAAAGTCCACAAACACAACTGCCCTGGCAGACCCATTGTTTCTGCCTGCTCCTGTCCCACTGAAATGATTTCCACGTACCCCAACTCCATCCTATCTCCCCTGGTCCAATCACTCCTGACCTATGCCCAAGCTACCTCACACGCCCTTTGTCTCTTCAATGACATCCGTTTTCCAGGCCCCCACTCCATCATCTTTACGATGGATATTGTCACTCTACACCTTCATCCCCCACCCTCTCTGGAGGAGACGTTTCTGGACACTTAATTAGTCTGAAGAAAGGCTCTGACCTGAAACGTCACCCATCCATGTCCTCAAGAGAGAGAGAGATGCTGCCTGACTCACTGTTACTCCTGCACTTTGTGTCTTTTCTTGAAAACTTCCATCTACCGTTAGTTGCATCTGCAATGAACCTTCACCAGTTTGTTAACTCATACAGTTATCATATTAAGCAGCCTTGAATTTAGGTGAATGAGAGATGATCATGTGTGCAATGTTTATTAGGGGTTGTAAGGTTTAGATGTAGAAATGATGTTTCCTAGGCTGGAGTGCCTGGAACTGTGGGTTTTAGCTTCAAAATAAGTTTTGGCTCTTTCACAATAAGATGGAATGAAACTCAGTCTCTAAAGTCTGAAGATGAAGATGAAGATGGAATGACAATAGACAATAGGTGCAGGAGTAGGCCATTCGGCCCTTCAAGCCAGCAGCCAAGATCAGCCATTCAATGTGAACATGGCTGATCATCCCCAATCCCCGATCCTGCCTTCCCGCCATATCCGCTATCTTTAAGAGCCCTGTCTAGCTCATCAAACCCAGACTCTAAAGTCTGAAGATGAAGTTGAAGATGGAATGAAACGCAGACTCTAAAGAATGTTTGGAATTCTCTCAAGAATGCTGTGGAGACTCAGTCAATGAGTTTGTTTGAAAGAAAGAATGATCACACAAAAAAATCGATATTAAGGGGGTCAAGGTTTGTGGAGGAAGGTATGCTGAGGAATTAAATCAGCCGTGATCTTGTTGAAGAGTGAAGAAATTATGAAATGGGAGGACACACTGCTGGGAACAAAGGAGGGGGGAACTGCCTAGAGGGGGAAGGGGAGAACAAAGGAGGAGGGGAGGGGAGAGAATCAAAGAGGACCTGGTGCGGGATAGTTTTGTAACATTGTCGATGCCCTTTATGTGGTGCCTCTTTGCATACCTTGGGTAAGCACAATAAAGAATTGTCACGTGACAATAAATGAATTCATTCATTCATACATTCATTCATTCATTCATTCATTCATTCATTCATTCATTCATTCATTCATTCATTCATTCATTCATTCGTTCCTGTTTCCATTTCTTATGTTCCCATACAACTTTTAAGCTGCATCCTAAAGTGTAATGAATGTTTAATCCAGTTGACCAGTCTTCTGCGCATTAACACCCTGTTAATACTAGTGTCTCACATGTATGTTCAATTGATAGTCACAAATGAAATCAATTCATAATTTAAAAAACATACAATTAATATTGGAATTAGTGTTCAGGAACAGGAGCGGCAGCAGCATACTAATACAAAAATGACATTCTTTGAGTGCATATGGCAGACTGGTTGCAATCAGTGAGTCACACGACCGTGTTGCCTTTGTGGGTCTCTGCAACAATCTACTGACTTGGAATTTCTTTTTCCTTGCCTAGGAAAAGGCGATTTGATTGGCTCCGACTTTCTGGCCAGGGATCAGGTGATTAAGACTAATGCCAATGTGAAGGCTCTGACCTACTGTGACCTGCAGTACATCATTCTGAAGGGTTTGCGGGAGGTGCTAGAGCTATATCCAGAATATGCACACAAATTCATTGAAGATATCCAACATGACCTGACCTACAACCTGCGAGAAGGGAGTGACTCTGATGTAAGTCAATAACTTCAAATTATCACGGACAAACTGAATAATGTTTTTCAAAGCTATATCAGTCCATAATTTATCAAATAAAGATGAATTTCTGAGCTTGTGTGTGGCTTGTGGTACATGAAAATTGTGTGGTGCACTCCGCGCTTGTGTTGAGATGTGTAGAAGGGAACTGCAGATGCTGGTTTAAACCGAAGAGGCCAGTTCATTGGCTATATTTAAGAGGGAGTTAGATGTGGCCCTTGTGGCTCAAGGGATCGGGGGGTATGGAGAGTAGGCAGGTACAGGATACTGAGTTGGATGATCAGCCATGATCATATTGAATGGCGGTGCAGGCTCGAAGGGTCGAATGGCCTACTCCTGCACCTATTTTCTATGTTTCTATGTTTCTGTAGACACAAAATGCTGGAGTAACTCAGTGAGCCAGGCAACATCACTGGAGAGAAGGAATGGGTGAGGTTTCAGGTCGAGTCTGAAGGAGGGTCTTGAACTGAAACGTCACCCATTCCTTCGCTCCGGAGATGCTTTACCTTTGACTCCTCCCATTTCCTCCAAACACAAGGCGTAGCTATGGGCACACGCATGGGTCCCAGCTATGCCTGCCTCTTTGTCGGGTACGTTGAACAATCCTTGTTCGAGACGTACCAGGGCCCCATCCCCGACCTCTACCTCCGTTACATTGACGACTGCTTTGGTGCCACCTCCTGCACCCACACACAACTGACTGACTTCATCCACTTCACCACCAACTTCCATCCGGCACTCCAATACACCTGGACGATTTCCGACACTTCCCTACCATTCCTTGACCTCACCATCTCCATCGCAGGGGACAGACTCCTGACCGACATACATTACAAACCCACTGACTCACATGGCTATCTGGACTACACGTCTTCCCACCCTGCCCCCTGTAAAGAGTCCATCCCCTACTCCCAATTCCTCCGCCTACGCCGCATCTGTTCCCAGGATGAGACATTTCATACCAGGGCATCGGAAATGTCCTCGTTCTTCAGGGAACGGGGATTCCCCTCCGCCACCATAGATGAGGCTCACACCAGGGTCTCATCCATACCCCGTAACACTGCTCTCTCTCCCCATCCCCGCACACGCAACAAGGGCAGAGTCCCTCTGGTCCTCACCTTTCACCCCACCAGCCGGCAAATACAACACATAATCCTCCACCATTTCCGCCACCTCCAACGTGACCCCACCACTCGCCACATCTTCCCATCTCCCCCCATGTCTGCCTTCCGCAAAGACCGCTCCCTCCGCAACTCCCTCGTCAATTCTTCCCTTCCCTCCCGCACCACCCCCTCCCCGGGCACTTTCCGTTGCAACCGCAAGAAATGCAACACCTGTCCCTTCACCTCCCCCCTCGACTCCATTCAAGGTCCCAAGCAGTCGTTCCAGGTGCGACAAAGGTTCACCTGTATCTCCTCCAACCTCATCTACTGCATCCGCTGCTCTAGATGTCAGCTGATTTACATCGGTGAGACCAAGCGTAGGTTGGGCGATTGTTTCGCCGAACACCTCCGCTCAGTCCGCAATAACCTACCTGACCTCCCGGTGGCTCAGCACTTCAACTCCCCCTCCCATTCCCAATCCGACCTCTCTGTCCTGGGTCTCCTCCATTGCCAGAGTGAGCAACAGCGGAAATTGGAGGAACAGCACCTCATATTCCGTCTGGGGACCTTGCGTCCTTATGGCATTAACATTGAATTCTCCCAATTTGGCTAGCCCGTGCTGTCTCCTCCCCTTCCTTAACCCTCTAGCTGTCTCCTCCCACCCTCCCATCCGCCCGCCCCCGGGCTCCTCCTCCGCCACCCCTTTTCCTTCTTTCTTTCCCCACCCCCCATCAGTCTGAAGAAGGGTTTCGGCCCGAAACGTCGCCTATTTCCTTCGCTCCATAGATGCTGCTGCACCCGCTGAGTTTCCCCAGCAATTTTGTGTACCTTCGATATTCCAGCATCTGCAGTTCCCTTTTGAACACTGCTGCCTGTCCCGCTGAGTTACTCCAGCTTTTTGTGTCTTTCTTTGTTTGCATTGTGTTGTTTGATTCTAGCTTTGATAACTTCTAGGATGCCAATTGGGACCATTGACTGGATGTGATCTTGAGCATGTTTAATGATAGCAAATGTCTGTCCTCCATGATTCTCCACATATGTTTGAGCATCCCTCATAATAATTCAACTTTACAACAATACCAAATACCCATATCCTACAGTGCACCTGGTCACATGATATATTAATGTTAGGTAGGGGGGAGTTCCCCCGCCACGGGTACCATGTAATTCCGTGCTGCCTGCTCCATGGGTGGATAGTCGGCGAATAAACTGTCTCCCCCACCTGGTTTGCCGGGTTAGGAGGGGCTGTGGACCCCCAGCAGGACCAAAAACAAGACCTGTCAAAAGGTGGATGAGCTTCTAGCGAGCCAACGGCCATCCACACTTCAGTAGAAGTTGCGATCACTGTCGTACACAGCATTGTACGGCACTGTGCCGTTAATGATGGTGATGATGATGATGATGATGATGATGATGATGATGATGATGATGATGATATATTCAGTTGGCTTCGCCTGGAGGATGAAGATAATTGATAAGGGTGGGGCGACAAAAATGCTGGAGAAACTCAGTGGGTGAGGCAGCATCTATGGAGCAAAGGAAATAGGCAACGTTTCGGGTCGAGACCCTTCTTCGGACTGATGTGAGGGTGGGGGGGGGGGTGGGGGGTGGGATGAAGAAAGGAAGAGGCAGAGACAATGGGCTGAGGAAGAGCTGAGAAGAGGTGGAGAAAGCAGGGACTATCTGAAATTAGAGGTCAATGTTCATACAGCTGGGGTGTAAACTGCCCAAGCGAAATATGAGGTGCTGCTCCTCCAATTTACGGTGATCCTCACTCTGGCCATGGAGGAGGCCCAGGACAGAAAGATCGGATTTGGAACGGGAGGCGGAGTTGAAGTGTGAACCACCGGGAGATCAGGTTGGTTATTGCGAACCGAGCGGAGGTGTTGGGCGAAGCGATCGGCAAGCCTACAATTGGTCTCACCGATGTAGAGCAGCTGACACCTAGAGCAGCGGATGCAATAGATGAGATTGGAGGAGGTGCAGGTGAACCTCTGCCAAACCTGGAAAGACTTATGGCAGGGCAGTAGTTTTTTTCTTTATAGACTTTAGTAAGATTTTTGACAAAGTCCCTCATGGGTGGCTGAACCTGAAGAATAAGTTGCATGAGATCCATGGTGACCCAGTAGTTTGGATTATTAGTAGTCTGGATTCAGAACTGCCTTACCCATAGGAGTCAGTTTAGTATTGAAAGGGTGTTATTTTGTTTGGAGGTCTGTAACTAAGGGACTCTGTTGTTTGTGGGTAAATATTAATGACTTGGAGGGTCTCGACCCAAAACGTCACCCATTCCTTCTCTCCAGAGATGCTTCCTGTCCCGCTGAGTTACTCTGGCAGTTTATGTCTATCTTTGGTGTAAACCAGGATCTGCAGTTCCTTCCAACACAAGACAAAAATTTAGATAGATTGTACATTGTAGTAAGCTTGCAGATGGGACAACAATTGGTGGAGTTGCAGACAGGGAAGAAGCCTGTCAAGGGATACAGCAGGATGAAAAAATAAGTTGCAGATCTGGGCAGAGAAATGGCAAATGGAATTTAATCCAAGCAAGTGTTAGGTGTTGCTCTTTGGATGTCAGACACAAGGGGGCAGTGTACAGTTAATGACAGAGCCCAAACCGTATTGATGTATGGACGGATTGAGTGGTAGTGAAGCCATATGGTATGTTTGTCTTCATCAGTCAAAGCATCGAGTATAAGAGTCCGGAAGTCATGGACAAGCTTTGTAAAACTTTGATAGACACAAAAAGCTGGAGTAACTCAGCAGGACAGCCACCATCTCTGGATAGAAGGGACGAGTGGCATTTCGGGTCGAGACTGAAGAAGGGTCTCGACCCAAAATATCACCCATTCCTTCTCCCCAGAGATGCTGCCTGTCCCGCTGAGTTACTCCAGCTTTTTGTGTCTATCTTCGGTTTAAACCAGCACCTGCAGTTCCTTCCTACAGATTTTGTAAAAGTTTGGTTAGGCTGCATTTGGAGTATTGTGTACAGTTCTTGTCACCCCATTACAAGAAGGATGTGGAGGCTTTGGTGAGGGTACAGGGAAAGTTATAGAATGCTGCTTAGACTAAAGGATATTAGCTGTAAGGAGAAGTTAGACAAACTTGAATTGTTTCCCGGGAACGTCAGGGTCTGAGAAGAGATGGAAATTTATAAAATTACATGAGGCCTAGATAGGATAGAACAAGGGTTCCCAACCTGGGGGTACAGTTACTCCCAGGGGGTGAATTTGTTGATTCTAGATTTGTACTTATTTTTTCTCATTGACTGACTGTGTTTGGTTCTGGTATATCGGTATCTGTTCATCATTAGTTGTTCATAAATAAGTGAAATAACGTTGTTATGTGCTATTAAAGTTGCCTGGGGAAACGGGGCGAAAAAGGTTGGGAACCCCTGGGATCGAACCACAGAACCTGGAAATGTCAAAGACTAGTGGGCATAGCTTTGAGGTTTGTGGGAGAAAGTTTAGAGGCAAAAGCAGGGTGGTGGGTGCCTGGAAGATGCTGCTGTGGCTGATAGTGGCACTAAAGTGGCCTTTAGATAGACACAAGAGTGTGTAGGGAATGGGGAATATGCATTATAGGCAGGCAAAAGTGATCAGTTTAATTTGACATAATTGTCAGCACAAATATCGTGGGCTGAAGGGGTGTTGCTGTGCTGGTTGTTCTAAGTTCTATGCTCCTTGACTGGTCTAATCAATAGCTGTCTCTGATGACATAGGTGTGTTTGGGTGATTTCAATTGACACATTTTGCTTGTAATATCAACCACAGATTAGTGGCTCTGTGATGTCAATATAGGACACAATAGATTGTGGATGCGAGGAACTGCAAATGCTGGTTTACAAAAAAATACACAAAGTGCTGGAGAATCCTAGCGGGTCAGGCAACATCTCTGGAAAACATTGATAGGCGACTTTTCAGGACGGGGCCTTTCTTCAGTCTTTCTTTAAGAACCCATAAACATGTTGAAGACTGGTGATAGCTATATGGCAATGGTTCCAATTGACTGTGATTTCCGTCAATGTCATTTTGTTTCAGTAATTCAAATCCTTCCCTGGATGTGCATTCATTAATTCATGCTTGTTCAGAATGATGGTCAGTGAACATGATTTGCTTCTACACTTTTGGCTCAACCTGTCAAATTCTAGCAGGGTTTATTGCTGAAAATGGCAGTCTTGAGAAGGTTCATGGTTTGTGAATTATTCGCTGAGAGTCATAGCAGGGAGGCAGCAAAAACATGTGACCCTGTAAAGCATCCATTACTGCACTAGAACTTCCTAATATAATGCTTGAGTAACTCAGCCGGAGAGGCAGCATCCCTGGATAGAAGGAATGGGTGACTTTTCGAGCCAAGCCCCTTCTTCAGACTTCTTGAAGTATTTACAGTTGGTCCCGTGAAGTATAGCCACAAGTAAAAGATGTGAGGATGGGTTGTCAGGGGTTATAACCATATAACCATATAACCATATAACAATTACAGCACGGAAACAGGCCATCTCGGCCCTACAAGTCCGTGCCGAACAACTTTTTTCCCTTAGTCCCACCTGCCTGCACTCATAATATAACCATTGGAGGAGGCAGGAGAATGGATTGAAGAGGGAGAGATAAATCAGCCATGATTGAATGGCGGAGTAGACGATGGGCCGAATGGCCTAAACCCACCCCTATTACTTATGACATTATGACCTTTCGATAACTAGACTCCAATCACTAACCAGCTTGAAGATCCCTGGAGTTGGTTCTGATCCTCAGTGCTGCCCCCTGCTGACAAGCTTCCCACCATAACCACATCTCGGCT
This sequence comes from Amblyraja radiata, assembly GCF_010909765.2. NCBI lineage: Eukaryota > Metazoa > Chordata > Chondrichthyes > Rajiformes > Rajidae > Amblyraja > Amblyraja radiata. The sequence continues at coordinate 1,640,721 of NC_045962.1, forward strand.
CAAGTGAACAATAGTTTTTTTGTGAATGATGTGGCATCGATGTGGTCCAGCCCTCTAGAGCTTCCACGTAAAATCACTTTGCCTCCCCGCCTGTACATTTCAGAAAAAAAGGTAACATCTCTTTGAAGAAGCTGTAAATCATACTTTCTGATCGTTCCCTTCCTGGATCAGCTTCCATTCCTCATGTTGAGAATTACCAAGGGTTACTCCTCTAAAGAAGGATCTCAACCCAAAACGTCACCCATTCTTTTTCTCCAGAGGTGCTGTCTGACCCGCTGAATTACTCCAGCTGTTTGTGTCTATCCTCTTTGTCAATGATACCATGTGAATTCAAATTGTTATTGGGCTATCCCCTTCTATGCCAGAGGGAAGAAGACAAAAAAATAATAGAAACGTATGGTCTATAAGAGGTCACTGAACCCTTTCATTACTGACAAAGCTGCTTGACATATATAATCGGCAAGAAGTTATAATGGTGCTGGAACCAGGATGGACAATTCTGAAGGGTTTTCTTCTAATTGGTTTGAGGGTTTCGAAGGGAACTGAAGTGTACTGAATTTAGAAATCTATAATTGCACAGTGCCAGCGATTTTACTGCTGGGAGTTTGAAAGGTATTTCTGTTTCAAATGCGATCTGACAGGCCGTTTCTAATAATAAGTGGCGCAGCCTAAAATAACATCAGCTTGTCCTGGAGCTTTGCAAATCTCTTGGGGACTTCGGCAATAAACGCAGAGCTAAAAATAGCAGCACACACACTCCACACACTGTAGTCCCATCAATAACACTGACAAGGCTGGCTTCTGTACAATTGCTTCAAGAGCGTGCAAGGGGGAAAAAACGATTTGCAGATTCCGGTAATTACCTCCCAAGTGATATATTGCCGTGCAAAAAATGAGAGGGATGCCTTTAATAATTCAGTGAAACCCTTCACTGGTTTTAAAGTGTCAGAAGGAGTCATGACTGCGCATAAATTGAAGTCTGCTTGTTCACAAAGATGGTCCTCAAAGTGTTTTTTTTCTTAGCTTCAGGCTTGTACTCCAGAACTCCAGAAGGGATTGCTGCAGCTAAAAATAGCAGCGAGCAGTCTAAATATATTCAAGATTTATGAATTATTCACCGTGCTTCTTTATAAATACATTGCAGGCTGTAATAAGTACCCTCGATATAGCTTCCTTATGACTGCCTGAAATTCAACAAACTACATTCCTGGCAGAAATCCCTGAATGACTTAATATTTCCAGAAAATTATCATCATTGGCAGCTATGCTGTCTTTAATATTTGGGATTAAAAGGTAATATTATTCACCCCTTCACATGATGTCATTTTAACCTGCAAGTGAAGGTTGGCTGGTATCACATGTGGAACAATACATTGACATCTCACAAAGCATTATCCAGTTAAACATAGCTGAAGATGGCTGTGTTTCTTTATTTGTTGGACAGATTATTAATTTTGTGATTCTAGAAATTCGATCACCTGCCAACTGGTTTACAGATATGAGAATGGAGCCTATAGATCTAAATAGAGCAATAGAGTGCATGCCGATGACAGACGCAAAAATCTCAGTGGGACAGGCAGCAGTATCTCAGCGGGACAGGCAGCAGCTCTGGAGAGAAGGAATGGGTGACGTTTAGGGTCGAGACCCTTCTTCAGACTGGTTAGGGGAAAGGGAAATGAGAGATATAGACGGTGATGTGGAGAGATAAAGAACAATGAATGAAAGATATGCAAGAAATTAACAATGTAAAGGAAACAGGCCATTGTTAGCTGTTTGTAGGTTGAAAATGAGATGCTGTTCGTCCAATTTGCATTTAGCCTCACTCTGACAATGGAGGAGACCGAGGACAGAAAAGTCTGTGTAGGAATGGGAAGGAGAATTAAAGTGTCCAGCAACCGGGAGATCAGGTTGGTTCAGGCAGGCTGAGCGAAGGTGTTCCGTGAAACAATCGCCCAGTCTGCGTTTGGTCTCGTCGATGTATAAGAGTCCACATCTTGAACAATGGATACAGTAGATGAGGTTGGAGGAGGTGCAAGTGAACCTCTGCCTAACCTGAAAGGTCTGTCGGGGTCCCTGGACAGAGTTGAGGGAGGAGGTATAGCGACAGGTGTTGCATCTTATGCAGTTGCTGAGGAAGGTACCTGGGGAGGGGGTGGTTTGAGTGGGAAGGGATGAGTTAACCAGGTAGTTCTCTCTGATCTGCTCTTCAGAGACTGCTGCTTTTGGCTGAAAAATGCAATATTTCACATCTTCTGGGCATGAACAAATCAATAGGTTTAACAAACCAAATTAATGAGCCCTAAAAAATGCTATTTATTTCAAGAGGGCTTGTATACAAAAACAGGGATGTAATGCTGAGGCTCTATAAGGTGCTGGTCAGGCCGCATTTGGAATATTGTGAGAAATTTTGGGCACCATAGCTGAGGAAGGATGTGTTGGTTCTGGACAGGGTCCAGAGGAGGTTTACAAGAATGATCCCAGGAATGAGTGGGTTAACATATGATGAGCGTTTGACGGCACTGGGCCTGTACTCACTGGAGTTTAGAAGGATGAGGGGACACCTCATTGAAACTTACAGAATAGTGAAAGGCTTTGATAGAGTGGATGTGGAGAGGATGTTCCCACTAGTGGGAGAGTCTAGGACCAGAGGTCACAGCCTCAGAATTAAAGGAGGATGAGTATGAATTTCTTTAGTCAGAGGGTGGTGAATCTGTGGAACTCCTTGCCACAGAAGGCTGTGGAGGCCAAGTCAATGGATATTTTTAAAGCAGAGATAGTACAGGTTCTTGATTAGTGCGGGTGTCAAGGGTTATCGGGAGAAGGTAGGAGAATGGGGTTAGGAGGGAGAGATCTTGATCAGCCATGATTGAATGGCGGAGTAGACTTGATGGGCCGATTTGCTTAATTCTGCTCCTATCACTTATTTTCTGTTTTATGTAGTTATCAGGAAGGTCACAAGGGCAATGCAGAGGAAGACCTCTCCTGGACAAACAACAGTGTAAATGTGCACCAGCCTTTGTCCATTCACAAGCTTTGCCTCTGTGTAAAGTTTCCCATAGAACCTCCCAACCTATGACCTTCACCACCAAGAGAACCAAGGGAACAGCGATGCAGGGATTCTCCCCCTCTACATCGGGGACCTGGGGTGGAGGCTACTGCACGAGGTGTTCCCTGCAACCTGTTTCTCTCGCGGTTCACAGACTCGCCAACCGCCTGCCACTGTTGCGGGCTGGAAGAGGCTGTGTACTACGTGTTTATGGAGTGCGCGAGGCTGCAGCCACTGTTCCATTATCTAAACGGGCTGCCCCTTGCCTTCTGGTTGCACTTCTCACCCACCATCCTCATCTTTGGACACCCTGTGTGTATGGGGAGAGGGTAGGGCCGAGGATGTCCTGGTTGGGTTGCTCCTGGGCCTGACCAAGCGAGTCACGACGCCAGGCGGAAGAGGGCTCTGCCCGAGCCGGCTGCCTGCCCCTTTTCCGGGGTTACATCCGTGCCCGGGTGGTGTTAGAGAGGGACTACACCCTGTCCACGGGCACCCTGGGGGATTTCTGGGACCGCTGGGCACCGCGGGGGGTTGAATGCATCCTCGACAAGGATTGTAACATAGTTGTATAATAGTTTATTGTTTGTCGTGTACTATGGTGGTGGGGTCTGACATGTTTTTTACTGTGCTGTTTATATTATGTAGTATTTGAATAAATATTTTTGATTTAAATAAAAGAGAACCAAGGGATAGGGAATAACAGACATGGGGAACAGCGCCACCTGCAGGTTCTCCTCCATGTAGCACACCAGGTTCAGTTTAGTTTATTGTCACGTGTACTGAGGTACAGTGAACAGCTTTTGTTGCGTGTCATCCAGTCAGCAGAAAGATAATACATGATTACAATTGATCCATTTACATTGTACAGATCCATGATAAAGGATAAGGGAATAACGTTCCTGATTTGGAAATATGTAACCATTCCTACATTGTCAATGGGTGTAAATCCTGCACCTCCTTGTCCAGCAGACCTCATGGAGCACCTTCCCCAGAAGTGGCTCCAGAAAGTGGCCCCAGCAACAAATTCACAGGACAAATGTGGATTGTCAATTACATAGAAACAGAGAAACATAGGGAATAGGAGCAGGAGTAGGCCATTCGGCCCTTCGAGCCAGCACCGCCATTCAATATGATCATGGCTGATCCTTACCAACTGCTAGCCTTACCAACATTGCCCTCATCTGGAAGGCAGATTATTATCTAAATGGTGTCAAGTTGGGAAAAGGGGAAGTACAACAGGATCTGGGGGGTTCTCGTTCATCAGTCAATGAAAGTAAGCATGCAGGTACAGCAGGCAGTGAAGAAAGCGAATGGCATGTTGGCCTTTAGAACAAGAGGAGTTGAGTATAGGAGCAAAGAGGTCCTTCTGCAGTTGTACAGGGCCCTAGTGAGACCACACCTGGGGTATTGTGTGCAGTTTTGGTCCCCTAATTTGAGGAAGGACATTCTTGCTATTGAGGGAGTGCTGTGTAGGTTTGCAAGGTTAATTCCCGGGATGGCGGGACTGTCATATGCTGAGGGAATGGAGAGGCTGTGCTTGTATACTCTGGAGTTTAGAAAGATGAGAGGGGATCTTATTGAAACATATAAGATTATTAAGGGTTTGGACACGCTAGAGGCAGGAAACATGTTCCCGATGTTGGGGGAGTCCGGAACCAGGGGCCACAGTTTAAGAATAAGGGGTAAGCCATTTAGAATGCAGATGAGGAAACACTATTTCACACAGAGAGTTGTGAGTCTGTGGAATTCTCTGCCTCAGAGGGCGGTGGAGGTAGGTTCTCTGGATACTTTAAAGAGAGAGCTAGATAGGGCTCTTAAAGATAGTGGAGTCAGGGGATATGGAGGGAAGGCAGGAACGGGGTACTGATTTGGGATGATCAGCCATGAATGGCAGTGATCAGTGCTGGCTCGAAGGGCCGAATGGCCTACTCCTGCACCTCTTGTCTATTGTCTATTGTTATACTGTATTCACTTGAATTTAGAAGGATGAGAGGTAATCGAGAGTGAAAGAATGAATGAATAAGTTTATTGGCCAAGTATGTACACATACAAGGAATGTGCCTTGGTGCTCCGCTCGCAACACCACATACAGTAAACAATTAAGAATAAAACATAAAACATTAAAACATTAAAAATAAAACATTATAGTTTAAACATGTGAATTAAATAAAATACCAGAGCAAAAGGAGACAACAGAATTTTGGTTATTGAGCAGAGCTACTGCTCTTGGGGGCAAAAGCTGTTTTTATGTCTGGCTGTGGTGGCTTTGACAGTCCGGATTTGCATTCCAGAGGGAAGTGATTCAAAGAGTTTGTGGCCAGGGTGAGAGTGGTCAGAGATGATCTTTCCCGCTCACTTCCTGGCCGTTGCAATGTCCGCACCGACTAGTGATCCCCACACATTAACATTATCCTACACCCACTAGGGACAATTTACACTTATACCAATTAATCTACAAGCTTGTACGTTTTATAGAAACACAAATAAAATTATTAAGGGATTGGAGAGGCAGGATGCAGGAAAAATGTTCCCCATGTTGGGGGAGTCCAGAACCAGGGGTCACAGTTTAAGAAAAACAGTCGGCCATTTAGGACTGAGATTACGAAAAACATTTTCACCCAGAGAGTTGTGAATCTGTGGAATTCTCTGTCACAGAAGGCAGTAGAAACCATTTCACTGGATGTATTCAAGAGAGAGTTAGATATAGCTTAGTTTAGTTTAGTTTAGTTTAGAGATATAACACGTAAACAGGCCCTTCGGCCCATCGATCCGCGCTGACCAGTGACATTAACACTATTCTACACCCACTGCGGACAATTTACTCTTATACAAGCCAATTAACCTATAAACCTGTAGTTCTTTGGAGTGTGGGAGGAAACCGATGATCTCAGAGAAAAACTGAGATATTTGTAATAGGTTATAGGGAGAACGTACAAACTCCGTACAGACAGCACCCGTAGTCGGGATCGAACCCGGGTCTCCGGTGCTGCATTCGTTGTAGGGCAGCAACTCTACCGCAGCGTCACCGTGACTCCCCGTTAGCTCTTCGTGCTGACGGAATCAAAGGATATGGGGGGAAAGCAGGAACGGGGTACTGATTCTGGATGATCAACCATGATCATACTGGCTCGAATGGGCCGAATGGCCTACTCCTGTACCTATTTTCTATGTTTCTATGTTATTCTTATACCCAAATTGGAAGTTTAGCTTTGTACATAACAGAATAATGTATGTTCTGAATCTCCCCACATCATTATAAATGATTTGCGATCCCCAAATACACGTGTTACATTTCTTCCCATCTCCTTAGAAACTGTTTACTTGGTGACAAAGTTGATTTCTTTCAGATAGGAACAATGAGCCAGGTATGTGAGTGCAGCTGGCCTTAAATAAACACATGTCACACCAAATACCAGTGAGCATGCAATCAGTACGGCCGCTTCATGATAGGTCAGACTGAGCGATGCTGACTCTCGTACTGTGCTTCTAGGTCAGTGATCACTGAGGAAATTGATATTAGACACACAAAGTGAAGGAGGTAGAAAATGACCAACATTATCCTCCTCATGTCCCTCAATCAACCAGAGAGCAATTGACCTAAGTGCTCTTGACATGAACAATTCCCCACAACCCCACCCTTATCACTATCATTTTGGCTGCCACTGTCTAATTTGGCCAAATGGCCTCCTCCAGCACCTATTTTCTATCTTCCTCTGCTTCTTTCCTTGACTTCAGCCTGGTAGATCATGCTTTACTAAATATTTTGACCCATATCAAGTCCAAGAATAATCCCTCCAATAATTTGAAGATAGACACAAAAAAATGGAGTAACTCAGCGGGTCAGACAGCATCTCTGGAGAAAAGGAATAGGTGACGTTTCAGGTCGAGTCTGAACAAGGGTCTTGACCCGAAACATCATCTATACCTTTTCTCCAGCGATGCTGCCTGATTTATTGAGTTACTCCAGATTTTTGTATCTATCTTCAGTTTAATCCAGCATATGCAGTTCCTTCCTACACATTTATTTTTCCATTTCTGTATAACACTTAACTCTTATGTTTGTCAAAATGAGCTAATTTCCCCATGGCAATGTTCCTTCAAGGGGTACCCTGAGAGTGGTATCCATACTCAGCTGGAGACCTTGAGACACAGCAGCTCAACTCCTCCACAATGCCTACAATTGACCTCTTGATATTCATAATCAACATCTGATAAATCTGAAGAAGGGTTTCCGCCCAAAATGTTGCCTATTTCCTTCGCTCCATAGATGCTGCTGCACCCTCTGAGTTTCTCCAGCATTTTAGTGTACCGTCTGATAAATCTAAAACGTTGGTGTGTGGCATCTCCGGTGAGCTAGACAAATTAAATGCTGTTCCTATCCACATAATTTGTGATGCTCCCCCATTTTTTTCATTTTTTTCATTATTCTCGATCTTCCTCTGGAGCAGTAGACCATCTTGACCAAGAAAGTTGCCATTTCCACAGCCTCTTTGTTACGCCTTGTAAGAACTACAAGGGGCAACTCACTCTCAGTTCCTTTACAAGAGTCCTTAATTGTCAATGTGACGGGAAGAACTGCAGATGCCAGTTTAAAATCGAAGGAAGACACAAAAGTAACTCAGCGGGACAGGCAGCATCTCTGGAGAGAAGGAATAGGTGACGTTCGGGTCGAGACCCTTCTTCAGACCAAAACGTCACCTATTCCTTCTCTCCAGAATTGGGAATGGAACGGGGCAGCACGGTGGCGCAGCGGTAGAGTTGCTGCCTTACAGCGCTCAGAGCATCAGAGACCCGGGTTCGATCCCGACTGCGGGTGTTGTCTGTACTGACTTTGTACGTTCACCCCGTCACCTGCGTGGGTTTTCTCTAAGATCTTCGGTTTCCTGCCACGCTCCAAAGACATACAGGTTTGCAATGTAATTCGTCGCTGGTCAGTGCAGACACGGTGGGCTGAAGAGCCTGGTTCAGTGCTGTATCTCTAAACTCCAAACGCAAATAAATACCTACTTGCACAGCTTTACAGGCCCATTATTACAATGCACAACAAATAAATATACATAGAAACATAGAAACATAGAAAATAGGTGCAGGAGTAGGCCATTCGGCCCTTCGAGCCTGCACCGCCATTCAATATGATCATGGCTGATCATCCAACTCAGTATCCTATACCTGCCTTTTCTCCATACCCCCTGATCCCTTTAGCCACAAGGGCCACATCTTAAATATAGCCAATGAACTGGCCTCAACTACCTTCTGTGGCAGAGAATTCCAGAGATTCACCACTCTCTGTGTAAAAATTGATTTTCTCATCTCAGTCCTAAAAGACTTCCCCCTTATCCTTAAACTGTGACCCCTTGTACTGGACTTCCACAACGTCAGGAAGAATCTTCCTGCATCTACCCTGTCCAACCCCTTAAGAATTTTGTAAGTTTCTATAAGATCCCCCCTCAATCTTCTAAGTTCTAGCGAGTACAAGTCAAGTCTATCCAGTCTTTCTTCATATGAAAGTCCTGCCAGCCCAGGAATCAGTCTGGTGAACCTTCTCTGTATTCCCTCTATGGCAATAATGTCTTTCCTCAGATTAGGAGACCAAAATTGTATGCAATACTCCAGGTGTGGTCTCACCAAGACCCTGTACAACTGCAGTAGAACCTCCCTGCTCTTATACTCAATTCCTTTTGCTATGAATGCTAACATACCATTTGCTTTCTTCACTGCCTGCTGCACCTGCATGCCTACTTTCAATGACTGGTGTACCATGACACCCAGGTCTTGTTGCATCTCCACTTTTCATAATCGGCCACCATTCAGATAATAGTCTACTTTCCTGTTTTTGCCACCAAAGTGGATAACCTCACATTTATCCACATTATATTGCATCTGCCATGCATTTGACCACTCACCCAACCTATCCAAGTCAACTTGCAGCCTCCTAGCATCCTCCTCACAGCTAACACTGCCTCCCAGCTTCATGTCATCCACAAACTTGGAGATGTTGCATTCAATTCCCTCATCCAGATCATTAATATATATCGTAAATAGCTGGGGTCCCAGAACTGAGCCTTGCGGTACCCCACTAGTCACTGCCTGCCATTGTGAAAAGGACCTGTTTACTCCTACTCTTTGCTTCCTGTCTGCCCGCCAGTCTCTATCCACATCAATACTGAACCCCCAATACCGTGTGCTTTAAGTTTATATACTAATCTCTTATGTGGGGCCTTGTCAAAAGCCTTCTGGAAGTCCAGATGTAACACATCCACAGGTTCTCCCTTATCTACTCTACTAGTTACATCTTGGTTCTTCTTGGTTTCTTGGTCCTCTAAAATATTCCAAATGGAATTTAAACTGGATGTAGTGGAGGGAGGACAAGTCAGAAAGGGTTATTGGGAAGAAAGAGTTACTTTAAATTAAGTTGCATCTGTTTGGGTAACTATAGTAGGGTGGAGATTATTCCATGCTTTAATAGTGCGGGGGAAGAACGAATTGCTGTACACGTCTGTCTTTGTAGCTGGGATCACAAATTGGATCGAATGCCCTCGTCTGCTCCTAATTGGTTTGGGTTTGGTGTAGGTCTTGTGATTTATGTCGAGGGTTCCACCCCAGAGAATTCAGAAGTTTGGTGACACTCGCTTCTCTCTCATAGGTGTTAGTAACAAATCGAGCTGCCTGTCTTTGGACACGTTCGATGGAAGAATTTTTTTATTTGTGTATGGGTCCCATGCTGCAACTGCGTAGTCCAAATGAGGTCTAACGAGGGTGAAGTATAGCTTCTCCTTGACAGAAGTTGAACAATGGTGAAAGTTTCGCCTCAGAAAGTTTAGGACATCTGTTGCTTTCACCGTTGCATGATGAGTCTGACCATTCCAACGCATATCATTCTGCAATTTGATGCCAAGATACTTGGTTTGTTTGGATTCTTCAAGGGTGGCACCAAGTATATTGTAAGATGTTTCGCCTGGATTCCTCTTTCTGGTGACACGCATGGTTTCACATTTGGAAGGGTTGAACTGCATGCCCCATTGTTGTGACCACTCAACCATAGTATCAAGATCCTTTTGGAGAGCATCTTCATCATCAGCTGACTTAATTGGACGGTACAGCAAACAATCATCAGCGAATAGTCTGAAGAAGGGTTTCGGCCCGAAACGTCGCCTATTTCCTTCACTCCATAGATGCTGCTGCACCCGCTGAGTTTCTCCGGCATTTTTGTGTACCCCCAATCATCAGCGAATAGTCTGGTCGTACTTGCGACTTTTTCATGGATGTTATTTATGTAAAGCAAAAATAGATGTGGGCCAAGTACTGTGCCCTGTGGTGTACCACTCAACACTGGATGCCAATTGGAGCTCTTTCCGTTCACACACACACACACTGAAGACATTTTGTCAGGAAACTGGATATCCATCGTTTCGTGTTGGAACGAATACCATAGAAGTCAAGCTTCCAAAGCAGTCTCTGGTGTGGGATGACATCAAATGCTTTAGAAAAGTCCAGCACAACTAAATCCGTGATGACGTTACTATCAAGGTGCTTGGCCTCCTAAATGCATGTTGGTTGTCAACAAGAATGATATGTTTGCTCATGTGTTGCATCAGATTACTATCAATTAAATGCTCCAGCAATTTGCAGCAAGTACTTGTTAATGAAACAGGACGATAATTTGCTGGGTTGGTGGTTGAACCCTTCTTAAAGAGAGGAGTGATGTTAGCCTTCCTCCAATCCAGCGGAACATCACCTGAGTCAAGCGATTGTTGGAAAATGAACTGCAAAACCTTTAGCCAGTTCTTCGGCTGCGATCTTGAGGGCTTGATTCTGTATCTGATCTGGTCCAATTGCTTTTGTGGTATTGATGTTGAGCAATAACTTCTTGACACCTTCAACCTCCATTTTAATAGCAGGCATATCAGCATACGGGCTGGGCGGTAGGACTGGAAATGATGAAGGCTCCACATCTTCCCGGGTGAAAACGTGTTGAAATTGGTTTGCAAGAGCTTCTGCTTTCGCCTGGTCCCAAGTGATCAGACAGTTGTTCACTTTAAGCATCTGGACACCAGTGTTGTCTGTCCGTCTGGATTTCACATATCTCCAAAAAGCCTTGGGTTGCTCTCCCCCAAGAATAGAAGAAACATGTTGTCTATGAGCACTCCTAATTGCACGATCGACTTGCTTTCGCACTCTAGTAAAATTGTCCCAGTCCAGTTTTTTACCCCTTTCTTGGCACGGATATAAAACTTATCTTTCTTACTGCATAGACGTTTCAGTTTTGACGAAAACCAAGGAGGACGCATACGGCCCTTAATGAGTTTTTGAGGAACATGATTTGTAACAATATTATTTAAGGAGTTTCTCAGCCACACCCAGTTGTCTTTTACGGATCTTTTATCTGGTTGCAGGTTGAAGAAATCTTTTCCCAGTTTTTTTGCTAAGACTTTAAATTCGTCGCTGTTCACTTTTTTCCAGAGGGAAATTTTACGCTGTGGTTTTGAAGGAACTTTAAGCTTTAAGTGCAGTTTTGCTTGGATAATATAATGATCGCTAATTCCAGCACACGATGAAACTTCCAAAATTAAATCTGGGTGTGAAGTGAACAGTAAATCTAAAGTATTTTCGGTGCCACTTGTCTCATCACGCCTGGTAGGAGAAAGTGACTTTGGGACAGGTGATTTTCCAGAGTAAGGTCAGCTAGGGCTTCCTGGAGAGCCCCTTTTGGTTCACTTTGTATGCCGTCAGACCAATCTACACCCGGGACATTGAAATCGCCCCCCAGGATGATAATTTGAGAGCGTGACGAGGCGTTAATTTTGGAGATGTTTGATCCAAGATCTAAAAGAAGCTCTGTTTTCATGTCAGGTGGTCGGTAAAAGCTTCCGATCTGTAACGACTGACCCTCGAGTGTAGCTTGACACCAAATTTGCTCAGAGTCGCTGCCTAAGTCTGTTCTTTCAAAACAAGGAATGGTATTGTTAACTCCATGCGTGTTTCTGTCCTGTCTAAAAATTTGGAGGTGAGGAGGGAAAATCTCAGCAGATTTGATTGATGGGTCCAGCCAAGATTCAGACCCGATAAGGATATCAGGGTTTTCAGTTTCAATAAATGAATGGATCACAGCACATTTTCCTCTCTTATACTGCGGCAATTTATAACAGCGATTTTGATCCCATGTTCATTGCTGACATCATAGCGATCAATATCTTTGTTGGTATCTTGAACCTCCTTTTGAGCATCACCATTACACGCATTTCTTTGTCCATTAACATGTTGACGGGTGTGATAATTGGTGTAGGGGGAGGATGGAGGATTGTCATCATCAGGGGTATTACATTTACCATCTTTCCCAACAATGCTCCAGTCATCCTTTGGCTTTGCACATTTCAGCAGAAGGTTTTTTTCTGCTTTGGATGTTGGTGTTGCTTTGGATGTCGTTCCACAAGGCCACCCAGAAGCAGTTTTTTAAAGTGTTATTTTCGGTAAGTGACTAGCACAAATTGGGCTGGATGATCTTAAATTCTCATGATTCCATATGTTCCATCAGGGTCATCACTCAGAGATGTGAGACTTTCAAATGAATTGCTCAAGTTGAGCATACTTGTAAGGTCGCTTGACGAGTCAAAGAATGAGCTAGCAAGGTTGATGACATTGCACAATGGGCATAACCAGATGGCATTTGGATTTTTGGAGTGAAAACCAAAAGTGTCGTTTGACACATTGGAGCAGTTCAAGTGAAACCAACTTGTGCACATCGAGCACTGAATGCCAGAATCTTTAACACCAAATGAGCACAAACCACACGGGTATTTTGGTTTACGTCCACGGTGCAGACCCGTTTGGGCCAGGGTTGAGGTTGATGTCCCCAGCCAGTAAATTGACAATAATGAACAATGGTAGGTGACCTCTAGGGTAGCCTAGAAAGGGGGTAGCTGAGTGTTTCGACCCATTTCCACTAAACGTATTTACGTACGTCTTCTGGACACTAATTTTTGACGGACCAGAGTCACATTCATGGAAAATCCTCAATCCAAGTTGGGAGAAGGCAATCAACAGAACCAAATACAACACTGGTGTTGATGTGTTTCGTATTCTTCCGGATCTAAGTACTAATTCAATCTTCAATTTTAGAAATCCAATATGGCACGAGCGAGGTTACAGTATTCTGTGGTATATATTGCAATTGGGCCGGGTGGCAGTAAAATCTTCAAGGTTAAAAACAGTTAAAAGTAGTAAGTATCCAGCGAAGATCACAAAATTGGTCTCGTCTGGTAGCAGGAAATGCACGATGACAGGATAAAACGCAGCTTTACTAGTTTAAAAGAAAGTCACAATAAAATTGGTCTCAGTTGGTAGCACAGAGATTTCCTTGCGCGATAAAAGATTTAAAAAGATTAAAAATCCCACTTTACTAGTTTAAAAAAAGAAGGGAAAATCGCGATAAATGATAAAACTAAATAGGACATGGGAGGGAATAATAAACATCCTCCCTTGATGCTGTTAAAAGTTGTCACGTCGTCCCTGTATAACGGCCAAGGTCGGGGCAGCCCGGTGGACAGCGACAGTCAGCGCGGGCCCTGTCGTGGCCGAAGTGAACGGGTGGTCGGTGAAAGTAAGTTGCCGTCGTCGGGCCTTAGTTTACTGCCGCCGTTGTTTTTGACCGGAGGGGGCTGCTGCGTTCGCGGTGCGGTTGGGGCTGCGCTCCAGTACCTCGTAGTAAGCCACCAGTCCTTGTTCGCGGGTGAAGAGTCCCACTTGACCGGCTCCCGTCACTGGAGCCCCCACGCCGTCGGTGAAAGTAAGTTGCCGTCGTCGGGCCTAACATCCTCGAAAATTTCTATAAGATTCGTCAGACATGATTTACCTTTCATAAATCCAGGCTGACTTTGTCCAATGACTTCACCACTTTCCAAATGTGCTGCTATCCCATCTTTAATAACTGACTCTAGCATTTTCTCCACTACCGATGTTAGACTAACTGGCCTGCAATTCCCCGTTTTCTCTCTCCCTCCCTTTTTAAAAAGTGGGGTTACATTAGCTACCCTCCAATCCTCAGGAACTACTCCAGAATCTAAAGAGTTTTGAAAAATTAACACTAATGCATCCACTATTTCTGGGGCTACTTCCTTAAATACTCTGGGATGCAACGTATCAGGCCCTGGGGATTTATCGGCCTCTAATCCATTCAATTTACCTAACACCACTTCCCGGCTAACCTGGATTTCACTCAGTTCCTTCATCTCACTTGACCCCCGGTCCCCTGCTATTTCTGGCAGATTATTTAAGTCTTCCTTAGTGAAGACAGAACCAAAGTAGTTATTTAATTGGTCTGCCATGTCCTTGTTCCCCATGATCAATTCGCCTGTTTCTGACTGCAAGGGACCTACATTTGTTTTAACCATATAATAACCATATAACCATATAACAATTACAGCACGGAAACAGGCCATCTCGGCTCTTCTAGTCCGTGCCGAACACGTATTCTCCCCTAGTCCCATCTACCTGCACTCAGACCATAACCCTCCATTCTTTTCCCATCCATATAACTATCCAATTTATTTTAAATTAAAATCGAACCTGCTTCCACCACCTCCACTGGAAGCTCACTCCACACAGCTACCACTCTCTGAGTAAAGAAGTTTCCCCTCATGTTACCCCTAAACTTCTGTCCCTTAATTCTCAAGTCATGTCCTCTTGTTTGAATCTTCCCTACTCTCAGTGGGAAAAGCTTATCCACATCAACTCTGCTATCCCTCTCATCATTTTAAAGACCTCTGTCAAGTCCCCCCTTAACCTTCTGTGCTCCAAAGAATAAAGACCTAACTTGTTCAACCTTTCCCTGTAACTTAGTTGCTGAAACCCAGGCAACATTCCAGTAAATCTCCTCTGTACTCTCTCTATTTTGTTGACATCCTTCCTATAATTTGGCGACCAAAATTGTACACCATACTCCAGAATTGGCCTCACCAATGCCTTGTACAATTTTAACATTACATCCCAACTTCTATACTCAATGCTCTGATTTATAAAGGCCAGCACCAAAAGCTTTCTTTGCCACCCTGTCTACATGAGATTCCACCTTCAGGGAACTGTGCACAGTTATTCCTAGATCCCTCTGTTCAACTGCATTCCTCAATTCACTACCATTTACCATGAATGTCCTATTTTGATTTGTCCTGCCAAGATGTAGCACCTCACACTTATCAGCATTAAACTCCATCTGCCATCTTTCAGCCCACTCTTCCAAATGGCCTGAATCTCTCTGTAGACTTTGAAAATCTACTTCATTATCCACAACACCACCTATCTTAGTATCATCTGCATATTTACTAATCCAATTTACCACACCATCATCCAGATCATTGATGTATATGACAAACAACAGTGGACCCAACACAGATCCCTGTGGCACCCCACTAGTCACTGGCCTCCAACCTGACAAACAGCCATCCACCATTACTATCTGGCATCTCCCATTCAGCCACTGTTGAATCCATCTTGCTACTCCACCAATAATAATTTTAACTAATCTTTTTCACTTCACATATCTATAAAAACTTTTGCAGTCAGTTTTTATGTTCCCTGCCAGTTTTCTTTCATAATCTATTTCCCCTTTCCTAATGAAGCACTTTCTCCTCCTCTGCTGGACTCTGAATTTCTCCCAGTCCCCTGGTAGGCTGCTTTTTCTGGCTAATTTGTATGCTTCATCTTTTGTTTTGAAACTATCCCTGATTTCCCTTGTTATCCACCGATGTCCTACCTTCCCAGATTTATTATTTTGCCAAACTGGGATGAAAATTTGTTGTAGTTCATCCATGCAGTCTTTAAATGCCTTCCATTACAGATCCACCGTCAACCCTTTAAGAATCTTGGTTCTTGCTTTCTTGGTCCTCCAAAATATTCCAAATGGAATTTCAACTGGAGGTGGTGGAGGGAGGACTTAAGCCAGAAAGGGTTATTGGGAAGAAAGAGCTACTTTAAATTTAGTTGCATCTGGTTGGGTAACTATAGTAGGGTGGAGATTATTCCATGCTTTAATTGTGCGGGGGAAGAACAAATTGCTGTACACATCTGTCTTTGTAGCTGGGATCACAAATTGGATTGAATGCCCTCGTCTGCTCCTAATTGGTTTGGGTTTTGTGTAGGTCTTGTAATCTATGTCAAGCTGACCATTTAACAGTTTGTAAAAACAGGTCAAACGGTGAGCTTCACGTCTGTCTTGGAGAGGGTTCCACCCCAGAGAATTCAGAAGTTTGGTGACAATCGCTTCTCTCTCATAGGTGTTAGTAACAAATCGAACTGCCTGTCTTTGGACACTTTCAGTAATCAGTAATCAAAAGTAGAATAAATGAATTATCAGTGATACTGGGTAACTAGACAATAGTGGTATAAAACCCAAGTATTTAGCACAGCCTAAAACAAAGCCCATTAGTAGATTGTTGCTGAGCTAGGATTGTGGTGAGGATTGTGCAATGTGCTTCAAGAACACATGGTTGATGAGAAGAAGCTCTTCTTGAACCTGGGGGTGATGGTTCTCAGGATCTTCTACCTTCGACCTTCCTCCCAATGGTACCAGTGAGATGAGAACATGGCCAGGGGCTGTGGCCCTTTGATGTTATTAGCCATCTTTTTGAGGCAGTGCCTACTATAGATGGTTTGGAAGTCACTTCCAGGCAATGGCAGGTATAGTCATTGTGGCTATCCCTCAAGGTCGAGCATGATGGTCTACATTCTGTTGTTTTTTTGGACTCTCAGGTGGCTTGTGATTCACCACGTGTGTGCCGGTTCTTAACTAGGAGCTTCCAGCCATCACATGGCCTGCTCCCGTCGCCCTTCCACAATCGCCGAAAGTCTTGAGAAGTTTTGTGCTGCTCACAGTACGAAGACGCCTGTGCGTGTGTTTGTTTAACGTGTACTTGATGTTGCACTCCAAGAAGCACACGGTCCTTCACAAATCAATCAACTAATTCCAAAGGCAAGGGAACCAAGACGATTGTAGCTGGTAGATCTGTTGCAGCCTTCATCCGCCTTCACAGCCGTTGAGATCAAGATAACTGTGTCCACCTGGTCCGCCGTTGAGATCTTATATGTGTCGTGACTGACCAGGCATTGTCGACCATTTTCTGCAACCTTCTTTGTGTCTAGGCATTTGAGTTATTGAACAATGATGCAATCAGTCAGTTTGCTCTCTACTATACAAATAAAATCCTTCCTTGCAAACAAAATTTACCCACGGATTATTCAAATCAAAAACTGCATTGATTCAACATTAAGAAGCGCAATATTTATAGTCATACAGTGTGGAAACAGGCCCATTGGCCCAACTTGCCCACACCAGCCAACATGTCCCAGCTACACTAGTCCCACCAGCCTGCACTTGGTCCATATCCCTCCAAACCTGTCCTATCAATTTACCTGTGTATCATGTTCAATATTAACAATATTTGTGCTAATTGTAGTAAAGAGTTTGGAACCAGGGCCGGATTTAGATGAAGAGAGGCCCTAAGCTATTTCACATGTGAGGCCCATCTAGATCTCGAGGCCCTAAGCTTAAGCTTGTGAAACTTATACGTAGATCTGGCCCTGTTTGGCACATTTATGCAAAGTTTAATATTTTTCTGCTTTAATTACATTTGTGGGAATAAAATGTGGCCCTTTTTCTGTGATGAATGCTGGCTGAGGCTAATACTGTGCCCTATTATTGAGAAAGAGAGTGCCTAACCATACAATGCCTGAACTTCCTGAATCCCTGATGTTGATACTGAATGCTCAAAATGGAAAAATATTTCATCCTAACCACACTAATATCTCACTTTGATGTGCATAGTCCCTGCAGTGTGCCGAGCGTTTGTGAAGTAGCTCATATAAATTGCCTTTGCTTCGGTAAACCTGTTTCTTCAACCCAAAGTCTGAGGCAACAGATTGCTGAACAGGAGTAAACAGGATGATAAGGAACTTGATGAGATGGGTGCAAGTGAGACCCTGCAATAGATCAAACACAAGAGGGAAGGAGAAGCCAAAGTAGCAGACTACAGTCATAAAATGCTGGAGTAACTCAGCAGAACAGGCAGCAGCTCTGGGTGACGTTTCTGGTCGAGCCCCTTCTACAGACTGAAACTCACGGGAAAGGGAAACGAGAGATATAGACGATGATGTAAGGAGATAGAAACAATGATTGAAAGATATGCAAAAAAGTAATAATGATGAAGGGAACAGGCCATTGTAACCTGTTTGTAAGGTGAAAACGAGAAGCTAATGTGACTTGGGTGGGGGAGGGATAGAGAGTGAAGGAATGCCGGGGCTATCTGAAGTGAGAGAAATCAATATTCATAATGTAAGCAGCCCAAGCAAAATATGAGATGCTGTTCCTCCAATTTGCATTTAGCCTCACTCTGACAATGGAGGAGAACTAGGACAGTCAAGAGTCAAGTCAAGAGTCAATAGTGTTTAGATAGATTAAAATAGTAAAAAAGTGAAAAACTATTTTGATTCTGCTGGAAAGTTGGGAAGCCCTGATTCAGGAAGAGAGAGAGAGTGTGTGTGTGTTCAAGACTTTCAGAAGGCTTTCGACAAGGTCCCACATAAGAGATTAGTATACAAACTTAAAGCACACGGTATTGGGGTTTCAGTATTGATGTGGATAGAGAACTGGTTGGCAAACAGGAAGCAAAGAGTAGGAGTAAACCGGTCCTTTTCAGAATGGCAGGCAGTGACTAGTGGGGTACCGCAAGGCTCAGTGCTGGGATCCCAGCTATTTACAATATATATTAATGATTTGGACGAGGGAATTGAATGCAACATCTCCAAGTTTGCGGATGACACTAAGCTGGGGGGCAGTGTTAGCTGTGAGGAGGATGCTTGGAGGCTGCAAGGTGACTTGGATAGGCTGGGTGAGTGGGCAAATGTATGGCAGATGCAGTATAATGTGGATAAATGTGAGGTTATCCACTTTGGTGGCAAAAACAGGAAAGCAGACGTTTATCTAAATGGTGGCCGATTAGGAAAAGGGGAGATGCAACGAGACCTGGGTGTCATGGTACACCAGTCATTGAAAGTAGGCATGCAGGTGCAGCAGGCAGTGAAGAAAGCGAATGGTATGTTAGCATTCATAGCAAAAGGATTTGTGTATAGGAGCAGGGAGGTTCTACTGCAGTTGTATAAGGTCTTGGTGAGACCACACCTGGAGTATTGCGTACATTTTTGGTCTCCAAATCTGAGGAAGGACATTATTGCCATAGAGGGAGTACAGAGAAGGTTCACCAGACTGATTCCTGGGATGTCAGGACTTTCATATGAAGAAAGACTGGATAGACTCGGCTTGTACTCGCTAGAATTTAGGAGATTGAGGGGGGATCTTATAGAAACTTACAAAATTCTTAAGGGGTTGGACAGGCTAGATGCAGGAATATTGTTCCCGATGTTGGGGAAGTCCAGGGGGGAGGGAGAGGGGGAGAGGGAGAGGGGGAGGGGGAGAGAGGAGGGAGAGGGGAGGGGAAAGAGGGGGAGGGGGAGAGGGAGGGGGAGGGGGGGAGAGAATGGGGGGAGAGAGAGGGGGAGAGAGAGAAGTGGGGGAGGCCCGGGCTGAGCCGAGGGAGAGAGAGGGGGGGGGGGAGGAGAGGGGAGGGTGAGAGAGGAGAGGGGGAGGGACCCGAGCCGATGTGCGAGCGGTCAAGCGAGTGTCGACCAAAGGAGCGTCGGTTAGGCTAAAGCAGTCTTCAGCTAAGATCTTTGGTCGGCGAGGGAGGGCGGCAGCTCGGGGGGGGGGGGGGGTGATGCGGGAGCAGCTCGCGGGGGGAAGTCAGCTCGTGGGGGGAAGTCAGCTCGTGGGGGGAAGTCAGCTCGTGGGGGGAAGTCAGCTCGCAGTGTAGACGCTGCACGCAGAGCCCGCAACACGCAGAGCCATTGTGACTTCATCAGCCAAAGCCGCTCGGTTTTAATTTTCAAAGAAATTTCAGATTTTTAAACATTTTTATTAATAACTAAAGAAATAAAGCACAATATTTTCAGTTAAACCAATTTCTTACTCCAGGGGGTAAATCTCTACCGGAACATGTGAAAATGTTCCCGTTAGTGCGTCGTTTCTTCGAGTTGATGTGATGACACACAAACAAATAAACACACACACACACACACACACACATACACACACACACACACACACACACACACACACACACACACACACACACACACACACACACACACACACATCCAAGATCAGAGTTTTATAGCTATAAGAATAGTGCAATAATAATATAGATTTTTGCAGTTCAGAGCTCAGAGCCTATTCGTTGAACATTGTGTTTAATAGCCTAATGGCTGTCGGGAAGAAGCTGTTCCTGAACCTGGACGTTACAGTTTTCAGACTCCTGTACCTTCTTCCCGATGGCAGTGGTGAGATAAGTGTGTGGCCAGGATGGTGTGGGTCCTTGATGATGTTGGCTGCCTTTTTGAGGCAGCAACTACGATAGATCCCTTCGATGGTGGGGTGGTCTAAACCGGTGATGGACTGGGCAGTGGTCACAACTTTTTGTAGTCTTTTTCGCAGCTGGACGTTCAAGTTGTCGGACCAGGCCACGATGCAACTGGTCAGAATGCTCTCTACCATGCACCTGTAGATGTTTAGGAGAATCCTCTTCGATATGCAGAATCTTTGTAATCTTCTCAGGATGTAGAGTCGCTAATGTGCCTTCTTTACAATTGCATCGGTGTGCTGGGTCCAGGAAAGATCTTCTGATATATGCACATCCAGGAAGGACTGTGTGGAACTGGGAGGGGGAATAAAAGTGTTTGGTAACTTTATATGGATTAAAAAGGGCCATTTGCTTAAAAGCTGCCACCTTTCTTTGCATTTTATAACTTCATAGCTCAGAAGTGCCTCAGTCATTCTGTGTTAGTGAGTGGAATTAATCAGCCACAAGCACACTGTTTCCTCAAATATACCAGTTGCATATTCATGAGAAATAAATTCTTCATTAGTTGAGTTTAGTTTATTGTCACATCTACCGAGGTACAGTGAAAAGCTTTTGTTGTGTGCTAACCATTAAAACCAGAGACTGCAACCAAAGGGAACCGAAGGTGATTTCTTTAGCTGTGTGTCTCCACCAGAGATACAGACTATGCGCTCACCCTCATCTTTCTGATTTTCTAAGGTAGACACGAAAAACTCAGTGGGACAGGCAGCATCTCTGGAGAGAAGGAATAGGTGACGTTTCGGATCGAGACCATTCTTCAGACTCTGTGATGTTCTACCCTGCCTGTTATGCCTAGGACATGGGACTGATCAAAGTATAGCAACTGCTCAATTGGTTTCTGAGATATTATATTAATAATGATTCATTCTCAGCTCTGTATTCACTGGAGAGCAGCCACAGAAAATATGTGCCCTAATTAGTTACCTTGATAACATCATATTTTAACAAACATTAAATACATTAAAATGAAATGCCTTATTTAGCATTATTCCAACCAACCGACCATAATTCCACTGGTAATCAAAGTTGACATTTCGTTGAGTGGCCCAGAAATCAGTTTGTGCGGATCCATTAGAGCAAAATTTTTGAAAAATTGACATTTCCCAGAGTGAAACGTGATAATGACTGGATTTGAGTAATCGAGTCATAGAATGGAAACAGGCCGTTCGGCCCAACTTGCCAACATGTCCCAGCTACACTAGTTCCACCTGCCCACATTTGGTTCATATCCCTCCAAACCTGTCCTATCCATGTACCTGTCTAACTGTCTCTTAAATGTTAGGATAGTCCCTGCATCAACTACTTCCTCTGACAGCTTGTTCCATACCCCCACAACCCTTTGTGTGAAAAGATTACCCCTCAGATTCCCATTAAATCTTTTCCCCTTCACCTTAAGGATTCTTGTGTACCATCCCAGAAATCTGACCAGGCACTTTCCTTTGTCAGTCTGGTGTGATTTACAGTATGTGCTTGAAGAGCATCAAATTACAATGTGTTCAGTATAATGATACATTTGGATGTTGCTGGGAGAATTAGTCAACAGAGCCTGGGCGTCCATCGTAGGGAAACTCTTAGGCCAACAAGGTTTTATTACTGCTACTTTGATCAGAAGGGCAAGGAGCTGTGGGGAGACTGTAGTAATAATAATAATAATAATAATAATAATAATAATAATAATAATAATAATAATAATAATAATAATAATAATAATAATAATAATAATAATAATAATAATAATAATAATAACTTTTATTGTCATTACACATAAGCGCAACGAGATTTGGTTTGCAGCTTCCATCCGATGTCATAACTTAAATAACTAATAAAATTTAGATTTAGATACCCCGAGAATATGGTTTGTAAAAAGAACATTACAACAGTAAAATAGTCAAAACAGACTAAAGTGCAGATGTGTCTGTGCGACGTGACCATCCGAGGGAGACAGTCCAGGGGGGGTGGGGGGCACTCAGCAAGGCCGGTTCAGAGCCGCTATTGCTCTGGGGATGAAGCTGTTCCTGAGCCTGGAGGTTCGGGCGTAGAAGGCCTTGTAATGTCCGCCGGAGGGAAGTAGTTCGAACAGTCCATTACAAGGGTGTGAGGAGTCTTTATGGATACTGAAGGCCTTCCTGAGGCACCGTGTGTGGTAGATGCCCTCCAAGGCTGGTAGCGGTGTCCCAATAATCTTCCGCGCTCTGTGGATGACGCGCTGAAGAGCTCTCCTCACCGCCTCTGTGCAGCTGAGATACCACACAGAGATGCAATATGTTAATATGCTCTCTGTGGTGCAGCGGTAAAACGTTGTCAGCAGTTGTTGGGGCAGACCAGCCTTTTTTAATATCCTCAGGAAGAACAGTCGTTGCTGTGCCTTCTTGACCAGCGCAGCGGTGTTGGTGGACCATGTGAGGTCCTCTGAAATGTGAGTGCCCAGAAACCTAAAGCTGAATACTCTCTGTAAATGTATTCACACTTTAAAGAAATGGGCTGAAGGTGTCAGTGGAGAACAGTGTAGACCTAAATGTAGTTATTCACGTCAGTACTATGAATAATATAGCCAACTTTTTTACAACAGTGACAAGTAATTGGATATTGTTGCACTGGACATCTGTATGTGCCAGCTCATAGGATGGAGAAATGAAAATGATTCTGTTGACGTTACAGTAATATTGATTCACTGTGATTACTATGCCGAGGAAGAAGGGTCTCAACCCGAAATGTCACCTATTCCTTCTCTCCAGAGATGCTGCCTGACCCGCTGAGTTACTCCAGCATTTTGTGTTTTGTGTTTACACCAGCATCTGCAGTTCCTTCCTACATAGTCCTATAATTAAGCTTGGTCTATGCAGACTGGAGTTTTGAAGAATATTTTTGAGGCAATCCCTCCAAGAGGGATTAACAGGACAAATGCCAAGAGGCTCTTTCTTCAGACTGGTAAATCGAGAACAAGGGGCCCTGGTCTCAGATTTCAAATCTGTTTAAGATAATGGTGAGGAAATATCTCTTCATGCAGAGCGTTGCAGAACTTTGGAGTTCCCTACCTCAGAGGCTGCAGCGGTTCAATTGTTGCGATTATTCAAGGCTAATATTGATAGATTTTAGGATGTTCAAAGAAGCAGAGGATAGGGGATCGAGTGACAAAATATAATTGAGCAATGTTCTGAGCTACTTGAGGAGACATCTAATCTATTCTGAGTTGTGTTACTTATATTATTCTGTTCTAATGGATAGCTTAGTGAACGGATGTTTGCAGTTACAGCATTTTTGCTTCGAAGTCTGATGGTTCAGGATTCAGGACCTATTCCAGAAATATGAGTGTGTAGGAAAGCAGGTAAAGAGATTACTGCACTGCAGCACTTGGGAGATGTTGAGTAGGCTGGGTCTCTATTCCTTGGAGCGCAAGAGGATGAGGGGTGATCTTATAGAGGTGTATAAAATCATGAGAGGAATAGATGGTGTAGATGCCCAGGGTAGGTGAAACAAGGACCAGAGGAGAACCTTTTTCACACAAAGGGTGGTGGGTGTATAGAACAAGCTGCCAGAGGAGGCAGTTGAAGCAGAGAATATCCCGACATTTAAGAAACAGTTAGACAGGTACATGGATAGGACAGGTTTGGAGGGAAATGGGCCAAATGCGGACAGCTGGGTCTGGTGTAGCTGGGACATGTTGGCCGGTGTGGGTAAGTTGGACCGAAAGGCGTGTTTCGTTGCTGTTTCACTCTATGACTCTATGACATAGGGAGATTCTGTCTTTAAGTTTACACATCGTACTGACTACTTAAACCCCTGTCTCATGGTGTGAGTCCACCAACGAGTGATCCCGAGTTTAAAACAAATCAAACTCGTGGTAATCACGTAGAATTAACGTAGCGGGAACGTCGGATCTCGTAACGCTAGCGGCAGGTACTCGGGAAACTTGTTAACTTGTGAAAATCTTTCAACATGATGAAAGATTTCCACGAGTCAAATTTACTCTTGAAGTAAAAATTTTAAACTTTTAAACTCGTTGCAAGAACGTAGTAGCCCTTGAGTTTACTGTAGTGACTCGTGAGTCTACCATGGGCACTCTTTAACTCAGCGGAACAGGCAGTATCTCTGGAGAGAAGGAATGGGTGACGGGATGAAGTTTCCAAATTTCTGCTGCGTCTTTGTGTTACTACAGCACTGTGTGTTCACTTGTTGTCAACCAGCATCTGCCCTTTGTTGTGTATGACATTATTTATATCCGTGGCAGTTGATTGTCGCTCCCTTCAGTTGCCCAGGGGGTCGGGACGGGGGAGTGGGGAGATGGTGCCTAGTGACGATCTGATTTATCCATGAGTTAAGCTCTCTTTAAGGATTAAAAGAGTCTAAATTAAGGATTCTAAACAGCCAATTTCTCTTCATTTGCTGTTATATCTGAGAACTGCTCCAGATGAACTCCTGGATTTGATTTTCTTTCCTCCCGGGGGTAAAAGAAAAAAACAAATGCACTTAAAGCACCAGTGGTGGGGTAGAGGCGTACGACCAATGAACGAGGCGATATTATCCAGAATTAGTAAAATAAAACAAAAATTGGAGTACTGAATAATGGCACAGATTTGAGAGGTGCAGGAAGGAAATGCATTTGCTGGTTTAAACTGAAGATAGGCTCAAAAAGCTGGGGTAACTCAGCGGGACAGGCAGCATCTCTGGAGAAAAGCAATGGGCGAGATTTTGGGTCAAGACCCTTCTTCAGACTGCAGTCTGCAGTCGCCTAGTCCATTTCTCCAGAGATGCTGTCTGACCCGCTGAGTTACTCCAGCTTTTCGTGTCTCTCTACGGATTTGAGAGAGTGAGGTTCACTGCCAGACATCGTCTGTATATTAAATGTACAAGAGTCGTTTCACATGACCGTTGTCAAGGAAACGACAGCGTACCAATAGTCCGATTATTGTAGCAGTATAGCAAATACATCTCTGCTGTCCATTTTTGGTGTTTCATATATTTGTTCTTCCCCCATCCCCCCCCCCACCCCCCCTCCACCTTTCCCTCCCAATTCCAGTCCTGTCCCAACCCCCTGGGAAACTGAAGGGAGCGACAATCAACTGCCACGGATACAAATAATGTCATACACAAGAAAGGGCAGATGGTGGTTAACAAAAAGTGAACACACAGTGCTGGAGTAACACAAAGATGCAGCAGAAATTTGGAAACGTCACCCCGTCACCCATTCCTTCTCTCCAGAGATGCTCCCTGTCCCGCTGAGTTAAAGATGCCCACGGTAGACTCACGAGTCACTACGGTAAACTCATGGGCTACTTACGTTCTTACAACAAGTTTAAAAGTTTAAAATTTTTACTTCAAGAGTAAATTTGACTCGTGGAAATCTTTCATCATGTTGAAAGATTTTCACGAGTTAACAAGTTTCCCGAGTAC
The DNA here is from genome assembly GCF_010909765.2 of Amblyraja radiata. Lineage (NCBI taxonomy): Eukaryota > Metazoa > Chordata > Chondrichthyes > Rajiformes > Rajidae > Amblyraja > Amblyraja radiata. Next base: position 1,666,617 of record NC_045962.1, read on the forward strand.
CTGCCGTTAGCGTTACGAGTTCCGACGTTCCCGCTACGTTAATTCTACGTGATTACCACGAGTTTGATTTGTTTTCAACTCGGGATCACTCATTGGTGGACTTGCACCGTGAGACCATTACTCAGGCTGACATAAAGCTTCTAGTACACTATTCTGAAAAATAAATCTCAGATTTATTTAATCTGAAATTTTTTTAAAAGGCCAATTCTTAAGCAAGGAACCATCTGCTGGAGGAACTCAGCTGGCCAAGCGGCAACTGTGGGGAGAAAGGAATTGTCGATGTTTCGTTTCGAGACTCTGCATCAGAACAGAGAGTGAAGAGGGAGGAGAGCAAGAATGGGGAAGAGAAAGGGAGGGGAGAGACAGGAGGGATCAGTGGACCAAAGAGGTGTGATGGCAGGAGGAGGCAATTAGAGAGCTGGACTTGGGAGTCAGAGTCAGATGGATGATAAGTGGAGGTGGACAGAGAGAGACCCCATCTCTCTTTACCTGCTTCATCCCCCTTTCCACCCTTACTCCTAACAGTCTGAAGATGGGCACCAACCTGAAACACCACCTGTCAATTCCCTCCACAGATACTGCCTGGCCCACTGAGTTCATAAGGTCATAATGCCGTAAGTGATAGGAGCAGAATTAGGCCATTCGACCCATCAAGTCTACTCCGCTATTCAATCATGGCTGATCTATCTCTTCCTCCTAACCCCATTCTCCAGCCTTCTCCTCATAACCCTTGATACCCGTAATAATCAAGAATCTATCTATCTCTGCTTTAAAATATCTATTGACTTGGCCTCCAAGTCATCTGCAGTTTATAGGATCTCCATTGAGCATTCGTTTCTCTGGAGTAGGTGGGCATATCAGCCCACCTGAAAGCAAAGGCTTAGGAAGGTTCAGTGAGTGGGAGAGAATGTTACTTTCCATAGGAAATTGTAATTGTCCAGACATCCCATTCTGTAAGAAAGATGGATTAAAATCATTAGTATAGTTGATTTAATTATTTCTGCAGTAAATCTCAGAAATTAGATAGACACAAAAAGCTGTGGTAACTCAGCAGTTCAAGGAGCATCTCTGGAGACAAGAATAGGTGACGTTTCGGGTTGAGACCCTTCTTCAGACTCTATTTGGAGCAAGGGGGATAAGATGGAGTCGAGGTACATGGGAATGATTTCAGTGGGACAGGAGCAAGCAGAAACAATGGATCTGCCAGAGCAGTTGTGTTTATGGATTTTGGGGAGAAGATTCCTGTGCGAGGCTGGGGAACAATAAGGTTGGAGGCTGTGGAGGGCAGACAGCCGGAAGTGACCAAATTAGAGATGGTCTGAGAGATGATGGTCTGGTGCTCATCTGTGGGATCATGGTCCAAGGATAAGTAGGAGGAGGTGGGCGAGAGCTGGCGCCAAGCCTCAGTGTGGTAGTGGTCAGAAATGTTTGTAATAGCGCCACCTGTGTGTCGGAGGATTGTTAATGACTGCACAGTGTACTGTGGTTTATTCATGATCATTAACAATCCTCCGACACAAAGGTGGCACTATTACAATGTTGCAGGAAGGAACTGCTGATGCTGGTTTAAACATCTGATAGACACAAAATGCTGGAGTAACTCAGCGGGACATGCAGCATCTCTGGATATAAATGTCACCCATTCTTTCTATCCAGAGATGATGCCTCTCCCGCTGAGTTACTCCATCATTTTGTGTCTATCAGAGGTCAGAAATGAGATGTTTCTTCATAAAGACCATTTAACATAATGAATAATTGCTGACTATGCTTTTTAAGTACCTATACAAGTACTTGAATCTCTGGCCACAGGGGTTATGGTCCAATTGCTGGGAGAGGAGTTAACTGCACGGAATGCCCGCTGATCAGATGGGGTGTGTGGTCCAATTGCCCTATTCACATGCCGTATGACTCTAACAAGGTGAAGCCGAACAAAAAATGGTTTCCCATTTATTTTAGTCTTCATCAATTTTATAATTTTGTTTTGTAGTTGGAATATGCACGCAATGGTGGCCTTATCCAGAAGCTGCCCGCCATCCAGGAGGATGAAGAACTCGAAGACGATGAAAGTACACCCTTGTCTCCCAATGCAAACAGTACTACAGGAATGACACCACCAACCAGTGCATTGTATTCATGTTCAGAGACAGACAAAGAGTTATCCAAGCCAGCTACCTCGCCAAATAACAGAAAGAAGAACAGCGGCAAAAGCAAACTTCCAAATAACAATGAGAACAAGCCATCCAAGCTGCAATTCCCTGCTGTAAACTCTTCTGCACCCTCCCAACTCAGCCCAAGGTAAGAGGCTTTTCATGTTCACTGAGGTAGTTACTTGATCCGTTTGTTATGTTTTGGCAAAACAGAGAAGATTTTGTTCAGCTCAAATGGATACAGCCAATCTGAATTCTACAATTGCGAAACACAGACAAGGCCACAGACAAGGCCTTGCCTTTATTTGTGTCAAAAGCTAACAATAAATTCAACTTGAAAACATTTGGGGATTTGTGGAAAATATGGAATTGGCAGAGTCTGTGTATAAGATTTAAGAACGTTCCACGTCAGTACTTCAGCGCAAATTGTGTATTTGCCATTTAGTTTAGTTTATTGTCACGTGTACTGAGGTACAGTGAAAAGATTTTGTTGTGTGCTATTCAGTCAGCAGAAAGACCACACATGATTTCAGTCGACACATTTACAGTGTACAGACACAAGATAAGAGAATAACATTTGTAAGTTGTGCCATTGCCATTTTAAATTAATTATTCTTGCATTAAGTACACTTTCCTTAGTTTCTCTCAAGGCAAATAATCCAAAAGGAAACACAACAACACTTATTTCCAGTGTGTAGGATGGAACTGCAGATGCTAGTTTAAACCGAAGATAGACACAAAAAGCTGGAGTAACTCAGCGGGAAAGGCAGCATCTCTGGAGTGAATGAATGGGTGACATTTCGGGTCGAGACCCTTCTTCAGATCGCTGGTTGGTGCATATTTGGTTGGCCGGAGGGCCAGTTTCCGTGCTGTATCTCTAAACTAAACTAAACAAACCTCTGCAGATAGACACAAAAAGCTGGAGTAAGTCAGCGGGACAGGCAGCATCTCTGGAGAGAAGGAATGGATGACATTTCGAATCGAGACCGATATTTCCAGTGTTGTTAGCCAAGAGTCTGCCATGTCAGGTTCTCCACCATTTATAAAGGCGGCACAGTGATAACCATATAACCATATAACAATTACAGCGTGGAAACAGGCCATCTCGGCCCTACAAGTCCGTGCGGAACAACTTTTTTCCCTTAGTCCCACCTGCCTGCACTCATACCATAACCCTCCATTCCCTTCTCATCCATATGCCTATCCAATTTATTTTTAAATGATACCAACGAACCTGCCGCCACCACTTCCACTTTATACTCCACAAGCACCTCATTTACTTCATGCTGCCTATAATTATTGTAGATCTCCCTCTTTTTCCGAACAAGATGTCCAATTTCCCTTGAAAACCAGGGCTCTTTCCAATTTTTACTGTTTCCTTTCAACCGAACAGGAACATAAAGATTCTGTACTCTTAAAATTTCCCCTTTAAATGTCCACCATTTCTCTTCTACATCTTTCCCGTAAAACAAAATGTCCCAGTCCACTCCTTTTAAATCATCTCGCATCTCATCAAAGTTAGCCTTTCTCCAATCAAAAATCTCAACCCTAGGTCCAGTTCTGACCTTCTCCATAATTATATTGAAACTAATGGTATTGTGATCACTGGACCCGAAGTGCTCCCCAACGCATACCTCCGCCACCTGTCCTGTCTCATTTCCCAACAGGAGGTCCAGCACTGCCCCTCCTCTAGTAGGTACCTCTATGTATTGCTGCAAAAAACTATCCTGCACACATTTTACAAACTCCAAACCATCCAGCCCATTTACAGAATGTGTTTCCCAGTCTATGTGTGGAAAGTTGAAATCTCCCACAATCACTACCTTGTGCTTACTACTAATATCTGCTATCTCCTTACATATTTGCTCTTCCAATTCTCGTTCCCCATTTGGCGGGCTATAATACACCCCTATAAGTGTTGCTACACCTTTCCCACTTCTCAGTTCCACCCAAATAGCCTCCCTAGATGAGCCCTCCAATCTATCCTGCCAAAGCACCGCTATAATATCTTCCCTGACTAGCAATGCAACACCTCCACCTCTTGCCCCTCCAATTCTATCACACCTGAAGCAATGAAATCCTGGAATATTTAGTTTCCAATCACAGCCCTCCTGCAACCATGTTTCACTGATCGCCACAACATCATACTTCCAGGTGTCTATCCAGACTCTAAGCTCATCCACCTTTCTTACAATGCTCCTAGCATTAAAATATGCACATTTAAGAAACCCCCCGTCTCTTCTTCTCTGTTTATTTCCTTTTTTTTCTTTCTCCTCTTGTGTCCGAGTGCTTCCCTTTTCTGCTTCCTGCCTCCCATTCTGTCTACTAGCTTTCTCTATTTGAGTCCCTCGCCCCAACCATTCTAGTTTAAAGTCTCCCCAGTGACCTTTGCAAATTTCCCCGCCAGGATATTGGTCCCCCTCGGGTTCAAGTGCAACCCATCCTTTCTGTACAGGTCCCACCTTCCCCAAAAGAAGTCCCAATGATCCAGAAACTTGAATCCCTGCCCTCTGCACCAGTCTTTCAGCCACGCATTTATCCTCCACCTCGCTCCATTCCTACTCTCACTGTCGTGTGGTACAGGCAGTAATCCTGAGATTGTTACCTTTTTGGTCCTTTTCCTTAACTCTCCTCCCAACTCCCTAAATCCTCCCTTCAGGACCTCTTCACTTTTTTTACCTATGTAATTTGTACCAATATGTACCATGACCTCAGGCTCCTCTCCCTCTGATTTCAGGATATCTTGGATGCGTTGAGACACGTCCGAGACCTTGGCACCAGGGTGGCAGACCACCATCCTGGTCTCCCGACTGCGTCCACAGAAACGCCTATCCGACCCCCTAACAATAGGGTCCCCAATTACTATTGCCCTCTTCTTTTTTTCCCTACCTTTCGGAGCAACAGGGCCGGTCTCTGTGCTGGACCCGTCCGCTGTTGCTACCCCCAGGTAGGCTGTCACCCCCATCCGTACTCAAACAGGAGTACTTATTTGCAAGGTGTACCGACATTGGAGTACTCACTCGTTCCTGCCTCTGCCCCTTGCCCTTCCTTAGCGTGACCCACATGTCTCTCTCCCGTGGTTTTGGAGTGACCACCTCCCTATAACTCCCCTCTATGACTTCGTCACTCTCCCTGACCAGACAGAGGTCATCGAGCTGCTGCTCCAGGAACCTAATACGGTCCCTTAGGATCCCCACAGTGATGTAGCTGGTAGTGCTGCTACCTCTCTGCCACAGAGTCCCGGGATCAATCCTGCCCTCAGGTGCCATCTGTGTGAAGTTCACACGTTCTGTCTGTGGTAACGTGGATTTTGTCCCAGATGCAGGAAAAATGTTCCCAATGTTGGGCGAGTCCAGAACCAGGGGCCACAGTCTCAGAATAAAGGGGAGGCCTTTTAAGACTGAGGTGAGAAAAAACCTTTTTCATCCAGAGAGTTGTGAATTTGTGGAATTCCCTGCCACAGAGGGCAGTGGAGGCCAAATCACTGGATGTATTTAAGAGAGAGTTAGATAGAGCTCTCGGGGCTAGTGGAATCAAGGGATATGGGGGGAAGTCAGGCACGGGTTATTGATTGGGGACAATCAGCCATGATCACAATGAATGGTGGTGCTGGCTCGAAGGACCGAATGGCCTCCCCCTGCACCTATTTTCTATATTTCTGTTTCTATCCCAAAGACGTGCAGGTTGGTCGGATAATTGGCCTCTGTAAAATTATCCCTGGTGCTTCGGGAGAGGATGTGAAAGTGGGATAACAGAGCTATAGTGAATGAATGGGTGATCAATGGTCAATGAGGACTCAGAGGGCATGTTTCTATGCTGCATCGTTCAATCAACCAATATTTTATACTGCAGAATAAACGCAGGGGAAAGATCACTTACTATGTTATGGTGAACAAGTATTGTGAAATATTTTACACAATTGATTTTCTCTTCACCAGGCAGAACAGGAGGGGGATTGGAAACCAAGCATTTGTAACTGCTTACAGGAAGCTGTTTGTTCCTGTAAATATTACAATGAAGCAAAGAATCTGATGATTTAGAAAAACTGTGGGATAATAAAACCTACAGGGATTTAATTTTCTCTCTCTGAATCTCTCTGTTGTCTGTGTTCAGTGTATTAATCACTGTAAGAGCAAGTGACAATGTCTGTCCAGGGAATGCTTAGCTCAGGCATGGAGTTGATTAATATCTTTCTTCTTGATATATGGTGCTCAATTTGCCAAGAGAAATGTTTTCGGAAAAATACCACAACTAATTATCATAGAAATTAATGAACTCTAGAAAGGGAAATGTCTGGTCTTTAGTACTGTATATTTTCTCAAATAGGCTCGATTGCATTTGCTAATTATGTCCATCAAGTGTTCTATGTTACAAATGTATTTCTTGGAAGACCTATTAGTGGGCTTAGCAGTATGCACTCAAGATTGCAATGAGAGATCACATATCGGTATCGATTGTGGAAGATAAATAAAAGCTTTGTAAAAGTACATTTTGTGTAACCATTGTCCAGCATTCTCTAATCTCTTGCCCAGAGTAGGTGGATCGAGGACCAGAGGACCTTGATAGGTTCAAGGTATTTGTCAAGGTGTACAAATTTAGCTGCAGTGCGCTCTGAATATAGTGCAGTCAATGTCACTCCCCCATAAATCCAGGTGCTGTCTGTGTGGAGTTTACAAGTTTTCACAGTGAACAAATGGGTTTTCCCTGGGCATCTTCAATTTCCTTCCACATCCCAAAGACTTGTTAGTAGATGAATTGTTTATGTAAATTACCATTCGTGCAGGTAAAAGGCAAAATAATTAGATGGGGAGTCGATGGACATGTGAAAGTAGAGGGAAAGGAACTGATGGGATTGCTCTAGTAGGAGCTGGCATGGACCTAATGGGCTGAATGGCTCTGCATTGAGCAATCACAATAAGCAAAAAGTGGGTTGGAATGAGGTAAATGCTATGGGACCAAAACTACTTTGGCTAGTCCCCTTCTCCTGAGGCATGACAGGGTTAGTGGCAGTGGTGGTGGGTCCTGCTAGAGCATGGACCCAATGCAACTTTGCGGATCACTGGATCTTTCTTTGTGCATCTTTCTGCACTGTTGTATCTGATTGAGAAGGAGCATGGAGCACACTGGTCGTGGGATGAAGTGGTCAAGGTGTGGGGAAGCTGGTGATGGTGGAGGGTGGGTTATGTGGACGGGTCAGTTCCAGGAGATCATCTGGGACTGGGATCATGTGGTTGCAAAGGCACTATGCCTCCAGCAGCAACCTTAAACCTTTCCATTTGTCTACTTTATTTCCAAAAGATGCTCCTAATGGCACCATCCCATGGACCACACTTGTCGATATCCACTGTATTGTTTCCTTCAGTGGCATGGTGTCAAATTTTGTTTAATACATTGTCTTGCCGGACAATGAATCCACATTTCACAATATAAATGAATATAAATGAATATAACTGAATCACCCTTCCACCACCAGAGAGCAGTGCTGAACACCAATCTACCTCTATGATCTACCTTGGGCTAAAGGGATCAGGGGGTATGGAGAGAAGGCAGGTATAGGATACTGAGTTGGATGATCAGCATTGATCATATTGAATGGCGGTGAGACCAAATCTGGAGTATGGTGTACAATTTTGGTCGCCCAATTATAGGAAGGATGTCAACAAAATAGAGAGAGTACAGAGGAGATTTACTAGAATGTTGCCTGGGTTTCAACAACTAAGTTACAGAGATAGGTTAAATAAGTTAGGTCTTTATTCTCTGGAGCGCAGAAGGTTAAGGGGGGACTTGATAGAGGTCTTTAAAATGATGAGAGGGATAGACAGAGTTGATGTGATCAAGCTTTTCCCTTTGAGAATAGGGAAGATTCAAACCAGAGGACATGACTTCAGAATTAAGGGACAGAAGTTTAGGGGTAACATGAGGGGGAACTTCTTTACTCAGAGAGTGGTAGCGGTGTGGAATGAGCTTCCAGTGGAAGTGGTGGCGGCAGGTTCGTTGGTATCATTTAAGAATAAATTAGATAGGCATATGGATGAGAAGGGAATGGAGGGTTATGGTATGAGTGCAGGCAGGTGGGACTAAGGGGAAAAAAAAGTTGTTCGGCGCGGACTTGTAGGGCCGAGATGGCCTGTTTCCGTGCTGTAATTGTTATATGGTTTATATGTTATAATAATGCCGCTGCAAGCATCTTGGAATATTTTGACATCCTAAAAACATAAATACCTATTGTTGGTGTCTTGCCGGAGAATGAATCCACATTTCACAATATAAATGAATATAAATGAATATAACTGAATCACCCTTCCACCACCAGAGAGCAGTGCTGAACTACAATCTACCTCTATGATCTACCTTGGGCTAAAGGGATCAGGGGGTATGGAGAGAAGGCAGGTATAGGATACTGAGTTGGATGATCAGCATTGATCATATTGAATGGCGGTGCAGGCTCGAAGGGCCGAATGGCCTACTCCTGCACCTATTGTCTATGTTTCTATGTTTCTATCCTTGATCGGACTTTGCTGGCTTTACCTTGCATTAAACGTTATTGTCTTATCATGTATCTATACACAGTAAATGGCTCGATTGGCCTTTCTGCTGACTGGTTAGCACGCAACAAAAGCTTTTCACTGTACCTCGGTACACGTGACAATAAACTAAAGTGAAATGCTCTTGGGTATATTAAAATAGTAGCAAAAAATATGCTATCAAAGTGGCCTACTTTTCACTTTGCTTTAAATGACAATGTCCATTTTCTACTCTCATAACTTGTGCATCTGGATGTTAGATATAATTCCTTAGAAATGATGCGTGCATATAACTGGTTATCAACTTGCTGTTGTCAGGGGTTAACTACATGTCCAAAGACCAAAGAAATTCCCATCTGCAGGATTTTTTAGGGCTCATTCATTTGCTTTTTCATACCTATTGATTTGTTCAGGTCCAGAAGATGTGAAATATTACATTCTTCAGCCAAAAGCAACAGTTTCAGTATGTCTTAGAGCAGATCAGAGAGAACGCCCTTCCCAGGTACCTTCCCCTGCATCTCATATATTCCTTGGGCAGCTTACAGCCCAGTGTATGAATATTGATTTCTCTCACTTCAGGTAGCCCCGGCATATGCTCTCTCTCCATCCCTCCCCCACCCAAGTCACACTAGCTTCTCATTTTTACTCTACAAACAGCTTACAATGGGCTGTTTCCTTTATCATCGTTAATTTTTTTGCATATATTTCATTCATTATTCTTTATCTCTCCACATCACCGTCTATATCTCTCATTTCCCTTATCCCTAACCAGTCTGAAGAAGGGTCTCGACCCAAAACATCACCCATTCCTTCTCTCCAGAGATGCTGCCTGTCCCACTGAGTTACTCCAGCGTTTTGTGTCTATCTGCAGAGATTAGTTTAGTTCAGTTTCGAGAAACAGCGCAGAAACTGGCCCTTCGGCCCACCGAATCATGCACCAACCAGCGATCCCCGCACATTATACTATCCTACACACACTAGGGACAATTTACAATTCTACAAATCCAATCAACCTACAAACCTGTACGTCTTTGGAGTTTGGGAGGAAGCCAAAGATCCCGGAGAAAACCCACGTAGTCACGGGGAGAACGTACAAACTCCGTACAGACAGCACCTGTAGTCGGGATCAAATCCGGGTCTCTGGAGCTGCAAGCGCTGTAATGGGGCCTTTTCACGGGGCGAGTTGACGCAAGATGTCACCAGAGTGAAGAGGTCGTGGTCCAGCACGAGTCTCGCACGATATAACGGGGGTAGATAAAGAGTTCCCACGGTACTCGGCATTTCTGTTATTTGTGCGAGTGACTTGTCCGTTTCCCGAGCTTTCGCGTTAAATCTTGAATGAACATCGTGAACTACACGTGACACAAATGATGTAACTTTTTTTTTCACACACTATATATATCCTCCCTTGGTTGAATTGGCTCATTTGGAGACATATTTTACTGTGTATGTGGGAGACACAGATGGACTGAGCACAGTACCTCGGTCTTACTGTGTGTGGGAGAGGGGGAGAAAGAGACGTACACTCACAGAGGCAGAGTCTCTCAGCCTGTGTAAGAGGGAGGGAGAGAGAGAGAGAGAGAGGCACACACAAGGTGGATGTGAAATCTCACCTGCCTGTTTCAGTGACAGACACCCGCCGCCAGTAAATGAAGACACCCCCATCTGTCTCCCCCTCCTCTCCCTCGACTCCCCCACCTTTCCCTCCCAACTCCAGTCCCGTCCCGACCCCCTGGGAAACTGAATAGAGCAACAATATAGATATAGAAACTGAAACAATATAGAAACTGAATAGCGCAACATGGCAAAAACATCTCTGACACGCTTTACCCCCCTTCTTTGAGATTTTCTGGGAGCCATCTCTGCAAGTGTTCCTGTTAAAAAGATTATCCAACAATGACAATTAGGTGGGACGTCCTCGAAGTTCCCTTGTCGATATTTTTACTCACCTTCTGTCCCCTCTGCCCAGCTTCCGGGTTTACCGTTCGCAGGAGTTCCCACGCGCTATATCTCTAAAATCTGAAGTTAGGTAATGTCTAAAGGAACTGCAGACGCTGGTTAATGCTGGTTAATACGCACAGAAGGACACAAAATGTTGGTGTAACTCAGCAGGTAAGTCAGATCTGGGAAGAAAAACATAAAAAGCTGGAGTAAGTCAGCGGGTCAGGCAGCATCTCTGGAGAAAAAGAATAGGTGACGATTCGAATCGGAGCCCTTCTTCAGACAGCCTAATCGGAATTGAGTCTGAAGATGTGTCTCGTCCCGAAACATCAGGTTTTTTTCTCCAGAGATGCTGCTTGACTCGCTGAGTTACTCCAGCTTTTTGTGTCTGTCTTCGGTTTAAACCAGCATGTGCAGTTCATTCCTTACACGGGTCTCTGTACAACATTGATTGGTACCGTTCCGGACCCCTGGACCCGAGGACTCCGACCTGTATCTCTCAAAGAAGTACATGTGAAAAATTTCTCACGGACCATAAAAATGCGTAACCTTTCAGTAAAGTCCCTTTTAAAGTCCCTTTTAAAGATTATAGTTATTTTCTTGAATCTCATTAACATAACTCATGAATAAGTTGATGTCCATATGCGGATGCAAATCTTTATTTTTATTTATTTTTTAAATTCAATCCCACAGAAGATAATTTTTAATCACCTTCTGTCCCCTCTGTCCAGCTTCCGGGTTCACCGTTCGCAGGAGTTCCCACGGTACCCGCAAGAGTTATTACGGATATCGCACTGGCCACTACGTTCATATAATGTTGCAATACTCAACCACAAGTGTACGTCAATCTTGGAGAAATTCAAACTTTCTTGAATTTTCTCCCGAGTGACCAAGTTACACGACTACCTGCCGTTAGCGCTACGGTGGTCCACGGTGGTCCACGAATGCCGTACTGTTATCGCACGAGGTTCCCACGATGTTAAACTCCGGTTAACTCTTGCGTCAAGTCGCCCCGTGAAAAGGCCGCTTAAGGCAGTAACTCTACCGTTGTGCCACCGTGCAGCCCATATACTGACTATCTGATCCTTTTTACCAAGGTCTGTCTCATATATTCATTTGGAAATGAAAAACTGTTCTCATACTACTACTTCTAATATTATTTCACTGCTGTCACACATGCAGAGTGGAGCAGTTTGCAGAACATTGAATCCATATTAAACCTGGTGAACTGTATTCCAAGATAACTATGTTTGAGGTCAGAGGCATTAACTCATTGAATGGAGGAAGTTTGCTGCTAATGGAAGAGTAGCATAGATACAGCGGAACAGAAAACTCTGGCTTCAGTCTTTGTGATTTGTTTTTCATCGTTTTTGTTTGGTGTGGATTTTTTTGATTCTCCGCAAATGCTAAAAGTATGCCACTGCTTTAAATACATTTTATAATGCATGTAAATAAAGCCTCTAATATTTAGTCTCTTACAGATTGGAATCTGCGGGCCATAAAGCTCTTAATCAGCTTTTTTCTAAACTCACCATTACTCTATATTTACTCTTGCAACTTCCTACGATAAAGTAGACAAAGGTTTTCAATGTGTTGTTTAGAGAAACAATGTATGTAGGCGTTTGCACTGGGATGTGAACCAACAACCTCTGGCTTAAGGTGAGAATCTACCACCTGTACACATGCATGGCACAAGCTGTGGACCTATTCATTCAAGCATAGAGTGTGACACGCACTGTCTAAGCTCATGATGGTCCTGACACTGCAGAATGGACCTGATACTACAGGATACCTAGAACCAGAGGGACCTGTACACCAGTACCTACAAGGGATTAGAAGCAATGACTAGAAATTTAGTTTAGTTTAGTTTATTGTCACGTGTACCGAGGTACAGTGAAAAGCTTTTGTTGCGTGCTATCCAGTCAGCAGAAAGACAACAAGTGGTTACAATCGAGCCATTACAATGCATGATTACATGATAAGGGAATGGCGTTTAGTGGAAGGTCCAATGCATGGATTTTAAACATTAATATATTAAAATTAATACAATAAAATCAATTGTGCAAATGAAAAGATGTCTGAGTCGTTCAGTTTTATTTTGTATTGGTCCACTTCCAGATCCAATCACTGCCTTTAACTTTTCACAGGGATGGATTCAGTGAGTGTAGACTGAACTCCCCTCTCCCCTCTTCCCCCCTCCTGCCCCCATCCCTCCTTCTACACCCCCCCCCATCTACCCTTCTCCCCTCCCCTCTCCCCCCATCTTCCCTTCCCCACTCTCCCTCCCTTCTCCCATTCTCCAATCTCCCCCCACTTTCCCCAACGCCCCCCATTTGTGGATATGGTGCTGCAAAATCATTCAGGTTCTTCAAAATTAGGCTCAGAATGCACCAGAGCATCTAAAACCCCAGAACTTCAAGGGCCGTTAAGCGGACCCTGGACCCCGGCCGCAAGGGACGTCGCACCCGTGATGTGTGGTGCACGCACATTATTTAACATCAAACTTTGTAATCCTGCCATGCCACCCCCCCTTTTTGTGGATGTCATTAGAAACGGGAATAGTGCCGGAGGATTGGCGTACTGCGCATGTTGTTCCATTGTTTAAAAAGGGGTCTAAGAGTAAACCTAGCATTTATAGACCTGCTAGTTTGACGTCAGTGGTGGGCAAATTAATGAAAAGAATACTTAGAGATAATATATATAAGCATCTGGATAAACAGGGTCTGATTAGGAACAGTCAACATGGATTTGTGCCTGGAAGGTCATGTTTGACTAATCTTCTTGAATTTTTTGAAGAGGTTACTCGGGAAATTGATGAGGGTAAAGCAGTGGATGTTGTGTATATGGACTTCAGTAAGGCCTTTGACAAGGTTCCTCATGGAAGGTTGGTTAAGAAGGTTCAATGGTTGGGTATTAATGGTGGAGTAGCAAGATGGATTCAACAGTGGCTGAATGGGAGATGCCAGAGAGTAATGGTGGATGGTTGTTTGTCAGGTTGGAGGCCAGTGACGAGTGGGGTGCCACAGGGATCTGTGTTGGGTCCACTGTTGTTTGTCATGTACATCAATGATCTGGACGATGGTGTGGTAAATTGGATTAGTAAGTATGCAGACGATACTAAGATAGGTGGGGTTGCGGGTAATGAAGTAGAGTTTCAAAGTCTACAGAGAGATTTATGCCAGTTGGAAGAGTGGGCTGAAAGATGGCAGATGGAGTTTAATGCTGATAAGTGTGAGGTGCTACATCTTGGCAGGACAAATCAAAATAGGACGTACATGGTAAATGGTAGGGAATTGAAGAATGTAGGTGAACAGAGGGATCTGGGAATAACTGTGCACAGTTCCCTGAAAGTGGAATCTCATGTAGATAGGGTGGTAAAGAAAGCTTTTGGTGTGCTGGCCTTTATAAATCAGAGCATTGAGTATAGCAGTTGGGATGTAATGTTAAAATTGTACAAGGCATTGGTGAGGCCAATTCTGGAGTATGGTGTACAATTTTGGTCGCCTAATTATAGGAAGGATGTCAACAAAATAGAGAGAGTACAGAGGAGATTTACTAGAATGTTGCCTGGGTTTCAGCAACTAAGTTACAGGGAAAGGTTGAACAAGTTAGGGCTTTATTCTTTGGAGCGCAGAAGGTTAAGGGGGGACTTGATAGAGGTTTTTAAAATGATGAGAGGGATAGACAGAGTTGACGTGGAAAAGCTTTTCCCACTGAGAGTAGGGAAGTTTCAAACAAGGGGACATGACTTGAGAATTAAGGGACTGAAGTTTAGGGGTAACATGAGGGGGAACTTCTTTACTCAGAGAGTGGTAGCTGTGTGGAATGAGCTTCCAGTGAAGGTGGTGGAGGCAGGTTCGTTTTTATCATTTAAAAATAAATTGGATAGTTATATGGATGGGAAAGGAATGGAGGGTTATGGTCTGAGCGCAGGTATATGGGACTTGGGGAGCTTATGTGTTCGGCACGGACTAGAAGGGTCGAGATGGCCTGTTTCCGTGCTGTAATTGTTATATGGTTATTATATGGTTTTTGAAAAGCTTCGTACGGGCCTGCAGACTGGTTCCACCAAGATGCAAGACAGAATGCCACAGGAGATTCTTCTTCCCTGCGGCTATCAAACTGAACAACTCCTCCCCCTTCTGTCGTGGGGTAAACTGAGACTGACTACCCCTCCTTCCCAATCTTTGCACATCCCCCAAGCCTTTCCACACGTCACTTTAATTTCATGTTTCATGTATTTTCAGTTTTATGACTGTTGGCAGATCAATTTCCCTCCTGGGATCAATAAAGTTCTATCGTATCGTATCGTAAAGCCTATTAGTGAAATTCAATTCTGTTACTTGGCTAACCTTGCTCTGATATTATAAAAACAATGCTGTTGTTACTTGCTGTTTTTGTTGTGTAATTCCATTGGCAATTCCCTGGATTTATTTCAAGAGATCAACATGAACTCTGTGCACAGTGGACCAATGAAGCTCTGAAATTCTCCGCAATTGCCTCACAAACATTTTCTGTATTGGATTTCTATATGTGTCTGTTGTCCTCCTCAACAGTCTGCAATGTCCTGATCTTCTTGACCAACAGTGGAGGTCACATTGCATACTGTTCCTGGCTCCTTAATACAGTCCAGGAAAGTTGTCGTCTCAACCTTTAGCCGGTACTAGACTTATTGACCTGAGGCATGCTGGTACTAAGGGAGTCTAAATTAACCTGGTGACTCGCATTAAGATTGAAAAGAAATTGAATCAGCTTTTGATTACAGTCGTAATAGAAATTATAAATGGTATGCTGCTCAGGTTGGATGTTGGCCCAGAACGATCCTGGAAAACAATTACACACATTCCCCAGGTTAAGACAGAGTTTTATTCCTGAGAACTGTTCATAACCCAAACTGCTCATCAAGTGGAAGTCAACAAGAAACATTAGTGGGAGGGCATGACGGAGACAGCAGTGACTGGAGAGCAAGCGGGTGTAGGAAACTTGGAACCGGTGGGCGAGTGAGTCAGTCTGCTCCGTACCCAACCTCTCCCTACAGCTCAGACCCTCAACTCCTGGCAACATCCTTGTAAATATTCTTTGCACCCTTTCCAGTTTAACATCCACTTTATTCTAAGACTGTGGCCCCTGGTTCTGGACTCCACCAACATTGGGAACATTTTTCCTGCATCTAGCTTGTCCAGTCCTTTTATAATTTTATATGTTTCTATAAGATACCCCCTCATCCTTCTAAACTCCAGTGAATACAAGCCTAGTCTTTTCAATCTTTCCTCATATGACAGTCCCGCCATCCCAGGGATCAGTCTCATGAACCTACGCTGCACTGACTAAATCACAAGGATGTCCTTCCTCAAATTAGGAGACCAAAACTGTACACAATACTCCAGATGTGGTCTCACCAGAGCCCTATACAACTGCAGAAGAACCTCTTTACTCCTATACTGAAATCCTCTTGTTATGAAGGCATGAATGTACAGTGAAAAACTTTTGTTTGTATGCTATCCAGTCAAAGAAAAGATTCTACATGATTACAATCAAGCCGTCCACAGTGTACAGAGAATCAACCCTGAAATAAAGGGGACAACATTTAGCGCGAGAAAGTCCCATTAAAGATAGTTGAAGGTCACCTATGAGGTCAGAACTGCTCTCTAGCTGATGAGAGGACCATTCAGTTGCCTGGTAACAGCTGGGAAGAAACTGTCCCTGAATCTGGAGGTGTGCATCTCAAACTTCTGAACCTCTCGCCTGATGGGAGAAGAGGGAGTGACCGGGTTGAGAATGGTCCTGGATTATGCCTGTGGCCTTGCCGAGGCAGCATGAAG
The DNA here is from genome assembly GCF_010909765.2 of Amblyraja radiata. Lineage (NCBI taxonomy): Eukaryota > Metazoa > Chordata > Chondrichthyes > Rajiformes > Rajidae > Amblyraja > Amblyraja radiata. The sequence continues at coordinate 1,683,051 of NC_045962.1, forward strand.
TGTAGATTAAGTCAATGGAAGGGAATATTTGTAAAAAGGAACTGCAAATGCTGGTTTAAACTGAAGATGGACACAAAAGGTTGGAGTAACTCAGCAGGACAAGCAGCATCTCTGAAGAAGGATCTCGATCCGAAACATCACCCATTCCTTCTCCCCAGAGATGCTGCTTGTCCTGCTGAGTTACTCCAGCTTTTTGTGTCTATCAATGGAACGGAGGTTGGTTTGAATGATGGCCTGGGCTACAGTCACAACTTTGCAATTTCTTACAGTCTTAGATGGAACTGTTCCCCAATGATGCCGTGATGCATGCCGCAAAAATGCTTGCTCCGTTGCATTTGTAGAAGTTGGTGAGGGTTGTTGGGGACATGCTGGACTTCCTCAGCCTTCTAGGGGAGTACAAGCATTGGTGTGCTTTGTTGGCATAGCTTCAATGTGGTAGTCCAGGCCACATTGGTGCTAATACATGTTCCTAGGAACCTAAAGCTTTCGACCATCTCTACTTCGTCGCCGTCAATGGACAGGATGTGTTTATCTCCTCGAGTTCAATCACAATCTCCTTCATCTTGCTGACATTGAGCGGGAAGTTTATTGTCTTGGCACCAGGTTACATGATTCTCAATCTCCTTTCTGTACTCTGTCTCATCATTCCCGCCCACTTTCCAGAAGTGGCGGCGCTGCCCTGCAGCTGCGGCTCGTCTGCAGTCCGTTTGTCTTTTCTTTTTTTTTGTTTTGTTTTTGTCCCGTTTTAGTTTATTTTGTTGTGTATGTGTGGTAGGTGGGAGAAACATATTTTTAGTCTCTTCCTTCGGGGGGATGCGACCTTTTCTTGTCGTATCCCCCGTTTCCATCTGCGCTGAGGCCTAATGGCGGAGTAGGCGGCCTCCAACTGGGACCGACCTCGAGGCTCCGGAGGCAGAGCTTGGACTTACCAACTGGCTGGCTGACTTCGGGGCTGTGGTGGCGTTGTGGCGGCGGTGACCCGACTTCTGACCCGACTTCGGATCCTCGGAGGCTCGGCCGCGGGCTCAGTAGACTCAGCCGTGGGCCCAGTGGACAACATCATCGGGAGCTCGCAGGTCCCAGGTTGGTGACCTGTTTTCTGGAGCTCCCGCAACAACAGCTTTGTCCGCTGGACTGGAGGGTGGCAGCTTCGGCAGCTTCGTCCGCCCCGGGCCGTGGTATTTGAACCGGCCCATTCGTGGAGCTCGGATTCAGCCGCGGGACTTACCATCACCCGGCGGGGTCGCAACATCGGAAGCCTGGTTGGCCTCAACGCAGAGAGAGAACAAGGAGGGAAGAGACAAGGACTTTAAGACATTTGCCTTCCATCACAGTGAGGAGGATCTGGTGGACTCACTGTGGTGGATGTTAAATCTGTGTTTATTGTGTACTTTGTTATTTTATTCTATGTTATGACTGCAAGGCACGAAATTTCGTTCAGACTGAAAAGTCTGAATGACAATAAAGAAAACTTTAATTTTTACTTTTAATATGGTGACGTTATTTGCGAGCTTGTAAATTGATCTGGATTGGTATATGTCCCTAGTCATGAGTGTATAAGGAATATTGTGAGGAGCAGGGTACGCACTCTTTGCGGAGCACCGTGTTGATGATTAGCGTAGAGGATGATTTATCATCTATCCTCGCTGGTTGTGGTCTGTTAGTCAGGAAGTCAAGGCTCCAGTTGCAGAGGAGAGTGCCAACTCCAAGTTCCACAAGTCCATATCCCTCTAAACCTTTCTTATCTACCGTATGTACCTATCCAAAGGTTTTTTTTAATGCTGCTATAGTACCTGACACAACTACCTCCTCTGGCAGCTCTTTCCATATACCCACCACCCTCTGTATGAAACGTAGCCCCTCAGGTTCCTATGAAATGTTTCCCCTCACCTTAAACCTATGACCTCTGGTTCTAGATTCCCCTACTCTAGGTAAAATACTGTGCATCCACCCTACCTTTTCCTCTCATGATCTTATTAACCTCCATAAGATTACCTCTCATCCTCCTGCACTCCAAGGAATACATTTCTCACTAGCCCAACCTCCCTCTAGAGCTCAGACCCTCAACTCCTGGCAACATCCTTGTAAATATTATCTGCACCCTTTCCAGTTTAACATCCACTTTCTTATAACACGGTGATCAAAACTGAACACAATCCTCCAACTGTGGGCTCATTGATGTCTTGTACAACTGTAATATAACACCCCAATCTCTATAATGTGCAACCTCTGCAACCTCCCCTCCATTGATGAACTGTACACTGCAAGGGCCAGGAAGCCAGTGGGTAAGATCATCTCTGACCCCTCTCACCCTGGCCACAAACTCTATGAATCACTTCCCTCTGGAAGGCGACTCTAGACTGTCAAAGCTGCCACAGCCAGACATAGAACAGCTTTTTTTGCACGAGTAGTAGCTCTACTCAATAACCAACAATCTGTAGCCGCATTTTGCTCTGGTATTTAATTTAATTTACATGTTTAATCAATAATGTTTTATTATTAATGTTTAATGTTTTATGTGTCATTCCTAACTGTCACTGTATGTCATGTTGTCACTTGCGGGCAGAGCACCAAGGCAAATTCCTTGTATGTGAATTCTTGGCCGAAAACGAATTCATTCATTAATATTCAATACCCTGACTGATGAAGGCCAATATGCCGATGAAGGCCAATGTACCTGCATTCCTAGATCCCTCTGATCTACACCACCTCCCCCCTCCCCCCCTGATATTCACTGTGAAGGTCCTGCCCTGTTTTGACTTCCCAAAGTTTAACACCTTACACTTATCTATATTAAACTCCATGAACCATCTGCCCACGTGCCCAACTGATCAAGATCCCGCTGGAATTCTTGATAAACATCTTCGCTGTCTACTAGACCCGCCCACCTTAGTGTCATCTGCAAACTAACTAATCACGCCTTGTATGTTCTCATCCAAATTGTTAATATATCAGTTGACAAAAGAAAGAGAGCCAGGAATTGACCATTTACTTCACCAATTGATGGAGCCATGGCTGTTGTTCATCTCACCTCCACTTTCTTACACTATCTCTATGCTTTGATTTTCTTACAATACAAAATCCTATCAATCTATTACTGGTTATTGCCCGATCAGCATCAATATGCTAATGTGATGATGGTCAAGACCTTCGCATTCTTTAGCGTACATATCACCAACATCTTGCCCTGGACCCAACATAGTGAAGCTATGACCTAGAAAGCACACCAATGCCTCTACTTCCTCAGAAGATCAAGGAGGTTTAGCATGTCCCCAATGACTCTCACGAACTTCTACAGATGCACCTCAGACACCACACTATTTAGTTGTATCACAGCGTGGTTCGGCAACAGCTCAGACCAAGTCCACAAAACAATTGCAGAGTTACGGATGTAACCTTGTTCATCACAGAGACCAGAATCCTCACTCTTGACTCCATCTACATTTCATGCTGCCTTGAGAAAGCATCAACATAATTAAGGACCATCCTCGCTTCCATTGGGCAGAAGAAACAAACGGTTGAAAGCAAATATAACCAGATTCAGGAACAGCTTCTTCCCTGCTGTTATTAGACTACTGAATAGTTCATAAGTGATAGAAGCAGAATTACGCCATTCGGTCCATCAGGTCTACTCCACCATTCAATCATGGTTGATCTATCTTTCCCTCTCAACCCCATTCACCTGCCTTCTTCCCATAACCCCTAACACCCGTACTAATCAATAATCTATCAATCTCTGCCTTAAAAATATCACTTGACTTGGCTTCCACAGTCTTCTGTGGCAATGAATTGCACAGATTCACCATCCTCTGACTAAAGAAATTCCTCCTCATCTCCTTCCTTCGGGAACAAGTTTCCTGCATCTAGCGTGTCCAACCCTTTAATAATTTTATGTTTCGATAAAATGCACTCACATCCTTCTAAATTCCAGTGGATACAAGCTCAGTCGTTCCATTCTTTCATCATATGACATTTCTGCCATCCCGGGAATTAACCTTGTGAACCTACTTTGCACTCCCTCAATAGTAAGAATGTCCTTCCTCAAATTAGGAGACCAAAACTGCACACAATACTCCAGGTGTGGTCTCACCAGGGCCCTGTACAACTGCAGAAGGACCACTTTGTTCCTATACTCAAATCCTATCATTATGAAGGCCAACATGCCATTAGCTTTCTTCACTGCCTGCTGTTTCTTGCATGCCTACTTTCAGTAACTGATGTACAAGTACACCTAGGTCTCATTGCACTTCCCCTTTTCCTAATCTGACACCATACAGAAGAAGGGTCTCGACCTGAAACGTCACTCATTCCTTTGCTCCAGAGATGCTGACTCGCTGAGTTACTCCAGCATGTTGTGTCTACCTGCCATTCAGACGATAATCTGCCTCTTGTTCTTGCCACTAAAGTGGATAACCTCACATTTATCCACATTATACTGCATTTGCCATGCATCTTCCCACTCACCCAACCGATCCAAGTCACCATGCATCCTCATAGCATCCTCTTCACAGTTCACACTGCCATCCAGCTTTGTGTCACTGCAAATTTGCTAATGTTATTTTTAATTCTTTCATCTAAATCATTAATATATATTGTGAATAGCTGCTGTCCCAGCACCGAGCCTCGAGGCACTCCACTAGTCAATACCTGCCATTCTGAAAGGGAACCGTTAATTCCTACTTTTTGTTTCCTGTCTGCCAACCAATTTTCTATCCATGTCAATACCCTACCCCCAATACCATGTGCTCTGATTTTGCCCACTAATCTCCTGTGTGGGACCTTATCAAAGGCTTTCTGAAAGTCCAGAAAGTCTATTACCAAGAAGATCTTGGAACATTTCACATTGTTTGTCAATGCTCTGCACAGTCTACTCTTCTGCCTCACTTTCCCAAAGTTTACTTAAATTTAGAGCCTTGTTTTCTGACTCATCCTTCTCCCTCTTAACTAGTTTATCGAATACCATTCAACAGTGACTGCTAGCCAAGCGTTACTGCACCATTAACTAATTGACTCTCAGACTAATTATTCATTATTTTTGTTAGCTGGACGGACATATCGTTCTAGAAAAATTGCACACAATATTCTAACTATGGCACAACCAATAATTTATACAAGTTTTCTATTAGCTTTTAAAGCATTATTTCCCATTTGAAAATGTTGCATATCATTTGCTTTTGAAGGTTTGTATATCTGAACCCTGATTTTTTAAATGTGCACATTTTATGCATCTCCTTTCTCCAAAATACATCATCGAGTTTTCGAGAGCGGGGAGAGCGGGCAGAGCATGCAGAGCAGGGGAGAGCGGCAGAGAGCGGCGGAGAGCGGGGAGAGCGGCGGAGAGTCACGGAGGCAGAGAGGCACGGAGGCAAATATAATAACATGGAATAATGAAATAACGTGACTTTACCTGAGCCCGTGCTCACGGTCCGGTAGCCCTGACAGTGAGTTTAGGAAATTAGGGAAATCAGAAGAGACTACCGATGACAGATTCTTTAGCAAAAACAAACTGCTGGAGGAGCTCAGCAGGTCAGGCAACATCTGTAGTGGGAAATGGACATACAAGGCTTTGCGTCAGGACCCTTCTTCAGACTGATTGAATAGAGGGAACATAGCTTGTTGAGGGGGTAAGGTGAAGACCAGTTTGCATGACAGATTGGGTTGCATTCATAGTTTTCTGTTGTTTCCAGCAGTGTTGGGCTGAGCAGTTGCCATATCAAGCTGTGCAATGCTTTCTCTGGAGTTTGGAGATATGCCAAATATCCTAGGTCTTCTGAGGAAGTAGAGGCATTGGAATGCTTTCCGGGCCTGAATCGTTTACTGGAATACTCTTTCAGTATTTCATGCGAAATGCATATAAAATTCCCATGTTATTGATCTCCATTGCCTGCCCAGCAGCCACGTGTTAACCCAATAGGGATGACGTGGATTGTGGAAGTTTATACAATCGTATTTGGAAAAGGTGGCTCCTGTGGTGATGTGCAGTTCATGGCGGAGACTACCAACAACTGCTGGCCTCACACGATCCAACTGATGCAGCGCAAATTGTCAAATGATCCCATTACAAATTGGAACCAAAATTCATGAAATGAGATGGCGAATGATTTGAACATTATTGAATAGACTAAATATTAACCACAGTGTCAATTATAATCTCACAGAATATATATATATTCTTATTTAAAATATAATTGGCATAATTGTATATTTTGAATAAAAGGCCTACTTTAAGGAGAGTCAAGAGTATTTTATTGTCATATGTCCCAGATAGAACAATAAAATTCTTACTTGCATAGTTTAGTTTAGTTTAATTTAGAGATTCAGCACGGAAACAGGTCCTTTGGCCCACCTGATCCACGCTGACCAGTGATCCGCGCATATTAACACTATCCTACACAAACCAGGGACAATTTTTACATTTACCAAGCCAATTAATCTACAAACCTGTATCTCTTTGGAGTGAGGGAGGAAACCAAGGATCTCGGAGAAAACCCACGCAGGTCACGGGGAAAACATACAAACTCCGTACAGACGGCACCCCAGTAGTTGGGATCGAACCCTGGTCTCTGGCACTGCAAGCGCTGTAAGCCAGCAACTCTACCGCTGTGCCACCATGCCGCACTTACATAGTTACACAGTTACAGGTCATCACCAAATAATGAGCACCAGAGTGTCTCAGCGGCCAAGCCCACCAGCAGGCCCGGCTTACTGCCATGGACAGGGACTCGCATGCCGTAGACCAACGACAGAGGACCCACCCACCGTGGACAGGGATCAGACATTTTAAACTGCAGGAAAATAATAAGAAGTCATTTTTGTGCTTTATCAAGTGTTTAGATTTGTAGAAGGGAAGAACATTTCCAAGTTGACCATTTGGAGCTCAAGTAAATGGTATAAACTTTATAATACAGCAAATATTACCCAGTCCGTTGAATGAACAAACTTACGCTGGTTAAAATGAAAGGTATTTTTTCCCTTTCACATTGTTGAATTAGGCGTGCATCTTAGATGGAAGTGAACTCTTAGCTCCTCTCAGGTGAATTCTTTGTGGCTGAAATGGTCTGCAGACAAATCCAGCGCTCACGATTTCTATAAGTCTTTTAATACAATTGATGTGGTTGCCTGATCAGGTTTGGAAGGTGTTTTTCTGTACAACCCAATGAACATGTTCTGTGTGACAGCAGTCAGGGTATTGAGTACAGAAGTTGGGATGTTATTGTACACTTGTACAAGATGCTGCTGTAGGTTGCCTGGACTAGAGGGTCTGAGCTACAGGGAGAGGTTGAGTAGGTTGGGACTCTATTCCTTGGAGAGCAGGAGGATGAGGGGTGATCTTGTAGAGGTGAATAAAATTATGAAAGGATTCACTCCAGTGCCACGTACACTCACCCCCTACGACGTGTACGTGGCACTGAGCAGGATTAATGCACGAAAGGCTGCTGGCCCTGACGGCATCCCCGGGCACGTCCTCAGGGCCTGTGCTGCGCAGCTGACAGACGTCTGGACTGACATCTTCAACCTGTCACTTGCCCAAGCAGTTGGCCCCACGTGCCTTAAAACAACCTCCATCGTGCCGATGCCAAAACACTCCACTGCGGCAAGCCTCAACGACTTCCGCCCAGTTGCACTTACTCCCATCATCACTAAGTGCTTCGAGAGGCTGGTCCTGGCACACCTCAAAGGTTGCCTACCTCCCACACTGGACCCCTATCAGTTTGCCTACCGCAAGAACAGGAGTACGGAGGATGCCATCTCAACGGCACTTCACTCCTCCCTCTGCCACCTCGACAACAGAGACACCTACGTGAGAATGCTGTTCATCGATTATAGCTCAGGATTTAACCCCTCAAAACTGATCACCAAACTCGGTAACCTGGGCATCGACCCCTCCCTCTGCAACTGGATACTGGACTTTCTAACTAACAGACCCCAGTCTGTTAGGTCTGACAACCACACCTCTTCAACCCTCACCCTGAACACCGGCGTTCCACAGGGCTGTGTGCTGAGCCCCCTCCTCTACTCCCTCTTCACCCACGACTGCACACCTGTACATGGTACTAACACCATCATCACCTATGCAGATGATACAACGGTGATTGGCCTCATCAGCAACAACGATGAGTCGGCCTATAGGGAGGAGGTCCAGCTCCTCGCAGCAAGGTGCGCTGACAACAACCTGGCCCTTACCTCCAAGAAGACCAAGGAGCTCATTGTGGACTTCAGAAGGTCTATGGGCGGCACGCACACCCCCATCCACATTAACGGGACGGAGGTGGAACGTGTTTCCAGCTTCAGGTTTCTGGGGGTCAACATCTCCGATGACCTCTCTTGGACCCACAATACCTCAACACTGGTCAAGAAGGCTTACCACGTCTCTTCTTCCTGAGGAGAAGACCCATCTGTCTCCTCAGATTCAGGTGAACTTCTACCGCTGCACCATCGAGAGCATCCTTACCAACTGTATCACAGTATGGTATGGCAACTGCTCTGTCTCCGACCGGAAAGCATTGCAGAGGGTGGTGAAAAGTGCCCAACGCATCACCGGTTCCTCACTCCCCTCCATTAAGTCTGTCCAAAGCAAGCGATGTCTGCGAAGGGCGCGCAGCATTGTCAAGGACTGCTCTCACCCCAACCACAGACTGTTTACCCTCCTCCCATCCGGGAGGCGCTACAGGTCTCTCCGTTGCCGGACCAGCAGGTCCAGGAACAGCTTCTTCCCTGTGGCTGTTTCACTACTTAACTCTGCACCTTGGTGATTGCCAGTCCCCATCCCCCCCCCCCCGGACACTCGTTCCCCCAGAAAAATTGCACTACTGCTACTGTATGTACGTATAGACATTTTTAGCTCATTATTCTATGTTCGCTCTTCTGGGTGAGATGCTAACTGCATTTCGTTGTCTCTGTACTGTAGACTGCACAATGACAATAAAGATTGAATCTGAGATCGGGTTTATACATAGAATCTCCAGCCCAGAGTAGGTGAATCGAGGACCAGAGGACATAGGATTAAGATGAAGGAGAAAAGATTTAATAGGAATCTGAGTAACTTTTCACACAAAGGGTGGTGGGTGTATGGAACAAGCTGCCAGAGGAGGTAGTTGAGGCTGGGACTATCGCAACGTTTAAGAAACAGTTAGACATGTACAGGTTCACAATCTCTTATCTGAAAACCTTGGGACCAGACACTTTTCGGATTTCGGAAATTTTCGGATTTCGGAATGGAAGATTTTTTAGCGTAGATTTTAACCGGGTGGCTCAGTGGTAGAGTGCTCAGCTCGTGGCCGCAAGGTCGCGAGTTTGCGCCTCAATCCCGGCAGTTACTCGGTTAGGGAGGTAGCACTCTCTTGTCACCCTAGCGGGGCTACATGGCCTTAGGTGGCCTAGCTCGGGGATTCTTGAATCCCCCGAATAAATAATAAAAGAAAAAGATTAAACATTAAGTAAAACTTTAAACATAAACTGGCTCAAACTAAGCTAAACTAAGCTAAACACATGAAAATATACTTACATGCAGTGTTCGGTTTTCGGAGCTTTTCGGTTTTCGGAATTTCGGATAAAAGGTTGTGAACCTGTACATGGATAGGACAGGTTTGGAGGGATATGAACCAAACGCGAGCAGGTGGGACTAGTGTAGCTGGGACATGTTGGCTGGTGTGGGCAAGTTGTGCTGAAGGGCCTGTTTCCACACTGTATCACTCTATGACACGAAGGTGAGTGTGGCACTGAGGACCTTGCAAGCAAAGAAACAGGAAGATACCTTGTCCTTCCAGCAACCAGAATTCTCTTACCACTAACCCTGTGAATTGCATTTTTTGCTGCTCTCCATTCGAACATTTGTCATACCCTCCTCTTATAAAAAAAAACATGTGCCCAATGCCAGCATTAACATTCACATTGTTGATACTGTACACTCACTGGCTATAATGGACTATTTCCTACATGCAACTCAAAACATTTTCCCCAGGAAGGAACTGCGGATGCTGGTTTACACTGAAAAATGCTGGAATAACTCAGTGGGACCGGCAGCATCTCTGGAGAAAAGAAATGGGTGACGTTTCATGTCGAGACCCTTCTTCAGACTAAGAGTCAGGGGAGAGGGAGACAAGATATGGAAGGGTACAAAGAGCATGTAAGGTGTGAAAAGGACAGATCAAAGTAATCGATGATCAAGAAAATATACAATGGTTCATTGTTGGCTGAGGGGAAGGTGACGACAAGGCAAACAAAAAGATGTTCTGGCACGCATAATAATTTTCATGTAAGAGTGATCACATTGAGCATTATTTCAGTGCTTCAACTTACTCTGTTAGGTCTGAAGAAGAGTATCGACCCAAAATGTTATCTATTCCTTCTCTCCAGTGATGCTGCCTGACCTGCTGAGTTAGTCAGACAGTTTGTGGCTATCTTTGGCTTACTCTGTTACTTCCACGAGATGCCTGTGGTCATTGCCGGGTGTTAAGCAAAAGCCTGCATGCAGCAACCTGGGAACTACAGCCGATGGACAACATAGTGTGGTTTAGGTGTATGGTGAGTGACCAGTGTGCAGGTGTGCAGTCTTCAGGTGAACTTATTCAAACATATAAGATGACTTGACAGAGTAAGTGTTGAGATTTTTCAATGGTGGAGGAGTCACGGACAAGGGGACAGAGTTGCAAAATAAGGGGTCATGGAATAGGAGAGCACAGGAACAGGCCCTTCGGCCCACCATGTCTGTGCCGAGCGTGAAGCCAAGTTAAACCAACCTCTGCTTGCGTGTGAACGTTATCACTCCATTCACTGCTTATCCGAGCCTTTCTAAAAGCCTCTAAGAAGGCCAGTCATTTAAAACTGAGGTGCTTTGAAATGTCATCTCCCAGAGGAATTGTCTATCCCAAAGTTGGGATGGGTGTGGTGGAGGCCAGAACATTAGATGTATTTAAGTCACAAAGTGGATAAATATTTGAACGATCAGACAATTGAGGGTTATGGGGAATGGGGACATGAGAAATGGCGGCCACCATAAATCAGCCATGATGGTGTTGAATGTCAGGGCAGGTCGGAGCAACGTGGGGTCCTACTGCTCCTCCTGTTTCATTGTGTTGATTGTGGGGCAGGAGCCACAATCAGAGCATGATAGGTTGTCATCTTGCAGGTCAAGTTAATTAGTCATATAGAATGATACAGTGTGGAAACAGGCCATTCGGCCCAACTTGCCCACATCGCCAAACATGTCCTAGCTACACTAGTCCCAACTGCCCGCGTTTGGTCCATATCCCTCCATACCTGTCATATCCATATACATGTCTAACTGTTTCTTAACCCTTGCGATAGTTCTAGCCTCAACCACCTCCTCTGGCAGTTTGTTCCATACACCCACCACACTGTGTGAAAAAGTTACCCCTAAGATTCCTATTAAATTTATTTCCCTCCATCTCAAACCTATGTCCTCTGGTCCTCGATTCACCTACTCTGGGCAAGAGACTGTGCGTCTACCCGATCTATTCCTCTCATTAATCTTTACTATATTAATTTAATCTAAGATTAATCTAAATTAATCTTTTTGTTTTCTGAAGTGGCAGTGATTGGCAGGGGGAATATATCAAATGATTTGGAAATACAAATAATATTTTCCATTATGGTAACCTCCCCCACACATATCTTGCATTACCTTACAGAGAAAGAGAGAAAGAGAGAGAGAATGCCTTTCAATGAGTAGGAAGCAACTGCAGATGCTGGTTTACACCGAAGATAGACACAAAATGCTGGAGTAACTCAACGGGACAGGCAGCATCTCTGGAGAGAAGGAATGGGCGATTTCCATATTTCACGTTTCTTTTTCCCCTGACTCTCAGTCTGAAGAAGGGACTTGACATGAAATGTCACCTATTCCTTTTCTCCAGAGATGTTCCGTGTCCCCCTGAGTTACCCCAGCATTTTGTGCTGATTTATCCCAGTATTTCTATGGCATTTGTGCAAAATGCCTTGGCTCTCCAGAGAACAGCTTGATGGTGTTTCGTATCACTTTGTCATGTGTTCTTGCTTACAAATATAGCAAAAGCCAATTTAGCATTGAAGATAAAAACAGAACCTATTACACATTCTAATGAACCAACTGCAATGAAGATAGACTTAATTTTTAGTAAAGTGATTATAGCTGTAAAAGTGATTGTACAAATATCCACAAAATGGACATTTGTTTGCAGGGGTTATCCACCATGTGCTTAGGCTATCTTGATTTCACCTTTTATTAGTAAGCAGTAGCCTGTATTTTATTGATAATAAAGTTATTCAAAGGTACAGGGATTTTCCGTTGAAAAATATATCCAGCCTATTGATGTGTTGATAAAATGCACATATCTTCAGGTGTGACAGGTTAAAAAAGTGGTTAAAGGAAGCACGAGGGCTTCGTAAATAGAGATAACACTCAGCATTGAGAACCGGAGGTAACATGAGGGGGAACTTCTTTACTCAGAGAGTGGTAGCGGTGTGGAATGAGCTTCCAGTGGAAGTGGTGGCGGCAGGTTCGTTGGTATCATTTAAAAATAAATTGGATAGGCATATGGATGAGAAGGGAATGGAGGGTTATGGTATGAGTGCAGGCAGGTGGGACTAAGGGAAAAAAGTTGTTCGGCACGGACTTGTAGGGCCGAGATGGCCTGTTTCCGTGCTGTAATTGTTATATGGTTATATGGTTATTGCACAGCAAGTATATATAATCTGGAATCTACTGCCTGAAAGGACCATGGAAGTAAATTCAATTATTATTTTTAAAAAGCAAATCAGATAAGTACTGGAATGAACAAGAATTGTAAAGCTGTGGATGAAGAGCCACAGAATAGGATGAACTGGGCATAATGGGCTAAATGTTCCTCAACTGTGCTGTTAAGGGCCTGTCCCACTTGCCGATTTTTTCGGCGACTGTCGGCATCATTGACTGACGTATCAGCTCACCGAAAAAGTCGCGGCGCGACGCGGCGGATGATGTATTGACACGCGGTGTTTCCTCAAGTGTCGCAACATTTCTTTGTCGCCGCTGAATTTTGAAATGTTCAAAATCTTTCGGCGACCCTGATAAGTTAGTCAGTCGCCAAAAAAATCACCGTGAGGCAGGCCCTTTATGTTTCTATCCATGTGAATGACTTTGTCTTGTTTTCTGTTGCATCTTAATTTCATTCTGTTGTGATATGTCCTGACCAGGTTTGTGGATGGAATTGAAACTGGCAACAATACACCGACTGGACAGACATTTGAATTCAATGCCAAGCAGCTAAACGAAGATAACTGCTATTCTCAGTTAACCCCAGGTAAATTAAATTCATAGAAGTATAACATAAATTAGAAATCTGTATGAAGGAACTGCAGATGCTGGTTTAAACCGAAGATAGACACAAAATGCGGCAGTAACTCAGGGGGATGGGTGGTATCTCTGGAGAGATGGAATCCAGACTCTAACTTCAAGTAACCCTTGCTTTCCCTCTCTCTCCAGCCCTCCCCTTCCCAGTTCTCTGACCAGTCTGACTGTCACTGAGTACATTTTATCTCTCTTTGCTTTGTTGTTAGCTTCTCCCAGCTAACAATGATCTATTCTACATTTTCCTTGATCTCCATTCCCTTTGCCCTGTTTTCACACCTTCATACTTCCTTATCTACGGTATGTATCTCCCTCCCCCTGACGTCAATCTAAAGAAGGGTCTCGACCCAAAACATCACCCATTCCTTCTTTCCAGAGATGCTGCCTGGCCCACTGAGTTGCTCCAGCATTTTGTGTCTATGTTTGGGTTGTAATCTGTTTCTTGTAAACATTGTGACTCCTCAACTATAGCAGGGCAATCCTGGTGGTTTTTCCACAAAGGCATCTCTTCTAACCTATCTCACTATCTTTTTCGTAAGACAAAGAGCTGGAGTACCCCAGCGGGTCAGGCAGCATCTGTGGAGGGAATGGATAAACGACGTCTTGGGTTGCAACATTTTTTCAGAAGTGAAACGTCACCTGTCCATTCCCTCCATCGATGCTGCATGACCCGCTGAGTTCTACCATCACTTGGTATTTTGTTCAAGATTCCAATATCTGCAGCTCCTTGTATCTTCAGCTAATGTTTTTGCTACTCTGGTCTTTGATCTTCATGCTGTTGAAGTCTCACTACACAATGCACTATCAAGATTCTATTGGAATTGCAACTTTCCAACTTGGAGTAGTTTCTTGCTCTGAGGCGATGTTTTCTTAAACTTAAAACTAGACCATTCTTAATTTTCATGTTTCAACTCTCCCCACTGACCAAGCATATGAGCTTTATAACCACAACCTTAGTTTCCTCTCTTATTATAAGGGAGAAAAGTCCCATTAAGAAATGGAGATACAGATGGAGGAAGAACAGCTACCGAAAGCTAATATTAAGCCAGTTCAGTTTAGTTTTGTTTAGAGATACAATGTGGAAACAGGCCCTTCAGCCCACCGAGTGTGCACCGATCAGCGATCCCCACACATTAACACAATCCTACACACACTAGGGACAATTTACACTTATACCTACCCAATTTACCTACAAACCTGTACATCTTTGGAGTGCGGAAGGAAACCAAAGATCTCGAAGTAAACCCATGCGGTTACGGGGAGAACGTACAAACTCTGTACAGACAGCACCCGTAGTCAGGATTGAACCCGGGTCTCCGGTGCTGAAAGCGCTGTAAGGCAGCAACTCTACCGCTGCGCCACTGTGCCACCCTTTATTTAATGTTATTTAATGTTATTTAATGTTAAAGTTAATTAATGCAGAAAGTCATATGCTTCAAATTTGGACAGGAAACTCCTGTTTTGTTTTGAATATCATGATTATCTTTTGACCTAACAGTGATATTTACATCCATGCATATACGCACATAGATGGTATGAAGCAGAGGACTGCAGTTTGGTGAGGGTTACCTTGCGCAGAGGCAAGACCTGGCAGATACCAGTAAGGATGTAGGTCACATATGATTTGTCGTGTTGGAGCTCCATATTTTAGCTGATGCCATGAGACTTTAACACATAACGTGTGGGGAATTGTAACCAACCTGTAGGGTACATAGACATGCTTGTGGAATGATTGGATAGATAGCAAATGGAAATGTAATGATGAGAAATGTGAAGTCTTACATTTTAATTGAAAGAATAAGGGAGGCTGTATAGAAGGCACAGTTCCAAAAGGGGTACTAGAATAATGAAAATAGAAAACTATAAATAGTAAAGATAGACACAAACAGATGGAGTTACTCAGCAGGGCAGGCAGCATCTCTGGAGAGAAGGAATGGGTGACGTTTCGGGTCGAGACCCTTCTTCTGACCCGACCCAAAACATCAACCAGCATCTGCAGTTCCTTCCGACACAAACGATATATACTGTAGTATTATGGTGGAATACCTCTCAGCCTAGTATGGCACCTAATCTGCTACTGACCACCTGAACCTGCATAGAGTGGTGAACACAGTCAAATCCATCACTTGCCTCCATCCAGTCCATCTTCATGGTACTTTGCATCAGGAAGGCTGCAAGTATTATCAAGGATGCTTGCTACCCTGGCTACTCCCTTGTCTCTCTTCCACCTTCTGGGAGAAGGCGAGGAGCTTAAAAGCCCAGATGCCAGACTACAATACAATACAATACAATACAATTCAATTTATTGTCATTTGGACCCCTTGAGGTCCAAACGAAATGTCGTTTCTGCAGCCATACATTACAAACAAATAGACCCAAGACACAACATAATTTACATAAACATCCATCACATTGCTGTGATGGAAGGCCAAACAAACTTATCTCTCCACTGCACTCTCCCCCCCGATGTCAGAGTCAAAGTCAAAGCCCCCGGCTGGCGATGGCGATTGTCCCGCGGCCATTAAAGCCACGCCGGGTGATGCAAGGTCGCGCACCGGGTTCTTGATGTTAGAGCCCCAGGCGTGCGCTCGCAAAGTCCCGCGGCCATTCCAAGCTGCGCGGGGCGGTGATGTAGGCCCCGCTCCAGGAGCTCTTCAACCCCGCAACTCGGGCGGGAGAAGTCGCCGTTGCGGGAGCCCTGAAAAGCGGACTCCCTCCAGGGACCCGCGGGCTCCCGGTGCCGCCGTCCGCCAAACCCGCAGTTGCAGCCACCGAATCTCCGGAGTTCGGGTCGCAGCAGCGTCCACCACAGCTCCACCCGCTCTGGACTCGGCCAGCTCCGCGACGGTGAGGTGAGTAGTCGGCACCAGAGCCCCCGGTCTTCCTGTTGGAGGCCGCTCCTCGTTGCAGCCCCAACGACAACGGAGACCCGACAAAGAAAAGGTCGGGTCTCCCGTGCAGGGAGAGATTTAAAAGTTACCCCCATCCCCCCCACACCCCCCCACACACATACCCCAACTAAAGAACAGCTTCTTCCCCCCAGGCTATCAACTCATTTAGTTTAGTTTAGTTTAGAGATAGAGCATGGAAACAGGCCCTTCGGCCTACCGAGTCCGTTCCGACCAGTAATCCCCGCACATTAACACCATCCTACACACATTAGGGACAATTTACACTTATACCACACCAATTAACCTACAAACCTGTACGTCATTGGAGTGTGGGAGGAAACCAAAGATCTCTGAGAAATGGGGAGAACGTACAAACTCCGTACAGACAGCGCCCGTAGTCGGGATAGAACCTGGGTCTCTGGCATTGCAAGCGCTGTAAAGGCAGCAACTCTACCGCTGCGCCACCGTACCACCCTATGGACCATTTTACATCCCCTTCCTGGAAGTGCTGCCACGTATTCTTACCCTTTATTCTACCTCATTGGCTTAATTATTTTTGCACTACTTCAAATTACTCTACAATCTTTACACTATTCTGTAGATTTGCACTCTTCATTTTATTTATCGTTATACTTATCATTACTGTATGTAAATAGTGAGCTTGAAGAGAAGAGAAGTACAATGGTGCAGCGGTAGAGTTGCTGCCTTACAGAGCTTACAGCAACAGAGGCCGGGGTTCGATCCCGACTACGGGTGGTGTCTGTACGGAGTTTGTACAATCCCCCCGTGACCTGCCTGTAAGAAAGAACTGCAGATGCTGGTTTAAATCGAAAGTAGACACAAAATGCTGGAGTGACTCAGCGGGTGAGGCAGCATCTCTGGAGAGAAGGAATGGGTGACGTTTGTCTCAACCCGAAACGTCGCCTATTCCTTCCCCACCGTGACCTGTGTGGGTTTCTTCCGAGATCTTCGGTTTCCTCTCACACACCAAAGATGCGTAGGTTTATTGGTAATCGGCTTGGTATAAATGTAAAATTGTCCCTTGAGTAGGATTGTGTTAATGTGCGGAGATCGCTGGTCGGTGCGGACTCGCGGGGCCGAAGGGCCTGTTTCCTCGTTGTATCTCTAAACTAAATTAATAAGTGATTTCATTGCATCCTGGTGTTTATGACAATAATGTAATGTAGGATTTCTGGAGGAAACGGAGATGGGTTCACTGAAAGTAGCAGGGCATTTGGAGGATGTGGTGGAGACAGTTTGCAAGATCCCGGGCTTTATAATGGAGGCATGAAGTAGAAGACAAAAATAAATGACCTTGAACCTTTACAAACATTGAGGGGATTAGAATTGACATTTTAGAGCCAGTTTTGGTTGCCTCATTATTGGAAAGGTGTAAAGCTTTTAGAGAGATCAGACTTATTGCAGGAATGAATAACTGTGGATACATTGGAGAGGCCAATGGAATAAAGTAGGATTGAAAGGTGTGTGATAGAGTTGTTTAAAATGATCTCAACTTCAACAAAGTAGAGATGTTGCACTTATTGGTAGAATGCTATGAACTACATGACACAGTATAAAGATAATTACCAAAATAAATTAAGCTATGAGAAAAGCAGTCAGGAGCTAATCTGAATGCACTGCCATCCAATACATACTGTATAGCATTGAAAAAAAGAGCTGGATAACTATATGGAAGACAGCATTTGAAGAACATTCAGAGTGGAACAAAATTGAGGAAGAAGGAGGAGATGGAGCTGGAGGGGAGGGAGTGTGAATTTTACTTCGGAGTCACGTGAGGGACTACGTGAAGACCCCGCCAGTACGCATGCGCGAAATAGCGTCTCACGCAGTGCAACAGCGACGGGCGGGGGAAAGAGCTCTCCCGAGTTTAAAACGGGACCTACAGTTAAGTTAAGCTTATTCTGAGGTTGTTATTTCCAACCCTTGCTGTGTTCTGTGCTTTCAGCGAACATGGACAAGGGAAGAAAACTAAAAAAGGTTGTGCCCCGTACGACTGTGATGGCCCAGGAGGGTTCCAGCAGTGGGGGGCGACCGGCAGCACCTCGACCGCACTCTCTGCGGTCCACAGTCACCGACTCAATCTCTGCTCAGCCAAGCTCAACTCCGCAAGCTGCTCAGCTCGAACGGGTTGGAGGCAAGGCAAAGCAGAAGTCGGCCCGGCCGATAGACTCAGACGAGTCCGGTCAGGAAGACGTGCTGCCCGAGAGCGGCAAAGGTGATCGTTTATCCTGCATGGAGCAGTTGATGGAGCAGATGCTCCAGCGAGACTTGCTCCTGGAGATGGAGCAAACTCGCCATGGGAGTGCTCGCACACCCACAACAGCACCGTATTCGGCGCTGTCCATCGCATCTCCCTCGACAGAGGGGAGCGTTGGGGGCCAGGGCTGGGCTGGCCTGGAAGATGGGCTCGTGGCTGAAGACACCAGCAGTGTGCTGGGGGTGCAGGACCAGGAAGAGCTGCTGGGAGTGGTGAACCGATTCGCGGTAACACCGCAAGCGGGACAGCCGTTGCAGTCGAAACTGGCGGCCAGTATAGACTACCTGTCCTTCCACCCGCTACAGGAACAGGTAGTCAATGAGGCTATGGACAGATATACACCTCCGGAGAACTGCATCTCACTAAATGTACCGGCCGTTAACAGCCAAATCTGGGGATACATTGGGCTGGGCATAAGGACCCAGGAGGTAAAGCTCCAGAGAGTCTTAAAGCTCCTGACGTCAGCAATAACGTCCTATGCTCGTTCAGTTGATGGGGTCGAAATGACCGATAACCAGCAGGACACACTGGCTCTACTGTGCAACACACAGTATGAGATAAACTGCCGGAAGGACGCCATCAGACCTGCCCACAATCCCAAATTTGCAGGGTTGTGCAAAACTGCAACTGCACAACCACAAATACTGCTGTTTGGGAAGGACTTGTCGAAACAAGTCAAAGATCTGGATGAAGAGTCGAAAGCCCTTGGACTCATGAGGGCAGGTCCAGGAACGAGTAAATCCACACAGCCCAGGCGGCAGCACCCCAATGCATCTACCAGCAGGCGTCAACACCAGGGTGCTGGTGAAAGCATGGGGGCCGCACATCATCCCCGGAGGTCTTTTTTAGGCCAGGGCCCAGAGCGGCCCTCATGGAAGATGCGCCAACCCCACACTCCGGCGCCTTGACCAGGGAAGAAACAGAGGCCGAAGAAATGAACACACTTCCGGTAACCATGGAGGTAGGTGGGTCTGGCTCCTTCCAGAACATAAAATGTGTAGGGCCTGTACTAACAGGGGGAGGTTACAATTGTTTTTGGAAGCATGGAGGACTATCACACTTGATAAATATATAGTACAAAGTATTCAGGGATACAAAATTGATTTAATCCAAAAAAGTATGCCACCAGTTCAACATGTACCTCACAGGGAGTTTGTACTTTCACAAAGGGAAAAATACGAGGGACATGCAGAACTGGTGAGGTTACATGCGAAAGGAGTCATAGAGAAAACGGAACATGACTCTTTGGAATTTGTATCGAATATTTTTACAAAAACCAAGAAAGATGGAGGGTGTCGCATCATCATTGACTTAACTACACTGAATACTTTTGTCAGGTATATACATTTCAAAATGGAAACATTTGTTACTGCCAAACAATTAATTTCCAAAGGATACTTCATGAAAGATGCATACTATTCAGTACCCATTCATAAGGATCTTCATAGATACCTAAAGTTTAACTGGATGGGGCAAAAATGGCAGTATAAAGCGTTGCCTAATGATTTAACATCAGCCCCAAGACTGTTTACCAAGATATTAAAACCAGCCTTGGCAATACTAAGAAAACAAAAACATATTGTCATGGCATATCTTGATGATATTTTGATAGTGTGGAAAACCCTGGAATTAGCTAAATCAGCTGTATTAGCTACCAAACATCTGTTTGAAACACTGGGGTTTGTCACACATCCAGATAAATCTAAGTTGACACCATCCACAACTATAGACTCTCTGGGATTCACAATTAACTGTATCCACATGTCTGTAACATTGCCAAAAGACAAAGCAGCAGAATTGGTGAAAGCCTGCAACAAATTGATAGTTACTAATCAACCATCTATTCGACAGGTGGCAAAAGTGATTGGGAAATTAGTAGCAGCATTTCCAGCTACTCAACTTGGACCTTTGCATTACCAAAACTTACAAAGGGCAAAGGTGCAAGCGCTAAAACAACATGCAGGTCATTTTGATCGACCTATGCAATTACCAGCTAAAGCAGTTTCAGAATTATTATGGTGGAAAGAAAACATTTGGCATAGTTCCAGTCCCATCATTATCAAGAACCCAGCATTCATATTACAAACGGATGCCAGTGCTCAGGGTTGGGGAGCGACTAACATTATATCCAGTACTGGTGGCAGATGGAACATACAAGAGTCATCACTACTACAGACACTGGGTATAAACTATTTAGAAATGTTGGGTGCATTTTATGGGCTAAAAGCTTACTGTTCAGCTATGCACCATTTGCATGTCCGCCTACAAATAGACAACACCACAGTGGTGGCTTATATTAACCATATGGGTGGAATAAAATCGATATCGTGTGACGATCTGGTCAACACAATCTGGCAATGGTGTGTCGACAGACATATTTGGCTATCAGCAACTTACCTACCAGGTAAGCTCAATACAGTGGCAGACACCAGGTCACGAAAATTTAATGACAACACCGAATGGATGTTGAACCATAAAGTGTTTGCTGATATTACAAAGCGGTATGGAACACCTGATATCGATCTCTTTGCATCCCGACTGAATCACCAGTTACCAACATATGTCGCTTGGGAACCAGGCCCTGAGGCAGCAGCGATGGACGCCTTTTGGCTGAATTGGGGACATTTGTTTTTCTATGCCTTTCCCCCCTTCTGCCTCATCAGTCGGGTCCTACGCAAAATACAAATGGACTTAGCTTCAGGTATTTTGATAGTACCCGACTGGCCTACACAGCCATGGTTCCCTGTGGTCCTCGACATGGTCAATTAAAAGTGCTAGGAGCGCTCTGTCAGCTTACCTATGGCAGGCACCAGGACAGCAGTCCATAGGATCTCACCCTCCGATGGCCAAACTAATGAGGGGTATCTTTAACACCAATCCCCCTAGACCAAGGTACACCCAGATCTGGGACGTCAGTGTCGTCCTGGCATTACTAAGGGGTTGGTCACTAGCCAGGTCCCTGTCCCTGGAACAGCTCACTCTAAAAACTGTCATGCTGATGGCCTTGGTGTCAGCCCAAAGGGTCCAGTCTCTATACAAATTAAGACTGGACAATATGGTAACATCATCTGGCAAGATAACCTTCAGAATCTTGGAGCTGGTCAAACAGAGTGGACCAGGAACATCAGGACTGACTATGGAATTCCGGGCGTACCCACCTGACCCCCGTTTATATGTCATGTCTCATCTACTGCTTTACCTTAGGACAACTAAAGCCTTAAGAGGAAGCAAAATGGCATTATGGGTTAGCTTCAAACAGCCTCAGTACAAACCATCTCAAGAAGGCTCAGACAAGTTCTGGGGGCTGCTGGGGTGGATACTGACATTTTTAAATCTCACTCCACCAGGGCAGCAACAACATCGGCGGCCAAAAATATGGAGGTACCAATGGACCATATTCTGGCAACAGCAGGATGGTCTACGGAAAGGACTTTCCAAATATTTTATAACAAGCCGATTGCCAAACATGCAGTGTTTGCAGAAAGAATTTTAAGTTCTGCAAATATGTAATTTAGCCCGAGGGAGTCCTTTCCCATCCATATAACTATCCAATTTATTTTTAAATGATAAAAACGAACCTGCCTCCACCACCTTCACTGGAAGCTCATTCCACACAGCTACCACTCTCTGAGTAAAGAAGTTCCCCCTCATGTTACCCCTAAACTTCAGTCCCTTAATTCTCAAGTCATGTCCCCTTGTTTGTATCTTCCCTACTCTCAGTGGGAAAAGCTTTTCCACGTCAACTCTGTCTATCCCTCTCATCATTTTAAAAACCTCTATCAAGTCCCCCCTTAACCTTCTGCGCTCCAAAGAATAAAGCCCTAACTTGTTCAACCTTTCTCTGTAACTTAGTTGCTGAAACCCAGGCAACATTCTAGTAAATCTCCTCTGTACTCTCTCTATTTTGTTGACATCCTTCCTATAATTAGGCGACCAAAATTGTACACCATACTCCAGAATTGGCCTCACCAATGCCTTGTACAATTTTAACATTACATCCCAACTTCTATACTCAAAATTATTTTCTTTGTTTAAAAAAGTAATAATCGTTATTGTTTTTTAAATTGATTCATGTTTAATTACGATAACATACTTCCTCCCTTGGATGACTTCGGCAGTGAGTGAAGCATGGATTGTTCCACGGCTTGAAATCACAGATCTTTAAAATCTTCACGTAGTCACTCACGTGACTTCGAAGTAAAATAGTAAGATTAAACGAGAACTTACCAGTTTGAAGTTTGATCTTGATTTTATGAGGAGGTACGATGAGGGATTACGTGCCCTCCGCTCCCACCCTAAATTATAAAGGTCAACTGGTATCCTAGTTCTTATCTTACTATGTTTATTTCAATTACTATTTCTGTGATTCCACATCGCTGCTTTGAAGAAATCGCGCATGCGTGCTGGCGGGATCTTCACGTAATCCCTCATCGTAACTCCTCATAAAATAAAGATCAAACTTCAAACTGGTAAGTTCTCGTTTAATCTTACTATTATAGATGGGCTCCTTTCAGGAGACAGCAGCATTCACCCAAAATGTTCATGGGACCAAACTGCTGTACCTGAATGACACATCTGCAACTCATCAACATCAGCCACCATCTACAGTTGTAACCCATGGGCAGGGCTGTGCTGCACTGAGTCGAGATACCAAACAAGTATTCAGACCAGTTGAAGAAGGGTTTCGGCCTGAAACGTTGCCTATTTCCCTCGCTCCATAGATGCTGCCTCACCCACTGAGTTTCTCCAGCAATTTAGTCTATGTTCGATTTTCCAGCATCTGCAGTTCCTTCTTGAACCTGTTTTAGATTAGTTTAGTTTAGAGAAACAGCTCGGAAATCGGCCCTTCAGCCCACGGAGTCCATGCCAACCAGTGATCCTCGCATATTAACACTATCCGACATACACCAGGGACAATTTACATTTATACCAAAACCAATTAACCTATAAACCTGTATGTCTTGGGAGTGTGGGAGGAAACCAAAGATCTCAGAGAAAACCCACGCAGGTCACAGGGAGAACGTACAAACTCCGTACAGACAGCATCTGTAGTCGGGATCTCACCCGGGTCTCTGGCACTGTAAGGCAGCTACTCTACCACTGCACCACTACGCCACCTGCTGGGCTGAAGGACTGTTTGCATGCTGATGATTCTGTGAACTCTTTGGTGTTTGTTGGCTGCTGGCTTGTTACAATAGGAACTGTCATTGGCTATCAGGTGATTAATCACATTTGAGTCCACACAAAGTAGTGAGCAGAATTGGTAATCATTACGCTGGTTGAAAAAAATCAATTTGCAGGCTTTTGTTATAGGTACAAAATGTTGGAGTAACTCAGCGGGATAGGCAGCATCTCTGGACTGAAGGAATGCAGAGATGCTGCCTGCCCCGCTGAGTTACTCCAGCATTATGTGTCTATCTTCAGTGTAAGCAGCATCTACACATCCTTCCTACCTGCTTTTGTTAAGTTGTATGTTTTTCATGAATGAATGAATGAATGAATAAGTTTATTAGCCAAGTATTCACATACAAGGAATTTACCTTGGTGCTCTGCTCGCAAGTGACAACATGACATACAGTGACATACTCCTTTACAAGCTGAGGGCTTCATTGGCACGTCACATTTATTGTCCATCTTGCTCCCATATATTCGTCTTACATTCTACACTAGCTTTCTGCCACAGATTACAGTCCACCGAGTATTTAATTGTGAATAAAAATAAATTGTGGGAAATATTCCCACCACCTTTATTTGGGGCTGCTTAGTTTAGCCTCCCTAGAATCCCACAACACAGAGGGAGGTCATTCCGAATCTGTGCCTTGGCCAACTCTGAAACTGTTGCACATTTCATATATGTGTAGGAAGGAACTGCAGATGCTGGTTTAAACCAAAGATATACATAAAAAGCTGGAGTAACTCAGCGGGTCAGACAGCTTCTCTGGTGAGAAAGAATGCGTGACGTTTTGGGTCAAAGAAGGGTCTCGACCCAAAACGTCACCCATTCCTTCTCTCCAGAGATGCTGCCTGTCCCGCTGAGTTGCTCCAGCATTTTGTGTCCAATTCATATAGTTTAGAGATACAGCACGGAAAAAGGCCCTTCAGCCCACACCGACCAACGATCCCCGCACACTAACACTATCCTACACACTAGGGACAATTTACATTTATACCAAGCTAATTAACCTACAAACCTGTACGTCTGGAGTGTGGGAGGAAACTGGACCTGGAGAAAACCCACGCAGATCACGGGAAGAACGTACAAACTCCATGCAGACAGCAGGTAGTCAGGATTGAACCCGTGTCAGGTGCTGTAAGGCAATAATTCCACCACTGCACCACCGTGATGCCCATTCACCTCTTACATCTCAATAATGTTCATAATAGGAGCAGAATGAGGCTACTCGGCTCATCAAGTCTACTCCGCCATTCAATCATGGCTGATCTATCTCTCCCTCCTAACCCCATTCTCCTGCCTTCTCCCCATAACCCCTGACATCCGTACTAATCAAGAACCTGTCAATCGCAAGTTTAAAAATATCCACTGACTTGGCCTCCACAGCCTTCTGTTGCAATGAATTCCACAGATTCACCACCCTCTGACTAAAGACATTCCTCCTCATCTCCTTTCTAAAGGTACATCCTATTATTCTAATCAATTGGGTTGAGGCGCACAGATACATATTTTGTGCTGTTCCACTTTGGCAACATGATGTTTTGATTAACCATTAGAATTGTGTAATGGCCTTTCAGATTGGTATGTAGTATGGTGATGCGCTATGTGGATAGAACCAGGGTGACAAATGGGTGAAATGGTGGGGAGGGTGGTGTTGTGCTGTTAAAGGGTGAGATTTGCTCCAATTTTATGATATGTACGTGAAACTATTGCTGCAGTTTCTGTACACATTTTTGGATTTTCATTCAAGGACCGGATACTCATTTAAGAGGAAGAATAATTAATCGTATTCCGTAGCAAAGGAAGCTGGATGATCCTGCTCTCATCCCAGGCCAATCGAACCAATTAGATTAGATGGGCGGCCAGGAGATGTGCCAATACTGTGAGATGTGGGAATTTGTCGACACCATTGATGTAGATGATCCCTACAGCTGCAGTAGGTGTTTGAGGCTAGCGGAACTCGAGCTCCGCATTGATGAGCTGGAGACCCAACTTCATACGCTGCGGAACATCAGGGAGGGGGAGTATTACCTGGTTGTTTTGTGCCAGGGGATGGTCACACCGACCAGTTTAACTAATTCAGTAGTTAGTGAGCAAGGAAAGGAAGGTGTGGCCATAAGCGAGGCAGGTAAGGGGAACCAGGAGGAGATACGGCAGGAGCCACAGCCCTTGTCACTGACGAGCATGACCGAGGCTCTTACTCAATGTGAGGACGGGATCAGGGGCTGTGGGAGGGATGAGCAACCTGGCTGCAGCACCGTGGATCAGGGGGCCATTCAAGAGGGGGGAGTTAGAAGAAATGCCGTTGTGATAGGGGATAGTATTATTCGGGGGGTAGATAAGGTTCTCTGCGGCCAGCAGAACATGTCCCGAAGGCTGTGTTGCCTACCCAGTGCTAGGGTTAAGGATATCTCTGCGGTGCTGGAGAGAAATTTGCAGAGGGAGGGGGAGGATCCAGTGGTCGTGGTCCATGTGGGGACCAATGACATAGGAAGGACGAGGAAGGAGGATCTGCTGAAGGAGTTTGAGCAGTTAGGGAATAAATTAAAAAGCAGAACCTCGAGGGTACTGATCTCCGGATTGCTACCTGAGCCACGGGCCAAATCGGCGAGGGTACGTAAAATTAAAAAGCTGAATGCGTGGCTCAAAGACTGGTGTGGGAAAAATGGGTTTGGTTTCTTGGGCCACTGGCACCAGTACTGGGACAGGGGGGATCTGTTCTGTAAGGACGGACTTCACCTGAACGGTGCTGGGACTGGGGTCCTGGCAAATCATATAACTAGGGCAGTAGAGAGGTCTTTAAACTAAGTAGCGGGGGGAGGTATCAAGGGGGGTAATAACGGCAGGGGTAGAGGAAATAGAGCAGGGTATCAGTGGGGAAGCGGAAAATCAAAATGTGACAGGAGGATCCAGAATGTGTGAAGATAAAGCTCTAGATGTAAAAGGGGCAAAAACGGAAAGGAAGGGTAGTAAAAATCATCTGAAAGTGCTTTATATAAATGCACGGAGTATTCGAAATAAGATAAATGAATTAACGGTGCAATTAAGTATATATAGTTATGATATCGTGGCCATTACGGAGACATGGCTGCAAGGGGATCAGGACTGGGAGTTAAATATAGAGGGGTACTCGACAATTAGAAAAGATAGACAAGGAAGAAAGGGAGGAGGGGTGGCCCTTTTAATAAGGGAGGGAATAACGGCAATAGAGAGGAAGGATATTGCGTTGAAGGATCAGGATAGTGAAATAGCTTGGGTACAGATAGAGAATAACAAGGGGAAAAAAACACTAGTGGGTGTAATTTATAGACCTCCAAATAGCTGTGACGATGTTAGTCAGAACATAAATCTGCAAATAGTTGACGCATGTAAAAAGGGAACTGCTGTAATCATGGGGGACTTCAATTTTCATATTAATTGGGCAAACCAAACTGGGCAGGGTAGACTAGAGGAAGAGTTTATAGAATGTATTAGAGACGGGTTCCTAGAACAGTATGTCGCAGAACCGACAAGGGGGGAGGCAATCTTGGATCTGGTCCTGTGTAATGAAGCAGGATTAATTAAAAATGTCATAGTTAGGGACTCGTTGGGAACAAGTGACCACAATATGGTCGAATTCCATATTCAAATAGAAGGGGAGCAGGTTGAAACTCAGGCTAGGGTGCTTAGTCTAAATAAGGGGGATTATGAAGGTATGAGGACTGAGCTGATCAAAGTTGACTGGGATAGCAGACTCAAGAATAAGACGGTACATGAGCAGTGGTGTACGTTTAAGGATCTACTGTATAACCTTCAAGAAAAATTTATTCCTATGAAGAAAAAAAGGGGTAAGGGTAAGAACAGTCAGCCATGGCTCAGTAAAACTATAAAGGATAGTACTCGGCTGAAGGCAAGGGCATATAAGGTAGCCAGAGATAGTGGGAGGACAGAGGATTGGGAAGCATTTAAAGGTCAGCAAAAAATAACTAAGAGATTAATTAAGACGGGGAAAATAGACTATGAAAGGAATTTAGCGAACAACATAAAAACTAATAGTAAGAGTTTTTATAACTATATAAAAAGAAAAAGGGTGGCTAAGGTGAACGTTGGTCCATTGGAGGGTGAGACTGGAGAGTTGTTGGTGGGGAACATGGAAATGGCAAAGGCATTAAACGAGTATTTTGTATCAGTCTTCACCATAGAAGACACAAAAAATATTCCAACGCTGGATAAACAGGGGGCGGTAGGAATGGAGGAGCTAAATACTATTAAGATCACCAAGGAGGTGGTATTAGGGAAATTAATGAGACTGAAGGAGGATAAATCCCCTGGGCCTGATGGATTACATCCAAGGGTCTTGAGGGAGATAGCGGTGGGGATTGTGGATGCATTGGTGATAATTTTCCAAAACTCCCTGGAGGCAGGAACGGTCCCAGTGGATTGGAAAATGGCCAATGTAACACCTATATTTAAAAAAGGAAGTAAACTGAAGGCGGGTAACTATAGACCGGTTAGTCTAACATCGGTGGTGGGTAAAATGTTAGAGACAATTATTAAAGAAACACTAACGGGGCACTTGGATAAACATGACCTCATCGGACAGAGCCAGCATGGTTTTATGAAGGGGAAGTCCTGTTTAACGAATCTGCTCGAATTCTTTGAGGAAGTAACAACCCGGGTGGATAAAGGGGAACCGGTGGATGTGGTATACTTGGACTTCCAAAAGGCTTTTGACAAGGTGCCACATAAGAGACTATTGCTAAAAATAAAAAATTATGGGATTGGGGGTAATATATTAGCATGGGTAGAGGATTGGCTAACAAATAGGAAGCAGAGAGTGGGGATAAATGGTTCATACTCGGGATGGCAACCGGTAACTAGTGGGGTTCCGCAAGGGTCGGTGCTGGGACCCCAGTTGTTCACAATTTATATAAATGATTTGGAGGAGGGAACCAAGTGTAATATATCAAAATTTGCGGACGATACAAAAATGGGAGGAAAAGTAGGGGATGAGGAGGATAGGAAGAGTCTGCAAAAGGATATAGATAAGCTAGGTGAGTGGGCAACAACTTGGCAGATGAAATTTAATACTAATAAATGTGAAGTCATTCACTTTGGGAAAAAAAATGATAGGGCAAGTTATTTTCTAAATGAGGAGGAGCTGCGTTGTAATGCAACGCAAAGGGATCTAGGGGTATTAGTACATGAATCACTAAAAGTTAGTATGCAGGTGCAGCAAGCAATCAGGAAGGCCAATGGAGTTTTGGCCTTTATTGCTAGGGGGATTGAGTATAAAAACACGGAGGTCTTGCTACAGCTGTACACAGTATTAGTGAGACCACATTTGGAATACTGTGTACAGTTCTGGGGTCCATACTTAAGAAAGGATGTACTAGCCCTGGAGGCAGTGCAGCGAAGGTTTACAAGATTAATTCCTGCAATGAGGGGATTGACATATGAGGAAAGGTTAAGTAGGCTGGAACTCTACTCTTTGGAGTTTAGAAGAATGAGAGGCGATCTCATTGAAACATATAAGATCGTGAGGGGCCTTGATCGGGTGGATGCACCGAGGATGTTCCCAATGATCGGGGAAACTAGAACTAGGGGACATAGTCGCAGAATAAGGGGGGGCTCTTTTAAAACTGAGATGAGGAAGAACTTCTTCACCCAGAGGGTGGTTAATTTATGGAATTCACTGCCCCAGGGAGCAGTGGAAGCAGAAACGTTAAATATATTTAAGTCTAAAATAGATGGTTTTTTAGCTGCCAAGGGGATAAGGGGCTACGGGGAGAGGGCAGGGATATGGACCTAGGTATGGTTAGTATAGTAAGACCTGAGTGATCTCCTGGACAAGTGTCGATCGCCTGGATTGGGGTCGGAGAGGAATTTCCCGGATTTTTTTCCCGAATTGGACCTGGGTTTTTATCCGTTTTTTTGCCTACCCCAGGAGATCACGTGGTTCTTGGGGTGGAGAGGGGTGATAGCGGTATAAAGGGGAGGGTAGTGTCTTGTGTTCTCTGTCTTGTGTCTACTGTTTGTAGGTAAGTGTGTCTGTTTAGTGTTCAGCCATGAGCGAATGGCGGTGCGGGCTCGACGGACCTGGTGGTCTACTCTCGCACCTACTTTCTATGTTTCTATGTAAGCCCCCACCCCCACCTCTCCCTGATCTCTTTCCTCTCTGTGCCCCTCACCTTCCTCTGACCCATACCCCTCCCCATTGCTCCCTCTCTCCCCTCTCCCTTATCCCCTCCTTCTCCCCCTTAACCGCCCTTCCTCTCCCTCCCCTTTCCCTTGCCCACTCTCCAATTCCCCCTCTCACCTTGGCCCTTCCTTCATTGCCCATCTACCTCTCACTTCCCCTCTCCTCCATACCTCTTCCCACCCCTACCCTCTCACCCCCACTCCCTTGCCCTCCTTCTCCCTCTCACACCTCTTTTACTTTTCTTTCTCATCTCTCCCACCCTCTCCCCTCCCCATTTCCTCTCTCCCCTTCCCACCTGCCCTCTCTTCCCAACTCCCTCCACCTCCTTCTCCCCCTCAACCCTCCGCACCTATATCCAATGTTCTGAAGGGATTTTGAAGTTAGATTTTCTGTTGTAGGATTCCGATAACTCCTAATATTTGTGCGTGTTTACACTCAATCTCAATATCTTAACCCGTTTGTGTCGCTTTGCCTTGATTGACATGATGTAATACGTTGAAACTTGTTCATTGCTTTCTAGGAGAGGCGGAAGAGACCAAGCTACACATCTGTAAACTTAACCGAGAGGTGAGATGTAACACGTCACCACCTTTAACTCTTCATACTAAGCAGTTGCAAACTGAGATATGTTTCCATGCTTGGCCTTCCCTGGAAAAAAAATCAGAGTGGTTGGAGTATAGACCATCTCCCATAATGCAAAACAAATTTTACAAAGACGTGGGAGGGTCTCAGATGGAGGTTGACATGTGGGCTCCAGTTCTGTTTGTCGGTCAGTGTGGCGTGCCTGGAAGCACAAAGGAAGAGAGCATGACCAGTTTCCAGTTTCCAGTTTCCTCCCACATCTCAAAGACGTGCACACTTGTAGATTAATAGGACCCTATTATGTGTCGGGAATGGATGAGAAAGTGGCAGAACATAGAACTAGTGTGAACGGGTGATCATTAATCAGCGTCGAGACCCTTCTTCAGACTGTGAGTGTAAGGAGTCTGAAGAAGGGTCTCGACCCAAAATGACTTTCTTTCAAAACCTTTTTATTCTTTTTAATCTTTTCAAAAGCAAAAATAAAACAAAAAAAAGATAAACATAACAGTGATATTGATACATAGGGATCAGGATGACATTAATAACAAGTATGATCTAAGTCCAAAATGTCACCTATTCCTTTGCTCCAGATATGCTGCTTGTCCTACCCAGTTATTCCAGCTTTTTGTGTCTTTTAGTTTAGTTTAGTTTAGAGATACAGCGCGGAAACAGGCCCTTTGGCCCACCGGGTGCGTGCCGATTCCCGCACATTAACACTATCCTACATCCACTAGGGACAATTTTTACATTTACCAGGCCAATTAACCTACAAACCTGTACGTCTTTGGAGTGTGGGAGGAAACCGAAGATCTCGGAGAAAACCCAGGTTACGGGGAGAACGTACAAAATCCGTACAGACAGTATCCGTAGTCTGGATCGAGCCCTGGTCTCTGGCGTTGCAAGCGCTGTGAGGCACTGTAAGGCAACAACTCTGCCACCGTGCCACCATAAATGAACTGACTCACTGACTAAATGATGACACTGTCTAAGGCTGTAACCTTATTCCAAACCCGGTTGGATCCTTATTTGTTGGAACCTCAGTGAGGCTCAAACGAAACTTTGTTTCTACAGCCATACAAACAAAAACGATTCTTACTAGACACACAACCAATTTAATTCACACAAACATCCATCACAGTGAACGTCCTCCTCACTGTGATGAAAGGCAAAGTATTTTCTCTCCCCTGCTCTCCATTTTTCTCCCGATGTTGAAGCCCCAGGCGGGCGATGGTAAGTCTCACAACCATTTAAGGCCGCGCCGGGCAATGTACAGCCCCGCTCCAGGTCTAAATGTCACAATGTTGGAGCCCCCGGCGGGCGCTGGAATATCCCACGGCCATTAAAGCCGCGCAGGGCGATGTACGGCCCCGCTCCGGGTCATTCCAACCCCGCGACATGGGCTGGAGAAGTTGTGTTGCGGGAGCTCTGGAAAACGGTCTCCCACCCGGACCCGCGAGCTCCCGATATCACAGTCCACAGAAGCTGCGTTGCTGGAGCCTCCGAGCTCCGTAGTCGAGCCGCAGCAGCGAGCCACCACCGCTCCCCACGCTCTGAGGCCGGCAAACCCCACTATGGTAAGTCCGCAGGCTCCGCGACTGGAGCCCCCAGGTCGTTCCGGCTGGAGGCCGCTCCACGGTGCTAGGCCCCAATGACAACGGAGACCCGACAGGCAAAAGGTCGGGCCTCCCGTGCAGGGAAGAGATTTTAAAAGTTTCCTCCTTCCCCCCCCGCCCCCGCCCCCTACATAAACACAGTTAAAAACAGTGTAAAACAACACAACAACTACATTTAACTAGACAAGAAAAATAAATATAGACAGACAGGCTGTAGGGGGCGCTGCAACAGTGTCGCGCTGCCAACCTTCCTGTGTAGATGTAGCAGAGGAGATATTTCTTCTTTGAGGTTTGTGAATCTTTGGGATTCTCCACAATGGAGTCAAGAATAAATGGGAAACAGCAAGGAAGTGCGGTTGAGGCCAAGGTTAGATCGACCCTCATCTACTTCATTGGTACAAAAGGCTGGATGGTGTAGGAAGGAACTGCAGATGCTGATTTACACCGAAGATAGACACAAAATGGTGGAGTAACTCAGCGGGATAGGCAACATTTCGGAGAGAAGGAATGGGTGACGTTTTGGGTCAAGACCCTTCTTCAGACTGAAAGTCAGGGGAGAGGGAGATACAGAGAAAAGGAGGGTAAGGCATGAAAGCGTGACATACAATGCGATGAAAATCAAGGAAAATGTAGAATGGATCATCGTTAGCTCGGGGAAGGGGACAGCAAAGCAAACAGATAAAATTTAATTAGGGGGATAGTCAGACTGATCGGAGAACAAAGAAGGGGGAGGGATGGAAGACTGAATTCCAATTCAAATTTTTTCAGATAATTTTATATATCCGACTGGAATTTCGAAAAACATAAATTATACATTTCTCTCAATGTCCTCCTCCCGCCTCACACCCTTCCCTTCCTATCCATGACACGTCTTTCCCTCCCTTCCCACTCCCCTCTCCCTCTTCCCCCTTCGCTCCATTCCTCCTGACTTGCTTCCCCTCTTCCTATTCCCCCTACACTTGCTTCCCCTCCCGCTTCACCATTTCCTCACCCTCTTCCTCCCTGTCATAACCCTGCCCCCGCCCCAACATGTAACAGTTTCATCCAAGCGCCTCTCATCTTTTTCTGACCCTTCCCACTCCCCATTTCCCTCCCCTCACCTCTCAAGCCATTCCACCCTCTCACCCCTCTTATCCTCCCCCTCAATCCCCTTCCTCTCCCTCCCCTTGCTTTCCTACTTTCTAATGCCCCATCCCCCCTCTCTACCTCTCATCTGTCCTTTACTTCCACGTACCACTCCCTTCCCCTCACCTTCTGCCTCCTTCTTATCCTATCCCCGTCCATCTCCTTTCCATTGCCCCTCCCTCTCCCTTTGACCCACTCTCACCCCTCCCTTCGCCCATCCCCAGCCCCTTGCTTCCCCTCTACCCCTTCCCCACCTTTCCTCGCCCCCCTCACCTTTGCTGCTCTTCCCCTTCCATCCACACCCACCCCTTGCCCACCCTTCCCATTCCTCCGCCCTCTGCCTACCTCCCTCCTTTTCCTTAGACTTTCCCCCAGCCCCCTAACCCCCTCGGCCCCTAACCCCCTCGCCCCCCCCCCCTTCCCCTCTCCCCCGGTTAGTATTTTAATCTGATTATATTGTACCTTCCAGATGCTGCACCTTTCTCATCAGGTCACTCAGCTGAGTAAGGAATTGCAGGACATGATGCTGCTTCTGAAACCTCTGCTGACCTGCCATAGGTACGACCTTGCCTCCCCTGACCTTGTGCTGCACCCCAGTCCCTCAGCTCTGTACAGCAACAGCAGTGGATTCAGCAGCAGTGTGCGCTCACAGGCTCCCTCCGTGGCCCTGACTTGCCCGGTCTTGTTGAGGCCCAACTTTCCACATCGATGCTCGTGGCCCGATAGTAACCTTGACCCGCCAAGGTCACCAGCACTGAATTTGCAAGGACAGACGGTTCACGCTTCATTGTCTCTCAGCTCCTTGATGGATCCATCGGTTCACAGAGACAGTGACCCGCACCTTCTGAAGCAGCCCATGAAAGCCAACAGCTGCCTGTTACCTCATCAACAAGCCCTGCATGCAGATTTAACGCCTTTTGCTTCTTCACCTCCCAGTACGTTGACAAATTTAGAAGAGGATAATCAACCTGATGAACTCAACATCATGGGACATGACACACTCATGGCAAAACTCTCATTGCAAGCAGATGTTGGTTGCTCACCACATAGAGTGGCTGAACATCTGGGCACAACATTAATGCCGGACCACCACAAGGGAGATACGTGTTCTGTTGAGATGGTCAGGACATCCACTGAAGACTCTGGCAGCGACTCAATTCAGTTCATTGATGATGATGGGACAAATCTATAAATTCCTGGGGCTGAAGAAATGTGGGTATAGTTTGCCAGGTCTGTAACTTTTTATGAAGAATATCACCACTTTTCATTTTGAATTAAAGTTTTGTTCTAAAAATTCAGAAGTGAAAATCAAATGGAAATCTTATTCTTCGATACAATTTGCAAACAAAGGAACAAGAATATGCAACAGGGTAAAATAACAAGTGAAATAGATTTCACTGTCGTGGGAAGGAACAAAGTTAATGTCAAATGTTGAACGGCAAAAAAGCATGAACTCCCTTCAGAGATTTGTTTCTTCACGCGTTCTATTGAAGGAGCCAAAATGTGTATTGTACAGAATACATACTGCTACGCGGTTGGAAGTGGCTGAATGATTATATATAACAAAAAAAGGACTTATTTTTCTACCTTTGTTACTTTAAAAAAAATCTTTATACAGATTACTTTTTCCTTGTTTTTGCATAATGGGATAAGCTTGCAAGTTTTAAAAGATCAAATTAAATACATGTTATGGATACATGTCATTATATATATGTATATTTATGCATGATGCATGTATTCCAGTTCATCATTAGCTGGGAAACTTGGAACTGAAGGTGTATTTTATTAAAGGCGATGCACTCTGGTGAAAACTCAAATCTAGTCCATATCATTCAAACAATGACTTTAGTTCCTGAGTAGGAACAGCAATAAAGAGATGGAAATAGTTGCATGCTTTAGAAATAGAGTCAGTGCTAAAGGAATCAAGGGATAGAAACATAGAAACATAGAAAATAGGTGCAGGAGGAGGCCAATCAGCCTTCAAGCCAGCATTGCCAATCATTGTGACCATGGTTGATCGTCCCCAATCAATAACCCATGCCTGCCTTCTCCCCGTATCCCTTGATTCCACCAGCCTATAGAGCTCTAACTCTCTCTTAGATCCATCCAGTGATTTGGCCTCCACTGCCGTCTGTGGCAGGGAATTCCACAAATTCATAACTCTCTGGGTGAAAAAGTTTTTTCTCACCTCAGTCTTAAATGGCCTCCCCTTTATTCTAAGACTGTGGCCCCTGGTTCTGGACTCGCCCAACATTGGGAACATTTTTCCTGCCTTTTATAATTTTATATCTTTCTATAAGAACCCCCTCATCCTTCTGAACTCCAGTATATACAAGCCTAGTCTTTTCAATCTTTCCTCATATGACAGTCCCGCCATCCCAGGGATCAATCTCGTGAACCTACGCTGCACTGCCTCAATCACAAGGATGTATTTCGTCCAATTAGGAGACCAGAACTGTACACAATACTCCAGATGTGGTCTTACCAGAGCACGATACAACTGCAGAAGAACCTCTTTACTCCTATACTGAATTCCTCTTGTTATGAAGGCCAACATTCAATTAGCTTTCTTCACTGCCTGCATTACTTGCACGCCAACTTTCAGTGACTGGTGTACAAGAACACCCAGGTCTTGCTGTACCTCACCATTACCTAACATAACCCTATTGAGATAATAATCTGCCCCCTTGTTTTTGCCGCCAAAGTAGGTAACCTCACATTTATCTATATTATACTGCATCTGCCACGCATCTGCCCACTCACTCATCCTGTCCAGGTCACCCTGCAACCTCCTAACATGTTGACTTGGACTAATCATTTTACAGCTCATCTACTTTACTTCTTATACTTCACGCATTTATCTATCTATCTATTATAATATAAAACTCTGTGTGGCTGTGCTGTGTGGCCGGATGTGTTTCTGACTTGTGGCTGCCAGCCTTTGATTCGTTGCCACGCCAACGTCAGACGCAGAAACGCCCAGATTTTTTTCCATTTCGGTAGAGATTTCACTTTTCATTCCAAGTATCCACTCCTGATTAAATTTCGTCGTGTTTATGTACACACTTTTAATTAAATCCTCCCCCCCCCCCCAAAAAAATTCCAAAAAAACCCCAGCTCTCATCCATAACATGTTGGTGAACGTTCCATCGTGTGATGTCACAATGCAACGTTCCATCCTGTGATGTCACAATGCCCAATGCTCACAGATGTCCAATCGGAATGGATCCATTTACATATGCCTTTGCACCAGCCCCTGCACCAGCCCCTCCCCCCCACCCCCGCAGCCTGTGTCGAAGCTCGGCATCACGTGTGTGGGAATAGAGAAAGAGGATTGGGGGTGATAGGGAATGGGGAACAGATGGACTGTCCCTACCCCTCCCCCTTCCACTCTCCCTCCCCACTATTTCCCCTCTCTCCCCCCACCCCTCTCCCTCTCCCTGCACACTCTACCCCCTCCCTCCCCTACCCCATCTCCATCCTCCCCCACACCTCTCTCCCCCTCCCCCATCCCTCTCTCCCCCTCCCCATCCCTCACCCCTCTACCTCTCCTCCACCTCCTCCTCCCACCCCCATCCGTCTCCATCCCACCCCCTCCCCTCTCCGCCCACCCCCTTCCCTCTCCCCTCCCCCACCCCCTTCCCTCTCTGCCCCACCCCCTCCCCCCACACCCCTTCCATCCCCCACCCCTTCCCTCTCTCCCCTTCCCCCTCCCCTCTTTCCCCCCCCTATCCACACTATTCCCTCTCTACCCCCTACCCCATCTCCCTCCTCGCCTCCCTCACCCTCTCCCACACACCTCTCTCCTCCCCTCCCCCACACCTCTCTCCTCTCCCTCTCCATCTCCCTCTCCTCACCCCTCTCCCTCTCCTCCCCCTCCTCCCACCACCATCCCTCCCTCCCCCACCCCCTTCCCTCTCTCTCCCGCGCCCTTCCCCTACCCCTCTGTCCCTCTTCCACCATTCCCACTATCCCTCCCTCCCCCACCCCATCTCCCACCTCCCCTCCCTCCCCCATCCCTCACCCCTATCCCCCACACCTCTATCCCCCTCCCTCATCGCTCTCTCCTCACCTCCCCCACCCCTTTCTCCTCCCCCTCTCCATCTTGCTCTCCTCAGCCCTCTCCCTCTCCTTCCGTCCTCCTCCCACCCCATCCCTCTCTCCCCCACCCCCTTCTCCCTCCCCACTCTTCCCCCTCCCTCCACACTGTTCCCCCTCTCTCCCCTACCCCATCTCCCTCCTCCCCTCCCTCCCCCCTCTTCCACACCTCTCTCCCCCTCCCCTCTCTCTTCCCCTTCCCCACCCTTCTCTCCTCCCCCCTCGCCATCTCCCTTTCCAAAGACATTCTTGCCATAGAGGGAGTACAGAGAAGGTTCACCAGACTGATTCCTGGGATGTTAGGACTTTCATATGAAGAAAGATGGATAGACTCGGCTTGTACTCGCTAGAATTTAGAAGATTGAGGGGGGATCTTATAGAAATTTACAAAATTCTTAAGGGGTTGGACAGGCTTGATGCAGGAAGATTGTTCCCGGTGTTGGGGAAGTCCAGAACAAGGGGTCACAGTTTAAGGATAAGGGGGAAACCTTTTAGGACCGAGATGAGAAAAACATTTTTCACACAGAGAGTGGTGAATCTCTGGAATTCTCTGCCACAGAAGGTAGTTGAGGCCAGTTCATTGGCTATATTTAAGAGGGAGTTAGATGTGGCCCTTGTGGCTAAAGGGATCAGGGGGTATGGAGAGAAGGCAGGTACAGGATACTGAGTTGGATGATCAGCCATGATCATATTGAATGGCGGTGCAGGCTCGAAAGGCCGAATGGCCTACTCCTGCACCTAATTTCTATGTTTCCCTCTCCTCACCTCTCTCCCTCGCCTCCCCCTCCTTCTCCCACCCATTCCTCTCTCCCCCACACCCTTCCCTCTCTACCCCCCTTCCCTCTTTCCCCCCGCCCCGTACCCCCTACCCCTCTGTCCCTCATCCACCACTCCTCCTACCCCTCCCTCCCCACTCTGCCACTTCTCTCCCCATACCACACCCCTCTCCATTCCCACCCCTCCCTCTCCCCCTCCCTCCCCTCACTCCCCCCACCACTCCCCCCTAACCCTCTGACCCTCTTCCACCACTCCCCCTACCCCCTACCCATCTGACACTCTTCCACCACTCCCCCTGCCCCTCTCCCCCTCCCTTTCCACTTCCATTCCTCTTCCCCCTCCCCCTCCCACTCTCTCCTCCCACTGCTCTCCCCCACCCTCCACACTCTTCCCCTCCCTCCCCTACCCCAGCTCCCTCCTCCCCTCCCTCCCCTTCCCCACCTTCCTACCTTCCACCCTCCCCCACACCTCTCTCCCCATCCCAATCCTTCTCTCCTCCCGTCCCCCACCCCTCTCTCCTCCCCCTCTCCATCTCCCTCTCCTCACCCCTCTCCCTGCCCACCCCTCCTCCTCTCACCCACATCCCTCTCTCCCACCCCCGTTCTCCCTCCACACTCTTCCCCCTCTCTCCTCCATCCCATCTCATTTCTCCCCTCCCTCCTCCCACCTCCACAACTCTCACCCCCTCCCCTCTATCCTCCCCTCCCTACCCCTCTCTCCTCCTCCCTCTTCATCTCCCTCTCCTCACCCCTCTCTCTCTCTCCTCCCCCTCCTGCTCCCACACCCACCCCTGCCCCTCTCTCCCCCACCCCCCCTTCCCTCTCTCCTCCCCACCTCCCTCCATCTCTCCCCCCGCCCCTACCCCTGTCCCTCTTCCACCACTCTACCCCATCTGCCTCCTTGCCTCCCTCCCTCCCTTCTCTCCCACACCTCTCTCCCCCTCCCCTCTCTCCTCCCCTCCCTACCCCTCTCTCCACCTCCTTCATCTCCCTCTCCTCAGCCCTCTCTCTCTCCTCCCCCTCCTGCTCCAACCCCCACCCCCACCCCCCTCTCCCCCACTACCCTTCCCTCTCTCCTCCCCCACCCCCCTCCATCTCTCTCCCCGCCCACTACCCCTGTCCCTCTTCCACCACTCCCCCACCACTCTACCCCCTCTCCCCTTACCCCACCCCTCTCCCTCCCCCACCCCTCTCTCGCCCCCTCCCTTCCCCCTCGCTCCCCTCTCTCCCTCACACTTTCCCCTACCCCTCTGTCCCTCTTCCACCACTCCCCCTACCCCTCTCCCCCTCCCTGTCTCCCACATCCACCACTCCCCCCTACACCACTCCCGCTCCCTCCCCATTCTTCCACTTCTCTCCCCCTACCCCCAAAAATCAAGAGGGTACAGCACCACTTGAAAAGGAGTATGAAGCAGGCAAAAGGGGACTATAAAAGGAAGCTGGAGAAGAAACTGCAGTACAACAACATCAAAGAGGTGTGGAGAGGAATGAAGACCATCACTGGCTTCAAGGAAAAGAGAAGCCAGCCGTCAGGAGACGTGGACAAGGCCAATGAGTTTAACCTGTTCTATAACAGGTTTGATCTGGTATCCCCTCCCACCTCTACAGGTGCAGCCTCTCCCCCACCATCACCTCCACGAGGCAGCCCCCCCAACACCACAGCTGCAGCACCTCCTATGCCGGCATCTCCTCAACTGTTCTTCACGGCGGACGAGGTGAGAGCTGAGCTGAGGAGGTTGCGCCCTGGTAAAGCAGCTGGCCCTGATGGTGTATGTCCCAGGCTACTAAAAGACTGTGCGGCTCAGCTGGCGGAGCCGCTCCAGACCATTTTCAACCTGAGCCTCCAGTCAGGGAGGGTACCAGGTCTGTGGAAAACATCATGTCTCGTGCCGGTTCCCAAAGCAGGGCGGCCGACCGAGATCAACGACTACAGACCGGTGGCCCTTACATCCCATATCATGAAAACAATGGAGCGGCTACTCATTCGTCTCCTGAGACCACAAGTCCAGCACGCACTCGACCCACTACAGTTTGCATACCAGGAGAACATTGGGGTGGATGACGCAGTCCTCTACATGCTGCACCGGATCTACTCCTTTTTGGACAAACCCGGTGGCTATGTGAGGATTATGTTCTTCGACTTCTCAAGTGCGTTCAACACCATCCAACCCCTGATTCTGAATGACAAGCTTAAGAAGATGGGGGTGGATTCCACATTTATCTCCTGGATATACGACTACCTGACGGGTCGACCACAGTTTGTCAAGCTGGGGGACAGTGTCTCTGGCACAGTGGTGTGCAATGTTGGAGCCCCACAGGGAACGGTTCTGGCCCCGTTCCTCTTCACCCTGTATACAGCAGACTTTAACTATAAGTCTGACACATGCCACGTACAGAAATATTCAGATGATACAGCGATTGTGGCATGTGTAAGGAACGGGCAGGAGGAGGAATACAGGAACTTGACCAGTGCCTTTTGTGCCTGGAGTGAAGAGAACTGTCTCATCCTGAACACAACTAAGACTAAAGAGATGGTGGTTAACTTTGGCAGGTCCAAGCTCCCCCTTCAGCCGGTCAACGCTGCAGGGGCTGACATTGAGGTGGTGCAGACATATAAATACCTTGGAGTACACCTTGATAACAAACTGGACTGGTCTGTCAACTCTGACTCCCTCTACAAAAAAGGCCAGAGCAGACTCTTTTTCCTCAGAAGGCTCAAATCCTTCAATGTGTGTAAGGATATGCTGCACATGTTTTACAACACTGTGGTTGCAAGTGTTATTTTCTACGCTGTTGTCTGCTGGGGCAACAGCATTAGTGCAAAAAACAACAAGAAGCTGGTCAAACTGGTTAAACGAGCTAGCTCAGTGCTGGAGGGGAGAGTAGACTCTGGGATGGATGTGCTTGAGAGGCGTATGAGTTACAAGGTGCAGGCCATCCTGAAAAATCCCGGGCATCCCCTCCATGTAATTCTGGAGAGTGAAAAGAGCACTCGGAACAACAACCGGCTCCTCTCCCTGCCCTGCAGAACGGAGCGGTTCAGGAGATCCTTCACCCCTGCAGCCATTAGATTTTATAATTCGGACCGCTAGGCTGTAGGGGGATGCATTTTGCAATTTTTAATTTTTAATTGTTAATTATTGGTCTTTTTAAGTATTTATTGCTCTCAGGTAGTGTCCACATTGTATTCTATGTATTTTCTGTCTGCGTTCGTTTTGAATCTGTGGGTTTGTTGGTTGGGGGCTTCTGGACATCTGAATTTCCCTGAGGGGATCAATAAAGTATTTATTATTATTATTATTATTATTATTATTATTATTATTATTATTATTATTATTATTATTATTATTATTATTATTATTATTATTATTATTATTATTATTATTACTATTATTATTATTATTATTATTATTATCCCCCACCCCTCCCCATCTCCCTCCCGCACCCCTCTCTCTCCCCCTCCCTTCCCTCTCCCTGCCCACTCTTCCCCCCTCTCTCCGCTCTTCCCCTCCCTCCACACTCTCCCCCCTCTCTCCCCCCTACCCCTCTCCACCTCCCTCCACACTCTTCCCCATCTCCCACCTCCCCTCCATCCTCCCCTCCCACTCTCCTCTCTCCCCCTCCCCCACCCTCTTGCCCCCTCCCCCACCCTCTCTCACCCCCTCCCGCACCCCTCTCTCCTCCCCCCTTTCGCCCCTTTCTCCCCTCTCCCTCTCTCCTCACCCCTCTCCCTCCTCCCCTCCCACGCCAACCCCCACCCCTCTCTCCCCTTCCTCTCCCCCCTACCCATCTCTGCCTCTTCCACCACTCCCCCTAACCCTCTGCCCCTCTTCCGCACTGTTATCTTCCCCCTTCCCTCACCACTATTCCCCCTCTCCCCCTACCTCTCCTCCTACCTCTCTCCCTGTCCAAATCCACTCTCCCCCGCCCCCTACCACTATCCCCCTCCCTCCACACTCTTCCCCCTCTCCCTCCTCCTTCCCCTACCTAATCCCCCTCCTCCATCCTCCTCCCTCTCTCCCATTCCCCCACCCCTCTCTACCCCCTCCCCACCCCTCTCTCATCCCCTCCCCACCCCACTCTCCTCCTCCCTTTCCCTTCTCTCTCCTCACCCCTCTCCCTCCTCCCCTCCCAACCCCTCCCCCAACCTTCTTCACCCCCAACTCCCCCAACCCCCTTCCCCTCTCTCTTGCACCACTCCCCGCTACTCCTCTCCCACCCCCTACCCCTCTCCCCCTCTCCCCTCCCACCTCTCACTCCCCTCTTCTCAACTCTCCCATCTCCCCCCCCCACCCCGCAGCCTGTGTCGAAGCGTGTCATCACGTGTGTGGGAATAAAGAAAGAGGATTGGGAGTGATAGGGAATGGGGAACAGATGGACTGTCCCTACCCCTCCCCCTTCCACTCTCCCTCCCCACTATTCCTCTCTCTCTCCCCCCCACCCCTCTCCCCATCCATCCACACTCTCCGCCTCCCTCCCCTACCCCACCTTCCTCCTCCCGCCCTCCCCCACACCTCTCTCCCCCTCCCCATCCCAATCTCCTCACCCCTCTCCCCCTCCTCCTCCTACTCCCACCCCTCTCTCCCCCGCCCCCCTCCCCCCACCCCCTTCCCACCCCACTCCTTTCCCTCTCACCCCCTTCCCCCTCCCCATTCTTCCCCCTCCCCCACCTCCAATCCATCCCCCACCTCCAATCCATCCCCCACCCCCTTCTCTCTCTCCACACCCCCTTCCCCCTCCCCACTCTTCCCCTCCCATCCACACTCTTCCCCCTCTACCCTCTACCCCATCTCCCTCCTCTCCTCCCTCCCCTCTCCCCCACACCTCTCTCCCCCTCCCCTCTCTCCTCCCCCTCTCCCTCTCCATCTCCCTCTCCTCACCCCTCTCCCTCTCCACCCCTCCTCCTCCCACCCCCATCCCTCTATTCCCACCCCCCTTCCCTCTCTCCCACCCCCTTCCCTCTCTCCCCCACCCCCCTTCCCTCCCCCTACCCCGCTCTCCTCTCCCTCCCAAATCTCTCCCGTTTCCTCCTCCCCCTCTCCCCTCCCTCCCCTCTTCTCACCCTCCCCTCTCCCCACCCCGTCTCCCTCTCCCCCCTTTCTTCACCTGTGTGTTTGGGGGGTGGTTAGTGTGAGTGTGATGCCACTGCCCCAGCCCCCCCCCCCCCGCAAACGCGCGTTGGGGAAACAGACCCAACGGGTCTGCACTTGGTCTAGTATACAATATTTTTCATTCCTTACGCATCTCACCTTTCACATCAATCCCTATTACACTTGTCCATAATCTCCTATCCCTTTGTGAGCTTTCTTTCCCATTAATTCTGGGGTCATTAACTATCCCTTTACTCCTTTTCCCTTTAACTCCATCCTTGACTATCCCATTTGACCCCCCCCCCCCCTTATTTAGTTTAAAACCACCTGTGTAGCAGTGGCAAACCTGCCTGCCAGAATGCTGGTCCACCACCTGTTAAGGTGAAATCAGAATATTCATCCGGCTTCTAAGTGGGTGAACATGTTCACAAGAGGTACAACACCCGGGGACATCTGCATTCCATGTTTCCCTCCCTTTCTCACCGTCTCCCACCTTCTCTCTTCCAGTACCTTAGGTGTAACAATCTTACTGTAGGACTCGTCGAGGAACGACTCAGTTTCTCGGACGAACCTGAGGTCATCCACTTGTTTCTCCAGTTCCCCAACACGGTCCTTCAGGAGCTGTACCTGGATGCACTTCTCACATTTGTAGCAGCCAGAGGCACCAGCAGTGTCCTTGACCTCCCACATACTGCAAGCATCACACTGAATCAGGTTGTTTGACATCTCCTCCTTTCATCTCTCCCTCTCCAGCGTTTGGTGTGGCGTCCTCCCTCAGCCTCCTCGCCGAAGACTCACACTTTCCTCACAAGGCCGCTCCCTCACTGCCGCTCCCTTAGAGCAGCCTTGCTTATATTGACTGATAAATTGCCTAATCTACCAATTAACAAACCAAATTCCTCAGTTTTAAACTGTTTTTCCGCTGCGACTTTCTCACCATTCCCACGGGCTTCAGCCAATCAGCTTTTCTTCCTGCTTCTCTTTGTTGCTCAAGAAGGAACTGCAGATGCTGAAGAATTTAAGGTTGACAAA
Organism: Amblyraja radiata; assembly: GCF_010909765.2. Lineage (NCBI taxonomy): Eukaryota > Metazoa > Chordata > Chondrichthyes > Rajiformes > Rajidae > Amblyraja > Amblyraja radiata. The sequence goes on from NC_045962.1 coordinate 1,727,217, forward strand.
ATTGCTGGAGAAACTCAGTGGGTGCGGCAGCATCTATGGAGCGAAGGAAAGAGCTTTGTTGCTGCTTGTCCAAGATCCACGTATCTCTGCTCTAACTCTGGCTACATTTTGGTGCTCTTTTTAAATGGTTTTCCCCCACTGACTCACCTTTCCCACGGGCTTCAGGCAATCAGCTCTTCTCCCTGCTTCTCTTTGTTGCTGCTTGTCCAAGATCCACGTAAGCTCTGGGATATGGGGAAAAAACAGGAAGAAGGTACTGATTTTAGATGATCAGCCATGAACCGAAGAGACGAATGGTCTGCTTCTGCACCTGTTTTTCTATATTTCTAAAGAGAAAAGTTATGGCTATTCATTTTGAGAGTTCTCGGTATTGCGACTGACAAATCCACAAATAGGATAAGGTTAACATGTCACTTGTCAGTTCAAGAGCCGTCTTCTAATGTTCTCATAGGACATTGCTGGTACTGCATTAAATCAACAATGATAAAACAAAAAATAACGAAGGATAGCCTTTTCAGAGGAAAAAATCTCCTATCTGAGGAACCAACAGATCTGAGGCGACTATTAATGCATCTGTTCAGAAGGTGCGGCATATTTCATTGAAAATTATGCTATACATGGGTGAGGCCAAGCACAGGCTCGGCGATCGCTTCGCCCAACACCTCCGCTCAGTTTGCTTTAACCAACCTGATCTCCCGGTGGCTCAGCACTCCAACTCCCCTTCCCATTCCAAACCCGACTATTCTGTCCTGGGCTTCCTCCATGGCCAGCATGAGTCCCACAGCAAATTGGAGGAACAGCACCTCATATTTCACTTGGGTAGTTTACACCCTAGCGGTATGAACATTGACTTCGCCAATTTCAGGTAGTCCTTGCTTTCTCCTCCCTTCCCCTCCCCTCCCCAGCTCTCCCACAGCCACTTCCTTTCATTTTCCTGCCCCCCCCGACATCAGTCTGAAGAAGGGTCTCGACCCGAAACGTCGCCTATTCCTTCGCTCCATAGACGCTGCCTCACCTGCTGAGTTTCTCCAGCTTTTTTGTCTACAAATATTCATGGGAACAATTCCTAGCTTTATCTTCTGAGTTCATCACTTGTGGTGTCAACAAATGAATCCAGTCACACCAGCTGAGAGTTGTAAGCCGCATCACTTGCAGCACAAGATGTACACAAAAACCTGGAGTAACTCAGCGGGTCAGACAGCATCTCCGGAGAAAAGGATTAGGTGACATTTGGGTTGAGACCCTTCTTCAGAGGAAGGGTCTCGGCTCAAAACATCACCTGCATCTATCCATGGCCTCCATAGATGCTGTCTGACCTGCTGAGTTGCTCCAGCTTTTTGTGTGTAACTTCAGTTTAAGCCAGCGTCTGCAGTTCCTTCATATACTATACTGTACCTGCAGTAACCTGGTGCTGCAGAGAGTGCAGCCATCTCACAGCTCCAGTGATTTGGGTTAGATTCTAATCTCCAGCACCTCTTTATGGAGTTTGTACTCTCTCTCCGTGACTGTGGACATTTCACCGCGTTAACTCAGTTTCCCTTCAAATTAGTTTTATTGGCTACTGTAAAATGTAACTGACCTGACATCTATTACAAACCCACTGACTCCCACAACTATCTCGACTACACTACTTCCTGCAAAGACTCTATCCCCTACTCCCAATTCCTCTGCCTACGCCGCATATGCACCCAGGATGAGGTGTCCCATACCAGAACCACCAAGATGTCCTCATTCTTTGGGAAACGGGGTTTCCCCTCTCACATCACATCACTCATGTCTCCTCGGTACCCAGCAGCTCCACCCTTGCTCCCACTCCCCCTAGTCGCAACAGAGACAGAGTCCTCCTAGTCCTGACCTTTCACCACATCAGCCATTGCATTCAACATATAATCCTCTGACATTGTCGCCTCCTCCAACGGGATCCCACCACTAGCCACATTTTCCCATCACCACCCCTTTCCACCTTCCGCAGAGACTGTTCCCTCCGCAACTCCATGGTTATCCCTTCCCACCCAAACCACCCCCTCGCCACGTCCCTTCCCCTGCAACCAGGGCCGGCCTTAGGAGGTGCGGTGCTCAATTGGGAACAATTTTCATAGAAATATAAATATATAATTATAAACGAGTCATATTCAGGCACGTGCCGTGAGTAATTACTCAGGGTAGGCAGTCAGTCAGCTTTTAAAAAATCTTAAACCGCGCATGCGCAGATTGTTCTCCTCTCCGTTTTGACCAAGTGTTAATGACGCCGCGTTCCTTTGAATAGAATTTACAGGAGTCCCGTGAATTTTATTCAAAGGAACGCGGTGTCATTAGTACTTGGTCAAAACACAATTACATTTACTGAGGAATTGGATCGATGCATTGATGACAGATTGTATAACGATGTGTTAACTACTGGCTGTTAACAAGTGCTAACAGTGGTAGTTAACAAATTGTTTTGCCTGATGGCCGGTACAGCGGTTTTTATCCATGTTCGTTTAAAAGAAATCCGTATTTAACAAGGCAAATGTTTTTTTTTATAATCAGTATTTACAACACAAATTCGTATTTCCGTATGAAATATATGGAAAATTAGCGCAGGGCCCCCTTAGGCGCGGGGCCCAATTGGGAACAACTGGTCCAATCGGCTTAAGGCCGGCCATGCGTGATTGAACTTATCATTGGAGGAGTTGACTCATGCCCTGCATCAGCTCAGGAGGGGCAGGTCCCCTGATCTGGATGGGCTGATAGTAGAGTTTATTAGAGCCTTCTGGGATATCCTGGGGGGTGATTACATGAAGGTTCTGGGGGAGAACCTGGCGACCGGGGAGATGCCTCTCTCGTGGCATAGGGCAGTTGTTGTCCTGCTGCCCAAGAAGGGCGAACTCCACCTGTTGAAGAACTGGCACCCAGTCTCTCTCCTTTGAACTGACTACAAAGTTTTTGCATGGGCAATAGCAAATTGCCTGGGCTCCGTGCTGTCCCAACTGATTCACCCTGACCAGTCCTATACGGTCCCTGGCTGGTCTATTCAGGATAACATCGTGAATAGACCAGCCAGTTTGTTTAGGGACCAGATTCATCTATCTCAGGATACTGGTCATTCAGCTGCTTTTCTGTCTCTTGATCAGGAGAAGGATTTTGACAGGGTAGAGCATGACTACCTCTTCGGGACGCTGCAAGCGTTCAGATTTGGACCGCATTTTGTAGCCCAGGTCCGGCTTTTGTACGCTGCAGTGGAGTGTCTTGTGAAGGTTAATGGTGTGTTGTTGGCTCCCATTCATTTTGGGAGGGGGGTTCATCAGGGGTCTCCCATGTCTGGTCAGTTCTACTCGGTCTGTGTGGAGCCGTTCCTGTATCTTCTTCGGAGACGGTTGACAGGCATGGCTCTACCAGGACCGTGGAGGTGATTCTTTCAGCTAATGCCGATGATGTACTCCTTACGTTCACTGACCCTGGTGACCTGAGAAGGATGTGTGATTGCCAGAAGGTTTTCTCAGCTGCAACATCTGCCAGGATTAACTGGAGTAAATGTTCTGGACGTGGGTCAGTGGCAGGTGGACTCCCTGCCGGAGGAGATGGCATTGTATGCGTGGAGCACCATGTACCTCCTCTATCTGGGGGTTTACCTGAGTCCTGCTGAGGATGCTTGGCCAGCGAACTGGCTGGAGCTGGAGACAAAAGTCGTCGCCCGGCTGGGGCGCTGGTCAAGCCTGCTTAGAGTTCTTTCTTTCCAGGGTAGGTTGCTGGTCATAAATCAGCTGGTGGCCTCCATGTTATGGTACCAACTGGCTACTCTTGTCCCGCCCTCTATCTTTGCAACTGCATTACAGAAGAAGCTGGTGGATTTCTTCTGGGGAGATAGGAAGCACTGGGTTTCCGCAGTGGTCCTGAGTCTCCCATTAGAGGAGGGCGGCCAGTCCTTGGTATGTGTGCTTACCCAGGTGGCGGCTCTCCATCTCAGGACTCTGTATATGTATACAGAGAACCCCCCCAGATGGCACGCTCTGGCCACGTATTTTTTCCGTTGGGGTCGTTGCCTATGGGGAGTTTCGCGGCTCCCAGTGGCGGGCATCAGTCGACCCACCTTACTCGGTTTGCCTAGTTTCTATCGTGATGTGCTAAGAGTGTGGAATTTAGTTTTTTTCAGCCAGCGTGTCACTCCACAGGGGGAGGTGGGTGTTGTGGTTGTGGGAGTGGATGGACCTCACCCTGTCATGGTGTCGAGGAGAGGTGCGTGCTTAGAGTGGTTCTGACTGAGCTTACCCCCACTCCGTCAGTCTTGCTCATCGGGCCGATGCTCTGGGATATTTCTCGGGAGCCGGCTCCACACAACTTGAGCCGCCTATCCGAGATGCCCAGTGTGCCGTTTCGTGATGCGAAGAGATGCATACTGTACAGAATGCTGCTGCACATTCTGCACCTCCTTGCCTTCGTCTTCCATCCCAACACGCCTTGGCGGTCCGTGTCACCACCTGAAGGCGGGGGCGGTCCTTAGTGGAGGTCTCTCTACAATGGCGTCGTCCCCCTTTTCATTGGGGACCTGGGGTGGAGAGTGTTGCACAGAGCGGTAGCATGTAATAAACTTTTAAGTCTGTTCACGGGCTCGCCGGCCGCCTGTATTTTCTGCGGCGAGGAAGAGACAATGTTCCACGCGTATGTGGAGTGTGAGAGGTTACTGCCCCTGAACCAATATCGGAAGGGGTTCTTCCTCAAGTTCTGGTTGCAAAAGGAAAAAAGAGAGAAAGAGCGATTCCAGCCTCTTAAACCCAAGCACCCTTCAAGTCAAAGTCAAAGTCAATTTTATTCTTCACATGCACCCGAAGGTGCAGTGAAATGAATTTGCCAACAGCGATACACTTAAAAAGAACACACAATCTATATAATTACAAGTCTCATCTGTGACCACTTCCAGTTTGCACTGTTCTTTGATTTTAAAAACAACGCTACCACATATGGCTGCGATTTTTTGGCCATCTTACTCAGAGTCCTCATCCGCTGCAAAGGCCCAGAGGATTTTTCCCATTGATGAAAAATAAAAGACTTATTAGTGTTTAAAAAATCTTGAGATTCTCTCCTGTCAATCACCGCCATGAAGGCCATGCCCCTTCCATGGGAGGGGGAGGAATTTTAAAACCTGGATGTGTGGGCGTGGCTCAGTCTGTCTGCAAGATGGCGAGGGAGAGGTCACAACTCACTGTCTGAGCTGGAAACCTACAGAACACTGTGAGTATGCAATGTACTTGAATAAATGATTTGTGAGCCCTTAATGAAAATGAAATGAGCTGTTTGGTCTGCCCTGTGCTTGAAACTGCAATGGCAATGGGAATGAAGTGAAAATGCAATGAGCTGTTTGGCTTGAGCCTGTCATGTGCTTGAAACTGCAAAGGCAATGTGAATGAAGGTAAAATGCAATGAGCAGTTTGAGCCTGCCCTGTGCTTGAAAATGCAATGGCAATGGAAATGATGTGGCAATGCAATCAGCTGTTTGGCTTGAGCCTGCCCTGTGCTTGAAAGTGCAATGGCAAAGGAAATTAAGTGAAAATGCAATCAGCTGTTTGGCTTGGCCTGCCCTGTGCTTGACACTGCAATGGCAATGGAAGTGAAATGTAAATGCAATGAGCTATTCGGCCTGCATTGTGCTTGAAACTGCAATGCAGTTGGAAATGAAATTAAATGAGTTGTTTGGGCTTCCTGAAACCACTAATTTCGGCCCACAAGGCCCTATTAGCTGAGAAACCAGTCCCTTTTCCCCAAAATGCCCGTATTAGCCCAGGAGGAGCATTTTGGCCCAAAAGGTCTGTGCCAGGCCTGGAAAAGTCGAGAACAATGTGCCTTTCACTGAGATTTCACTCAGATTATTTTTAAAGGAGCCCCTTCGGCCCATCAGGCCTGTACTAGCCCAGTAGTCCATTCGGCCCATTAGTAAGTATTCCCCCTGCAAGTATTAAACCGCACCCCAGTATTTTTCTCCTTCCCTTCATTTGCTTCCTGTGAGATCCAGGCCAGGATAGATTTCTCCCCCTTCTCTCTCACAGCGTCTCACACCTGTCTTGGGCAGATTTTTTGGCAGTTTCTGAGCTACCAGCCCACCTGGCCTGAGTGACTGAGCTGCCACCCCACCAGGCCTGAGTGATCGAGCTGCCAGCCCACCAGGCCTGAGTGACTGAGCTGCTAGCCCACCAGGCCTGAGTGACTGAGCTGCCAGCCCACCAGGCCTGAGTGACTGAGCTGCCAGCCCACCAGGCCTGAGTGACTGAGCTGCTAGCCCACCTGGCCTGAGTGACTGAGCTGCCACCCCACCAGGCCTGAGTGATCGAGCTGCCAGCCCACCAGGCCTGAGTGACTGAGCTGCCAGCCCAAGAATCCATTCGGCCAATAATGTCCATACTAGCCCTCTGGAATCAAGTCCCATCGGCCCATAATACCCATACTAGCGCTCCTGAAAGACATACCCTCCCACTGGCCAGCAATATTGGAATTGATGGAGAGGTGGAATATTGCATTTGGGGACCAGCCTTCCCATGTGAACATGGAACCCAACAGGTCCCACTTAGTCCAGTACATAATAGAATTTAACACAAACATCCACCACAGGATTTTTCACTGTGGTGGAAGGCAACAAAGTTCAATCAGTCCTCCTCCATTGTTTATCCGTGGTTGGGGCCATGAACCCTCCGTAGTCACCGCTACGGACGGCCAGATGTACAGGCCGTCTCTTCGGGATGATCAGAACTCCAACGTCGAGACGGTTGAACACACTCGCGCCGTGGAGGTCCTGAATCGGCACTTTCCTAACGGAGACCGCGGCTTCAGGATGTTACAGGCCGCAGGCCGGTGGATGGAGCTCTTCTCTGGCGATCCCCGGCAAGGGACCCCAGGCTCCGGATGGTAAGTCCATGTCCCGCCCACGGCTAGAAGCTCCACAGACCACAGTACCATGAAGTCATCAGGCCAGCGATCGGAGCACTCCTCACTGGTGACCTCGGCAAGGTTTTGCCCATTACGCAACGGAAAAGTCCACGGTTCACCTTCCGCTGATGCTCCGGGCCTGACTCCGGGAAATGACGCTCCAAACCATGCTGTTAGACCGTGAGGGAGGAGACATGGAAAAAAGAAGTCTCTCCTTCGAGGTGGCGGCCAAAAGCAATTTCCTCCTTCTCTCCCCCCCCCCCCCCCCATCCCACCCCCACCCGCCAACACCCACCCCACACACAAGACACACCAAGAGACACCTAAACTAACATTTAGACACAACAAAAATACAAAATAATTGAAATAACGAACACGTTGCTGGCAGGGCAGCCGGTTAGCATCAACACCAATGATAGATCAATACTTACAAAATTAATCATCCAGATCTTGAAATGTAAAATAAGAATATATTTAATCTGCTATCTATATAATTAAAAGCCTCATCCTGACCACTTCCTGTTTGCACTGTATATTGAATTTAGAAAAAACGCTACCACTTACGGCTGTGATTTATGGCCATCTTACTCAGTCTCCCTCCGCTCATCAGGTGCCAAGGATTTTTCCCATTGATGAAAAATAAAAGAGTTATTAGTATTTCTAAAATGTTGCGATTCTCTCTCCTGTCAATCACCACCATGAAGGCCATGCCCCTTCCGGGGGGTGGGGGGGGGGGGGGGAGCTATAAAACCCAGAAGTCTGGATATAGCTCTGTCACTGCAAGATGGCGAGGAAGAGGTCACAACTCTCAGTCTGAGCTGTGAATCTACAGAACACTTAGTGTCTACGGACCTGTGAGTGGCTTTAAAATGTGGCTTAAACATGTGGCTTAACAATGTGGCTTAACAATGTGGCTTAAAAATATTGCTTAAAAATGTGGCTTAAAAATAGACAATAGGTGTAGGAATAGGCCATTCGGCTCTTCAAGCCAGCACTGCCATTCAATGTGATCATGGCTGTTGATCCCCAATCAGTACCCCATTCCTGCATTCTCCCCATATCCCCTGACTCCGCTATTTTAAGCCCTATCTAGCTCTCTCTTGAAAGCATCCAGAGAACCTATCTCCACCGCCCTCTGAGGCAGAGAATTCCACAGACTCACCACTCTGTGAGAAAAAGTGTTTCCTCCTCTCCGTTCTAAATGGCTTATTCCTTATTCTTAAACTGTGGCCCCTGGTTCTGGACTCCCCAACATCGGGAACATGTTTCCTGCCGGCAGCGTGTCCAAACCCTTAACAATGTTACATTGATGACTGCATTGGGGCCACCTCCTGCACCCACACACAACTGACTGACTTCATCCACTTAACCATCAACTTCCATCCGGCACTCCAATACACCTGGACCATTTCCGACACTTCCCTACCATTCCTTGACCTCACCATCTCCATCGCAGGGGACAGACTCCTGACCGACATACACTACAAACCAACTGACTCACATGGCCATCTGGACTACACGTCTTCCCACCCTGCCCCCTGTAAATACTCCATCCCCTACTCCCAATTCCTCCGCCTACGCAGCATCTGTTCCCAGGATGAGACGTTCCACACCAGGGCATCGGAAATGTCATCGTTCTTCAGGGAACGGGGATTCCCCTCCGCCACCATAGATGAGGCTCGCACCAGGGTCTCATCCATACCCCGCAACACTGCTCTCTCTCCCCATCCCCGCACTCGCAACAAGGGCAGAGTCCCCCTAGTCCTCACCTTTCACCCCACCAGCCGGCAAATACAACACATAATCCTCCGCCATTTCCGCCACCTCCAACGTGACCCCACCACTCGCCACATCTTCCCATCTCCCCCTATGTCTGCCTTCCGCAAAGACCGCGCCCTCCGCAACTCCTTTGTCAATTCTTCCCTTCCCTCCCGCACCACCCCCTCCCCGGGCACTTTCCGTTGCAACCGCAAGAAACGCAACACCTGTCCCTTCACCTCCCCCCTCGACTCCATTCAAGGACCCAAGCAGTCGTTCCAGGTGCGACAAAGGTTCACCTGTATCTCCTTCAACCTCATCTACTGCATCCGCTGCTCTAGATGTCAGCTGATTTACATCTGGGAGACTAAGCGGAGGTTGGGCGATCGTTTTGCCGAACACCTCCGCTCAGTCCGCAATAACCTACCTGAACTCCCGGGGGCTCAGCACTTCAACTCCCCCTCCCATTCCCAATCCGACCTCTCTGTCCTGGGTCTCCTCCATTGCCAGAGTGAGCAACACCGGAAATTGGAGGAACAGCACCTCATATTCCACCTGGGTTGCTTGCGTCCGGATGGCATGAACGTTGAATTCTCCCAATTTTGCTAGCCCTTGCTGTCTCCTCCCCTTCCTTTGCCCTCGAGCTGTCTCCTCCCTCGGGCTCCTCCTCCTCCCTTTTTCCTTCCTTCTCCCCCCCCCACCCCCCATCAGTCTGAAGAAGGGTTTCGGCCCGAAACGTCGCCTATTTCCTTCGCTCCATAGATGCTGCTGCACCCGCTGAGTTTCTCCAGCATTTTTGTGTACCTTAACAATCTTATATGTTTCAATGAGATCCACTCTCATCCTTCTAAACTCCAGAGTGTACAAGCCCAGCTGTTCCATTCTCTCAGCATATGACAGTCCCGCCATCCCGGGAATTAAACTTGTAAACCTATGCTGCACCCCCTCAATAGTACGAATGTTCTTCCTCAAATTAGGGGATGAAAACTGCACACAATACTCCAGCTGTGGTCTCACTAGGGGTCTGTACAACTGCAGAAGGACCTCTTTGCTCCTATATTTGATTCCTCTTGTTATAAAGGCCAACATGCCATTCGCTTTCTTCACTGCCTGCTCTACCTGCATGCTTACTTTCATAGACTGATGTACAAGGACCCGCAGATCCCGTTGTACTTCCCCTTTTCTCAACTTGACGCCATTCAGATAGTAATCTGCCTTCCTGTTTTTGCTACCAAAGTGTTTAACCTCACATTTATCCTCACATATAACCTCACATTTATCCGGAAATGTGGCTCTGGAAATGCGGCTCTGGAAACACGGCAGTGGAAACGCGGCTCTGGAAACACGTCTTTTAGGAAGTGGCTCTTTTAGGATGTGGCTCTTTCGAATGTGGCTCTTTCGAATGTGGCTCTTTCAAATGTGCCCTTTGAGGATGAGCCTTTGAGGATGAGCCTTTGAGGATGAGCCTTTGAGGATGAGCCTTTGAGGATGTGCCTTTGAGGATGTGCCTTTGAGGATGTGCCTTTGAGGATGTGCCTTTGAGGATGTGCCTTTTAGGATGTAGCTTTTTTGGATGTAGCTTTTTTGGATGTGGCTTTTTTGACGTGACTTTTTTGACGGGCATTTTCAATGTGCCTTTTTTTCAATGCGTCTTTTTTTGAATGCGTCTTTTTTTGAATGCGCCTTTTTTTGAATGTGGCCTTTTTTTGAATGCGGCCTTTTTTTGAATGCGGCCTTTTTTTGAATGCGGCCTTTTTTCAATGTGCCTTTTTTTGAATGTGGCCTTTTTTTTAATGCGCCATTTTTTTGAATGCGGCCTTTTTTGAATGCGCACTTTTTTGAATGTGCCTGCTTTGAATGTGCCTGCTTTGAATTTGCCTGCTTTGAATCTGCCTGCTTCGAATTTGCCTGCTTTGAGAATGCGGCTTTGAGTTGCGGCTTTGAGTTGTGGGTTTGGGTTGCGGCTTTGGGTATGCGGCTTTGAGTTGCGGCTTTGAGTTGCGGCTTTAAGTTGCGGCTTTGAGTTGTGGCTAAATAAATGCTTTATTATATCAGTCTGTGTTTACTGCAAAAGTCCCGCTCACTCCGTGACGTAGTGGACAACGCTTAATTTTCGGTGAGTGCAGAGGTCGTGCTGAATGCTGAAATGTTGCTGACTGCGGAAGGCCCAGAGTGGAGACGCCACGCTGAGCCGTTTGAGTTTTCAAACAAGTTTACTGCCATATATATGGTGTGTGGTGTGTGTAAGTGTGATTACGGTGTGTGTGTGTGTCTGTGTGTGTATGCATGTGTGAGTGTATGTGTGTACACTCTGCTTGAAATGCTGTGACATTGGATTTGCTGGCCTGCACTATGCTTGGAGTGCTGTGAGGTTGGACTTGCTGCCTGCACTCTGCTTGCTGTGAGGGTGGACTTGCTGCCTGCACTCAGCTTGAAGTGCTGTTAGATTGGATTTGCAGGCCTGCACTGAATGATTACTTTTGAGGTAAATTCTCTGATTTTCTTTGTTAAAATTTGACCGCTTAATCTCTCTATATTAATATTGTCTTTTTTTAATCAACAGCAAAGAGTCATCAGGCAGTGATCAGCAGAACACAACAAGAGACACAACAAAAGGAACTTAATAAATCTCATCTTTAACATTTAAATTGGTGTTATATTTTAAGAGTCATTCACATTTTAAACTTTAATAAAACCTTTTTCCACTTGCCATGCCTGTGTGTTCTTCATCACAATGGGAACCTAACAGGCAGGAATGGCTGCACTCTGGTGAAGGGAAGAAGGGTGACTGAGTGAACTGCCACCACACCAGCCATGAGTGACGGGGCTGCCAGTCCACCAGCCATGACTTGGTGAACTGCCAGCCCACCAGCCATGACTCACTGAACTGCAAGTTCAAGAATCCATTAAGTTCACAATGTCCATACTAGCCCTCTGGAAACCAGTCCCTTCAGCACACAACACCCATACTAGCGCTCCAGAGATCCACATAAGGATAGACTTTCCTCCTTCATCACTGTGATCTGCAAGAAAATATGAAAATGTCTAAAATTGATTGTCCACATTCTCCTCCTTCTCTCTCACAGAGTCTGTCACCTGTTTGCGGCAGAATGTCTGGCAGTTTCGCAGCTGCCAACTCGCCAGGCCTGAGTTAATGGGCTGCCAGCCTGCCATGCCTGTGTGACTGAGCTGCCTGGCCTGAGTGACAGAGCTGCCAGGCCTGAGTGGCTGAGCTGCCTGACCTCAGCGACTGAGCTGCCAGGCCTGAGTTACTGAGCTGCCAGGCCTGAGTGACTGAGCTGCCTGGCCTGAGTGGCTGAGCTGCCTGGCCTCAGTGACTGAGCTGCCAGGCCTCAGTGACTGAGCTAACAGCCCAAGAATCCATTCGGCCCACTATGTCCATACTAGCCCTCTGGAAACCAGTCCCTTCGACCCACAACACCCATGCTAGCGCTCCAGAAAGCTCCCCCACTCCCCCCCCCACTGGCCAGCAATATTAGAATAGGTGGAGAGGTGGAATATTGCGTTGGGGGACGTGTGAAGCTGGGACCCAATGGGTCCCACTTAGTCTAGTAATTTTTAGAGGTACAGTTTGAGTTTTTATATCCTTGCATTTTTTAAGCAGCAAGATCTTAATTCAATTTCACCGGGTTGTTACTTTTCCATTGGCGAATGGTATGTTAAGGAAACTTTGGCAAAGGGTATAAAGGTAAACAATTTAATAAGTAAATACTAATCATGGTTAGAACCGGACTCCTTTATGCAATACTATGATTGCTTTGTTATATAACCTCACAAAAGCGGAGTTCTCAAGTATCCATTAATATATTTGGTTATCAAAAATAAATAAAAATAACGTTGTGGTCATATGATGGGCACAGGGAAGCTACTTACAGCTTCCAGTAAATATGGGAAATATTAAGCTTGATGTGTGGATTTACACATTCCTCGTCAGGAATAGGCTTCTGAATTATAGTGCCATTTATCTAGAACTTTGCAACAGTTTCTATATAAAATGTTGGGCAGCACCAGAGACCCAGTTGGATCCTGACATTGGGCGCTATCCATGTGGAGTTTGCTTGTCCTTCCTGTGACCACGTGGGTTTCCATTTCAAACTGGTGCTCAAGTTTCCCACCACATCACAAAGACGTGGGGGGTTTGCAGGTTAATTGGCCCTCTGTAAATTGCCCCTGATGGATAAGGAAATGAGATAACCTAGAACTAGTGTGCATGGTCAGTGTAGGTTCAAAGGTTCTTTATTTGTCACTAACACCAATTGGTGAAGTGAAATGCGGATTGCCATTGCAGCACATTAAAAATAATACAACGTAAAAATAATAAAGACATATAAACATAAAAACATCCCCTCACAATGGTTCCCATTATGAGGGAAGGAGCAAAGTCCAGTCCCCATCCCCATGTCCACCCATAGTCAGGCCTATTGAGGCCTCCGCAGTCGCCTTTATGGAGGCCCGATGTTCCAGGCCCTTCTCGCCAGATGATGGTGCTCCGGCAATGGGAAAATCCTCTCAGCGGCTTGGGATACCTGGAACGGCCGCTTCCTTACTGGAGACAGCGACTTCCAAAGCTAACAGCTAACAAAGCTGGATGGAGCTCCACCACTGGTGATCTCAGCGAGAGATCCCAGTCTCCCGATGTAAAGTTGAACACCGCCGCCCGCAGCTGGCAACTCCACAGACCCGCCGCTCCGCGATGTTACATCGGCGGTCCCAGTATACCGGAGTTCCAGCGCGGCGACCCGGGCAAGGCATCGTCCTCTCCGCAATAGCGCTCCGGCGCTGTGCCACCACTGAAGCCGAGGTTCTGGCCAGTCCCCTCAAGAAACGCTGCTCCAGCCCACTGGTAGGCCGCGAGGACAGGTCGAAGGTGCTGCTCGGAGGAAAGCCGCCTCTCCGACCAGGTAGGGACTAGGAAAAGCAGTTTCCTCCTTCCCCCCCACCCCCCTACATAAAGAAGACTAAACCTCCAAAAACAAAACACTAAAACACAAACTCACTAAAAATTTTAAAAAGCTGTGAAAAAACGGACAGCTGCAGGCTGGGCAACCATACCCATACAGGAGGGCTAGTATGGTTCAGTGGGCCGAAGGGCCTGTTTCAAAGCTGTATCTCTAAATTAAACTTATTATGCACTCCACCTGTAGTAATGTATGCACTACATTTTATTACACTGATATAGAATGAAACAATGAAACAATATCTTGTCATGTGTTCATGGATATTTTATTCATGATATTAGGATTTCATATATATATACATATGTTCATATGTATACATATATACATCTATACACACATACACATACATACACACACACATACACACACACATACACACACACATACGTGCACACACATACGTATACACACACATACCATATAATCATATAACCATATAACAATTACAACATGGAAACAGGTCATCTCGGCCCTTCTAGTCCGTGCCGAACACTTATTCTCCCCTAGTCCCATCTACCTGCACTCAGACCATAACCCTCCATTCCTTTCCCGTCCATATAACTATCCAATTTATTTTTAAATGATAAAATCGAACCTGCCTCCACCACCTCCACTGGAAGCTCATTCCACACAGCCACCACTCTCTGATCCCTCTGTTCAACTGCATTCCTCAATTCACTGCCATTTACCACGTACGTCCTATTTTGATTTGTCCTGCCAAGATGTAGCACCTCATACTTATCAGCATTAAAGTCCATCTGCCATCTTTCAGCCCACTCCTCCAAATGGCCTAAATCTCTCTGTAGACTTTGAAAATCTACTTCATTATCCACAAAACCACCTATTTTAGCATCATCTGCATACTTACTAATCCAATTTACCACACATCATCCAGATCATTGATGTACATGACAAACAACAGTGGACCCAACACAGATCCCTGTGGCACCCCACTAGTCACCGGCCTCCAACCTGACAAACAGCCATCCACCATTACTCTCTGGCATCTCCCATTCAGCCACTGTTGAATATTACACATGTTGTACATACATACACACACATACTTACACACATACACACATATACATACACACACATACACACCCACATACACACACACACACACATACATACATGCACACACATACATATACATACATACATATACATACATACATATACATACATATATATATATACATACACACACACGCATATACACATACACATATATATATATATATCTACTAGACTAAGTGGGACCCGTTGGGTCCCAGCTTCACATGGGAGGGATAGTCCCCCACCGCAATATTCAACCTTTCCACCAATTCCAATATTGCTGGCCAGTGGGGGCAATCTGGAGCGCTAGCATGGGTGTTGTGGGCTGTAGGGACTGGTTTCTAGAGGGCTAGTATGGACATTGTGTGCCAAATGGATTCTTGGACTGGCTTTATATCTTTAAAATATAATATTTATAAAAGCTGGTTATATCTTTAAAATATAACACCAATTTAAAGTTAAAGATGAGATTTATTAAGTTATTTTTGTTGTGTCTCTTGTTGTGTTCTGTTGCTCACTGCCTTTTGATGTTGCTATTGATGAAAAAAAGACAATTTTAATGTAGAGAGATTGAGCGGTCTCATGGGAGGGCTGGCCCCCCAACGCAATATTCCACCTCTCCACCAATTCCAATATTGCTGGCCAGTGGGGAGGCTTTCTGGAGGACTAGCACGAGTGTTGTGGGCTGAAGGGACTGGTTTCCAGAGGACTAGTATGGACATTGTGGGCCGAATGGAATATTGGGCTGGCAGCTCAGTCACTCAGGCCTGGCAGCTCAGTCACTCAAGCCAGGCAGCTCAGTAACTCAGGCCAGGCAGCACAGTCACTCAGGCCTGGCAGCTCAATCACAGAGGCATGGCAGGCTGGCAGCTCAGTAATTCAGGCCTGGCGGGCTGGCAGCTGAGAAACTGCCAGAAATTCTGCCGAAAAGAGGTGACAGACTCTGTGAGAGAGAAGGAGGAGAGGGTGGGCAATCAATTTTAGACATTTCCATCTTTTCTTACAGATCACAGCGATAAAAGAGGAAGGTCTACCCTTGCATGGATCTTTGGAGCGCTAGTATGGGTGTTGTGTGCTGAAGGGAATGGTTTCCAGAAGGCTACTATGGACGTTGTGGACAGAATGGATTCTTAGACTTGCAGTTCAGTGAGTCATGGCTGGTGGGCTGGCAGTTCACTTACTCATGGCTGGTGGGTTGGCAGTCCAGTCACTCATGGCTGGTGTGGTGGCAGTTCACTCAGTCACCTCTCCTCCCTAAACCCCCTCCCCCCCTCACTCTGCTCCTTGCCATTCCCCTCCCCCCCCCCACGCATTCAGTCCTTCTCCCCTCAACCTGCCCCCCATGCATTCCTAGTGGTTCTCCGACAACGCAGCCATTCCTGCCTATTAGGTTCCCATTGTGATGAACAACCCGCGGGCATTGCAAGTGGAAAAATTATTTATTACATGTTAAAATGATTGACTCTTAAAATATAACAACAATTTAAATGTTAAAGATGAGATTTATTAAGTTATTTTTGTTGTGTCTCTTGTTGTGTTCTGCTGATCACTGCCTTTTGATGACTCTCTGCTGTTGATAAAAAAAAGACAATTTTAATATAGAGAGATTGAGCGGTCAAAATTTACATAGAAACATAGAAACATAGAAAATAGGTGCAGGTGTAGGCCATTCGGCCCTTCGAGCCTGCACCGCCATTCAATATGATCATGGTTGATCATCCAACTCAGTATCCTGTACCTGCCTTTTCTCCATACCCCTGATCCCTTTAGCCACAAGGGCCACATCTAACTCCCTCTTAAATATAGCCAATGAACTGGCCTCAACTACCTTCTGCGGGAGAGAATTCCAGAGATTCACCACTCTCTGTGTGAAAAAAAGATTTCCTCATCTCGGTCCTAAAAGATTTCCCCCTTACCTTAAACTGTGACCCCTTGTTCTGGACTTCCCCAACATCGGGAACAATCTTCCTGCATCTAGCCTGTCCAACCCCTTAAGAATTTTGTACGTTTCTATAAGATCCCCCCTCAATCTTCTAAATTCTAGCGAGTACAAACCGAGTCTATCCAGTCTTTCTTCATATGAAAGTCCTGACATCCCAGGAATCAGTCTGGTGAACCTTCTCTGTACTCCCTCTATGGCAAGAATGTCTTTCCTCAGATTAGGAGACCAAAACTGTACGCAATACTCCAGGTGTGGTCTCACCAAGACCCTGTACAACTGCAGTAGAACCTCCCTGCTCCTATACTCAAATCCTTTTGCTATGAATGCTAACATACCATTCGCCTTCTTCACTGCCTGCTGCACCTGCATGCCTACTTTTAATGACTGGTGTACCATGACACCCAGGTCTCGTTGCATCTCCCCCTTTCCTAATCGGCCACCATTCAGATAATAATCTACTTTCCTGTTTTTGCCACCAAAGTGGATAACCTCACATTTATCCACATTATACTGCATCTGCCATGCATTTGCCCACTCACCCAGCCTATCCAAGTCACTTG